>NC_134572.1:95539008-95859008 GCF_050947875.1 Dermacentor variabilis | reverse complement strand
TACAATATCACGTGCGACGCCTGCAAATTATGAAATCCGACGTTGTCGGCGCGTGTGCAGACGTGTTTGCGAACGGGAAACTTGTACTTGGTTTCGAGAGGCACGGTGCACGCCTCGCCTTTGGCCGTGGCGGAACACGTCGTGCAGCGCGAGAAAAGCTGAACGCCATTAGGTACTTGAAGCAGCCGTATCCGCTTTCACGCGAGGCGGGACGCGCCGCCGAACGCCGGTTGCTCGTTTGGTTCTACACGCTACACTTTCGCTGCCTGGCGCTCCCTCTCACTGTTCCATGTTTGCTGAGTGAAGGAAGAAGAGAAAAAGATGACACCGCTTCTCAAGTTCGTAGCGTCTGCTGAAACAAGTTTCCTTTGTTTACAGGCGGAGAAGCCGACAAGGCGCCACACGAAATTGCTTTTTTTTCCCCTTTATATTTTATGTTGTATTTCATAGGCACTGTAGCATTGTGATATGTAGTACTGTATTATATTTGCGCTGTGACCTATGCTTGGATGTCACAGAAGAATATTTGCATTATTTCTTCATCGGGCGCACACGGACGCGTGATATGATGCAACGCTCCGTTAATTTATTTTCTTTCAGGACTAAGAAGCAATATTACTCGTTCACGTTCGTTTTTTTTGCGATGTAAAACATAAGCGTGGTGTTGTCTCAACAGGAGTTAGAACGCAGAAGCTCCTGCTTGGCAATATAAACTAGCCTGCGATACTGCAAAAAATGTTGGCTTTTGCTGTGTACATATAAAACTTACAAAAAAGTAGCATGTACAGTGGCACTGTACAATGGAGGTTTTGGTGCATGAAATCAATTTATCCTTATAATACCTCCTATAGCACTAAAATTGTAGTAGGTATCAGCTGAATCCTTAAGTGTCAAATTCAGGGGTTTTTTTTTTGCATTGAGTAACATCCGCATGAACAACATCCTAGGTATATATGTGAGAATGAAGGTTCCCTGCGATACGATTGCGCCAAACGATATTCACAGCCAATCATTCAGAATGAGTTTCAGAATGTTATTAATTTATTCTATATGTCACCGCATAAAAAAAGCCACTGTGCGGCGTGCTTTATTTAAATAGGTGCTCACTGCAGTGGCAGAAGAACGAAGCTCTACATGTGTATGACAAGTGCTTTCTGTAGAAAGAAATTCCACAAACTACAGAAGTCGTTGACCGGTGCTATCTAATAGCACTTTGATGCGCCCCATCTGCCTTCGCTCGCGACACCGATTTCGATATCTGTTTCAAAACTTATAAAGCGTACTTGCCACGGCGCTTTCAAGAGCACTCGCGATATGATTTCGACGTCATGTGCGATTTCCAAATTTCAAACACCCATTTAGTACGATTACAATGTCAACAGTGACGCGAGCCGCGCAATTTCCCATCGTCTATTGGAAAGTGATGACGGTGAGTAGCCGCGCGCATTCTTGCAAGGAGTCGCACGGCAACGAAACGTGCTGTACGAGCCTGACTTAAATCTTTACTTGCTTTACCTTCAATTCTTCTGAGACACTGGTTCCCTCTGAAAGAGGGCATGCCGAGTTGCCATTAAAGCGAAGAGACACGAAGCGAGCGCGAGACAGAAGGAGATCGTAGCGAGAACAATGGTTTACAGAGCGCGGTGCATGTGGCGTGGAACATTAGCTTCATCGTCACGTCTCGAACCTGCCTCCCCTGTCGCGCCTCTAGAACGCCGAGAAGACATGAAAAAGACCCGTCTTTGACAACTTTTTTCTGTTTTATTCAAGCCTTTGTGTTTTCTTCAAGGCAGCCACGATACGCCTGGAAGACTAAAAACCGAAGACAAAAAAGAAAAAAAAAGAAAAAGAAATAGAAGTGAGAGTTACTGGTGATAGATGAGAAGGATATAGAGAAAGAAAGAAAAAAGGAAAGGTCAGTTACGGAAGCGTGAATGCCCTGCGTTTGGTCGGAATTCCGCGGTCGCTTCGCCCGTCACGTATGTTTAGCCCCACCCCCACCCCTCCCTGCTGCTCAGTACCAATGTGTTCTTATTATTGCGCCTTCGACCGGTCGCAGCAGTTGAGCCTTTACGGCTTCAAAGGCTCTCGACAGACAAACAATCGATTTCGACTTCGTCGCTTATCTTTTGCTGTGACGTGCGGACGTGGTTTTTGTTTCGAGGTCACTGTCGATATCTAGACATGGCGCGTTGCTCGCGCCCAGATAAGTGATCTAGAAACGCAAGACAGGTTAATCGTACCCGTCAAAAGAACTGAACTTCAAAAGGAGGACACGGCAAATGGCAGACTTGTGTGTTCTACTGCGACCGATTGAACAAACTTCCGCGTTTATATTTTAAGGTACATTCGAAAATACCAATTAAACATGGCTGTGACCAAAAGCCCTTTACATATAGTAGATAATAAGCGAGTAGCGATGCCATTAGATTTCAGCGGTGACTTTCAGCGTAACGATGTTTTTCCGGAAGTAAATACATCGAGCGACAGCGAAACAGAGTTACGTGAGGTACGTGCCCTACCAGTGTTTGTTCAACATGAAAATTAAGAGCCGACGTGAGCTGTTTTCTAACACGCGCCACTTGATATTACAAAAGCACACGCACGTGAATGGATTAGAGACGAATTCATACCGTAATACAGGAAAGGCGATCATATTAATGTAAGTAGATGTTCTTTTTTTTAAACATGTGGAGTGGCCGGTTTCGATAGTGGGACAACGTATGAGAGCAAACAAGACAACGAACGTTTCTTCTGCCGTACAGAAGTGCATGAATCACAAGATAGTGCTTTTTTTTTTCAAACGGTGATATATATTTGGTTTCATGATACATCTACATGAAGTGCGACACTGGAACGAAGGATACAAGCAATGTTCGCTATCACGTGAAAATGTAAGCTACGAATCAGAGAAAATATTTTCTCGATTGTGACAGGGCAAAATAGTTTCTTGGTCTGAAAGCGTATACCATGACGATGATATGACGATTTATTGACTTCTCCTTTTAAACGAGGCCGCCACAAATAGTCGCCTAGCCAGCTTCAGTTAATTAGTATGCTGAACATGCTTTTCATTGAAGCATTTCTGTATACAATTCCTTCTTTTTAAAGCGAAGCTTTCTCTGCCTCTTACTCTGACTTTCCCTCTGTTGTTGCTGTCTGGGACACCACGTCGGGGCTTGGTTCAGAGCTTGTGTATACATGACAGGAGCACGGCAAAAAGGAAAGGTGACGTGAGAGTTTGGACCTTTGCACCACGTCGAATTTGCATAGTGGCCGCTGGAGCTCCCTGGCCGTCGCCACATTAGCCTCATGACAGCTGTAATTATTTGGGACCCCCCGAAAAATCACTGCCGAAATTACAGTGCTTACCTTCATACTATCATGTAAGTCCGGAGGGAAACTAGATAGAATGGTAGAGGGGAAGAGGAGGCAAAGAATGGGTAGCACCGACCCCGTCACGAAACCAGTGAATAGCAGCCTTGCCACTCTTCGCTCGCAGTTCCCCTAAAAGAGGGGATGGCGGCAGAATAGCGAAAAGGCAACGTGAGAAGGCATGCAAACGCTACTACTATAGACACGACAGCGGTTGAGGGCCTACGCGATAAATTTAAGTTCGAGGTAAGGTACGGTATGTTTCTGTTATTTCTGAAAAGAAACACCGTGCAAACTTGTCAAGCGGACAACTTACGCAGGGCATGCAGAAGCGAAGCCGCATTAAAGCGCACCGCAGGGTCTAGGTGACCGTACGCAAGCGGTCACACGTCAAATCAACACTTCCGTGCCCTCCGCGGTAGCTTTCCGGCATGGCATTTCTCGAGGCCGCTGATTTGATCCTGGCCGCGGCAGTAGTATTTAGACAGGGGCGAAATGAAGAACGTTCGTGCGCTTAGATTTAGGCCAACGTTAAAGAACACTACAGTGTCAAAATTAATCCGGAGTTCGCCATTACGCGTGCCTCATAATCTGAGTGTGGTTTTTACACGTACAGACCCATCATTCAATTTAACTTTAATAGTTTTGCTACGATGAGATGTGTCGCAATGCTTAACCCTCTCAGAGGTTATGAGGTATGACGTACAACAACGTCTGAAGCAAACACCTCCCTCTGTCTGTTCTGTGTACTTCGCACAAAAACAGCACTGCTGCGCGCAAGGTAACGTTTAACATCCACTCAGCGCTCTCCCTCTCATGTCGGACTAAATATTGAAAAAATGAAACATTCACCGTCAACATCACCGCTAATTATCTGCCATCAAAGTAAACAGCACCGAAAGTTTCGCTTAAATCGATTGCCACCGTGCATGGGATCCGCATAATTTTTTTCTCTTCCTAAAAACTTCTCTATCTACCTTGTACCGCTACCTGTGCCTGTAAGGAAACCGGCTGTACCAATCTCTGTCCTGCTCTTCTACACAAATGCACCAACTGCCTCTTGTTTTCCACGGCAGCTGACCGGTATATGCAAGCGCTTCTGGAAGGTGTACGTTACCCTACGGGTCGCGCTGGGTGAATGGCCTCGCATTCCATTAGGATGTGCTGACTGGTCTCCTGATTTTTGTTGCAGTAGATACGTGTCCTATCTTGTTGGGAATATCTGCTCCGGTATGTTTTTTTCCTTAGGCAACCAACTAGAGCCTGAAATAGCAAGGCACTGCCCTTTGTCTTAACGTAGAGATATTACCTTCAAATTTCTACCTTCCCAATACTTGTAAATCTCTATAGTCCTTTTTGTTTCCATTATTTGCATACAATTCAGTGGCTCTGTTTCTCTTTTTGCTGACTCTTGGTTCCACACTTTCAATTACCTTGTACTTGGTTGCCAACTTTCTTGACCTCTTCCTTTTGAGGTACACGCTTTTGAGGTACAGATGCTTGTGCACTTTTGCCGCCCATTAATTGGCATCCATTGTCCTGAGTCATTCTTCAAAACTAGTTTTGCTTTGCGATTATATAAATTCAAAAACGACCCAACACATTTCACCCTGCACTACCTCATTTGTTGTTTTTGTAGTGGTTTCTCAAAGCCAACCGACGTACTGGTATTTGTTTACCTTCCAACATTGACAAGATATTCAATTTGAAGCGCAGTATGGCACTTGGGAACGTTAGCGCTGGCACCATTACTCCTTGCCAGATTCCACGTACCACCTCATTTATTGTGGTGACAAATTACTCTGTTTCATAACTGCTGCATTCCGCTTCCCATTTGTTTCCATGTTATCTTGGTGGCTGCTTGAATAGGTCTTTCCTATGTTTACGTATACGCCGAGGTACTTATATTGCGTGACTATGGGTATGACTTGCTGTTGAATTGGTACTACATAATTACCCGTCTCTTCATGAAAGATCCTAATTTCAGATTTCTCTGTGCTAAACATAAGGCATAAATTTGTCGTTTCCTTGCTACACATATGCGCAAGCATCTGTAAATACCTTTCATTGTCCGCTAATAGCGTTATGTCGTCCGCAGTCCACGGACATTCTGTTGCATCATTTGCCAATTACGTATGTAAGACAAATTAAACCCCAATTCACTGTTTTCCAGTCGTCTATGTACTTGACATAATTCTTGTACAGCAATGAAAACAGAGGGCACCCTGGCATCAGTACTCGGTGAACCTCCACCACTTCATTGCATTTTCGGCATTTCCATACAATATGGAAACCAAGAGCCGGTAAATGGCAACTTCGTGTTTGCTATTGCGAACAGTGGACGCAACAGTTCATCGCATCCTCCGTAAGGGACGCGTCCAGCAGTTATTACGAACGTACAATAATAAGCAGTACACACACCTCCTGTTGAATGTTTAGAATTACAGCCGTTGAGTCGTTGAGTGTTAGAATTACAACACCTTAACTTGTTCGCAGCATTGGGCGTCACGTTGACTTCGACGAATGCAGTCGTAGCATTAACTATTGTTACAGCATGATGCCAACTACATCAAGAAAGCGGTTGAAAACAGCAAGTTATTCGGGACTTCGGGACGACGCTGGAAAAAGCAAGAAACGTCGCAACAAATTCCGGATACCTGAAAAATTTAGGTTTGCTGTACTGTGCCATAATTGCCAAGGAGGACACGAAACATAAAACAATCTATTTATTTATTTGTATTTTACAATATGGTAAATAGGTGGCGTCAATTCCGTAGGAAATTATTCACAGGAAATTGCAAGAAAACTAAAGGGAAATTATCTGTTAGAACCAGGGGTACAACTTTCATAGTAAATGGTCTTAGAAATCACAAGAGTTTAACTTTCCAGCATAAGGTACGATGAGAGCAAGGCTGCCAATCGCATTTATGCATACTATTTTTTCTTTATTTTTCCACCCAGCTGCGCGTAGCAGTTATTACGAGTTTGACGGAAAGTCACACTGGGTGCTGTTATGTTTAAATTTCTGAATCATTAGGCACTCGCACTTTCGAAAATTGAAATATCAAAGCAGTTCGAACGGCGTCTCTATTTCAGGTCATTGGGTATTCACCGACGAATTGCCTATACGGTACAGGGTTCTAAGAGAAACTTCGTTGTATCATTACCAGAGGCAACTCCACTGTGAGTGTTTTCTTCACAGATTTCGCTTCATTACTCTACGTACCACCGTGTGTAATTAAACGTCTATGACTGGCTCAGACGGTGCAGCCGGAGTCGACTCGGTGTACCATTGAAAGCATCTGCAGGAATGTACTCGCGTGGCAAAAGTGCACGATGAAGTTCGCAGGCACGTCTTACACTTCTCCACAAATGCAGTTGTCGAAAAATTGGCTACCGTTTTTACCTGGTTGGAAAATTGTTGTTGGATTGGTTGGAATTATGGAAGTGAATGAGTTCACCGGACTGAATCCCTGCAGAGGTCTCCCATACGCGAAAAAAAAAAAAATATGGGGTGTTATGTGCCATAACCGCGATTTGATTATGAGGCACGCCGTACTGGGGGGGACTCCTGAAATTTGGACCACCTGGGGTTCTTTATTAAAACGTGCACCTAAATCTAAGTACAGGGGTGTTTTACTCATACACGAAAGCGCCTAACTTGAAATGTCACGGAAGTTTAAAGAAAGGAGAAAAATGAATATTCTGCCACTCCGAGCACCAAGATCGCCTTTACGCGAGCAGTGTCTAAAGTGGCACACGCCTACGCCGTTTAAAACGAGGTCAGACATTTTGCCAGGGCAGATCGCAACATCGGAGTCTGTACTTTTCTTGGAAGTTTAATGACTACAACTGTTTTACAGCGAAGCTGTATATTACTCGGATCCCGGTATTTCTTCGTTTCAGTCAACAGAACTATCGACAGAAAATCATCCCACGAATTGTTGTTTAAACAAAAAGCGACTCTCTCAATTAGAGTTACGCATGCAAGAAGCACCATAGTGTTCATTTCAATAAAGAAAAGCGAAAACCAAGTGCGAAAACCACATGATAAATGATAAGGCGCGTTCGAACAATGTGAATCACTTAGCGTTCGCCGCACATGTTTCCCGGTAAAGATTACGGTTGCTTAAGCTGCAGTTGCTGGGAACTGTAGCATACAGAGCAGGGAATGACGTCACTACACTTTCATATCTAAATGAGGAACCCGCCTAGCAGCCGATTTAATTTGTGTTGTGATAGCGCCATGGGAAGACCATGCGTAATTAGGACGTCCGAAGAGTAGCGAACACAGCAACGTCAATATGCACAATGGCGTCGTGCTCAGGATGGACAATTTACTTGTGTTGCTGTCAGTCATTTCTTGTAGTGCACTGCTCAGTCCCTCAGGGCTACGTAACATTGGTCTATCGGATCAGGTGATACCACAGCTTCACTGGCCAACCACTTTCACAGCGTGGATTAGAGCTCAATTTTTTTTATTGTTAGTCTGTAGCTTATTTGCAGCACACAGAACCAGGTTTTCAGACGCTGTGCTGACTGCAGTAGACCTTAACTTCAAGTCACACTTCCGTTATAGAGACACAACATGGTTCCTTGCATAATTAGCTGATTGCATCAAAGTGAACGACCGTGCTGATAACTTCCAATCGAAGTGTGCCGACGGCGCTCAGAAAATTTTCTGAGAGATGGCGCGTTAAACGCGGCGTTATTAGAAGCTTAAGAATAATGTTGCATGTGCAGACCAACAAAATGATCGTCGATGGCGCGGGCACGTAGATCAATGATGTTAAAGGATGATTTGCTCTGGCTTCCATAAAAGGAAGCGCAGATAGTTTACCCCGGACTAGTGGTCATTTACATTTCAATGAAACACGCTGAGGGCATACGGGCAAATAATTCCGCGTTGACGAAAATACATTCAAATTTTAAAGCCGCAAAAATACATCATTAACCTCGGAAGCACTGCCCATAACTGTTGAGATGCCGTCACCTTCTACTTTCATTTCTTTTCGCATAGTCAGGAAAAAAAATTCGCGTGCTGGAATGAGAGGTGCCAGTGGTGGCCACAGTGTTTTATTTATCAAATACGCAAAAATGGGCTGGTGAATATGACCCAGCACTGCGCAAGCCCTCTTTAGTCTCTCTGTCGCGCCGGAGCTAAACAATGCTGCCTGTTCCCGGTAGCTTTGCGTACAGGGCAGCAGGATTTGCTTGAGCATCGGTTCCCGTGGTCGCTGGTAGGACAGCGTGGTACAGTATGCTGCGTTTGCGTGAGGCCTCGGGGAATTAGATTACGCCACAAGTACAAAGCTAAGCGACATTTCCTTAATTAATCGTGTAGGTGGTGGCTGCTGGGCCGCAGAGGTTAAATTCTCAACAGGGAGCTGGCTTTGCAAAAGAGGGGCCTCCCTTGTGTTTTGCTCGCGTCTGTGTTTGTTTTTTTCGAACACGACTATTCCGCAGGCACAGTGGTGCCTAGGACAACAATGCAGCTTACGTGGGAGTTGCGAGGCGAAAGCAGTCCCTTCTAACTACCCAGTCCCGCAGTGTTTGCGGCCAGAAATTAGGCTCACTTAATAAACACGCGTAGTGTGGCCCTGTACAGTGATGCTCCTACAGTGAAATACTTTGTATTGTACTATTTCGCATCGTTCAACCTGGCTTCATTAGAGTATAAATTTCCGGCCCAAAATTTTTTTTCCAGGTTCGACCTGCAAAATTTTATGTTATTAAGTGCTCTAATCTTCGTCTAATAGAGAATAGTGACAATCTTCAAATGTTTCGGTGATGCTTGAAACTACAGTATCGAACCGTTCTATGGGGGAGTGCAAAATACGATGCTACTAGTTATGCAGTAATTACGAAGTAGTAATGCAGTAATAACAGAGCTCAACAGTCCTCTAAATACAATTGAAGGATCTTATTTTGAAGCTAGAACATGCACCATGTCTCCTTGAGGCTGTATATGATATGATATGATATGATATATGATATGATATGATAAAAGGATACATAACCTCACATAGGAAGCCTGAATGATGTGAGGCAGACTTTGACCACCATATATTGGCGTGTTGAGACGCCTAACAAAGGGAACGGAGAATGAATTCACACTGCTTATATGCGTTCATCAATGACACCCTCCGTATGTACGTGTGTTTAACGTTCTTAAAGAAGCATCTATTCAAACTAAAAGCTTCTAATAGGCCCCCTGTTAATCGTTATGAATTATACATATCCAGACCATACAGCGCGCGAAATTCAGTGCATTTCTTTAATTCACACGAGGGATCGTGTCCCCCTGCAAACTTCGTCATTGAAACAGTTCTATCGTTCACAGCAGTAGACCTCGAAGCACAGAAAACAAGCTACGGAGCTTCAGATAAAACATCACTAACGCGATATTCACATCGGCCAGTCGCGCATGTTATGTGTTCAAGTTGGTTGCAAAGTGACGGTTACATATGGTCGCTTTGGTAGAAACACAATGATTTAACTGTGTAGTCGCTCATTGCTCGTTTTCTTATTCTTTAATTTTTTCAGCTCTTCGACTGGACTCGCTGTTGCTGAGCTAATAAGAGGTGCCGGAGCAGGACGTCGGTTACGGTGGCGCTTAATTTACGTGGCGATGGCGGTACGAGTGTGCGAGCGGAATTGAACGGCATCCATCACTAGCCATTTCGATGTGGGCACCGGCAGGTCATGCCTGCAGGTACAGACATCGGTTGCCGCGAGCCGACAGTCGCGGTGGGCTACGCGACCTTTGCCAAATGCCGGTATGAAATCGCCCTGACGGAGTCACTTAGAAGACGCGCCGCATTGCTTCGAGATACATGAGCAACCTAGCAATCGTCGATTCTCTCACCTTCTTTTGGCACCTTGTTGTTCATTTATAGCAGCAGCAACGAGAGGAGTACCACGGCAGAGCGATGAAAGCGGGAGTTCGCGCACTTTCTTGGCACGCACAGACACCACAAGCTTTCTTTTCTAGATGACCCGAGTGCACCTTAACGCTCGTAGATGCAGAAAAGAAAGCGAAGCAGAAGGGCGTGGCAGAGGGCAATTAAGACGCCGAGGGCAGCGGGCCTGTCGAGCCGAACGGCCCTTGCGCTCATTTCTTGTTGACTAGGTCCCTGCGCAGATCTGCGCGCGAGCGAGTGTGTGAGTGTGCGCGTGTGCGCCTGCCTCACTGCGCTCAAAACGGGCAGCCATCAGTTATACCAGTTACACGCCCAGGGAGACACGAGAGATAATGTCCGCTGAGCGCCGTAAATTCGGTCGCCGTCTGCGCGCGCTCGCGCGCTGCAGAAAGAGCGGTCGCCCACGGCTTCCAACTTCAGTTCGGCATTTTTTTTCTCGCCTTTCGCTTCCCGAGCCGAGCGGGGCCCTCGGTTAAATGACGGCCGTTCTGCGCTGCCACTGCGGTGGCTCGACGTGCGCGGGGAAAGGCGAGCTGCGCCGGCGATGGCTGGCAGTGACAGGCGGCCTCCGCTGTAGCTTCAACGCCAACGGTTTGCGGTGCTGCGTGGCCCGTTCCCTGTTATTCGGCGTGTAGGGGAAGGGGAGAGAGCGGCGACATGTGCGGGCAATATGCGAAGGTATGTATCATCGCTAAATTGGGCCTTCACCCAACTCTGCGTGCGTTCTTGCAGCCTTTTGCTGCTTCCTACGAAGCGGGCGGACGGCGGCGTGTCGACGGAACATGTTCTGCGTCTCGACTTTCATCTCTGTGCGGCGAGTAGTTCTGTTGGTTAGCCAATGGGCGCGCGTTGTGAAAGCTAAACTTTTGTTCATCCATTATGCGCGTGCAAATAAGAGCGAGTTCCGGGCGTGATGTTTACTTCAGCAACTCTACGGTGCGTTTAGGCATAAATCAGCAAAGCGGAAACGATTAACATCTGGCTGGTTCGAACACACGTATTTTGTTGTAAAGTGAAAAGAAAAAAAAAGCACGTTTGCCGTCCGTTCAATAGTATTTTTTCTTCGGAAACGTGACCTAACGAGGATAACTTAACTTACCCAGGAGAAACAACCCCGTCAAAGCAATGCTAAAATATGGTTGTCGGAATCTATATCTGACAAATAAACTATTGAGCTCTCTCGAGGATTTGGAACTTTCCAGTTCATTATCCTCGAAAGAGCTCAATTATTTTTGTTCGCTCTGAATGTGTACATGTCTGCGAATATGTGAGTCAAAATCTGCTTACGTGTGGTTCCCAGTTTATATTTCTTTGTTCATGTTTACCGAAACTTTACGCGTGCTGTATGACGTTTCGAGGGTGCATGTATAGCGACGAGAACGGGAAATAAATCTGTTGTTGAAAGGTAGCGGTGCGTGTGTCAGATGTGCCTTTCTGTCATCCTTGTTCAGCTTGCGCTGACAGATAAGGTGCGTGCTGTGTTAACGGAGAGTTCACTTACACTTAGTAAGCAGTGGTGCACCCAGGAAGCTTTGGTATGAACGTCGGAACTATACACAACAGGAAAAAAAAGGACAAGAACCGCATATACTTTGAATATGATTCCTAATAACAAGAGTTACGTGGTGATGCTGGACCTCGTTAATACGAAGTATTTAAAAAGACACAAAAGAAACGCACTCAAATCAATTCGGTATGACGCAGTATTCTTTCACAAATCTATGTACGTTATATTCGCCTAAGGAGAAGTCGACTGCAACCCGAAAAAATTAAGGTAGGAATCCCCCCCTTTTTTTTAATGTTGCGCCAGAACCCCCGCACCCGTAAGTCTAAGTGACGTAATGAATTACGAAATATTTTCGAGCGTTTTGGCCCATTGTGTCAAAGAAAGAGTTCTCGAAACATCGTACGTTTAATCTTTGGCTTAAGCATACAATGTAATTCATCTTTACCAAGGAAAAAATATTATTGAAGCCCAAGAAGACGCCTTCAGAATCCATGACGTCATTGCGAGCCGGTGCGGAAGCTGAAGGAGGCGTTGTCACCAGTTTTTCCTTTTTGCGTCCTTTCCGGTTTATAAAGCCGCCTCTCAGGATAAGAGCGGCTTTTTGTGTACTATAGACAGGCAATCTATTAGTACAACTCAGCTTACTTTTCTCTCTAGCGTCCCTTAGTTATCTCCCCAGTGGTCCTTTAAGAACTATCTGTGTGGAATTTTATCTGGTGTCAAGAAGATTTTGCACTACACTCGTCACCATTGATGATAACAGCACGTGTAGCTGAGCAAGTCGACAGCTGTTCTTTAAGTACCTCATCTGCGCTAAATGTGAGGTTACATTAACCCTTTAACTTTACGACAAACTCCACAAGAAGCGTACGAAGCTTCCCTTTCTTTATGTAACCAATATGTTTTCTATGTCATTCTCATTCCAAAATATATGTTACCTGATTCGTTTCTGTTTAGAGTTGCATAAAAAAAAGAAAACAAAAAACTGCTTTTCAGGGTAGCTTTCCCTCAATGCCGACCATAACTCGTCCTTGGCAGAGGCAGCAGCCCGACATCGAGCTGAACGAGTGAGACTCGCCATTGGCGATATTGGCAAAAGCTTCAGTGACAAGTACAACTTGGGATTCGGGGTTCAAGCATTAACACGTCGCCAATGTAATGAACAACTTCGTCGTCTTGAACGTGTATTCGATCCCCTGGGCCTAGAGTGTTCCCCATATTGCTAAAAAAATTTAGAGACGAAGGCTGTCGCCAAATGTTATTGTCTTTCGGACGCTGTCATGCAGTAATAAAGCTGGTAATTCACTAAATTGGTTGAACATGCCCACATGTTTAGTATGAATAGATTTTAGGCTGCATATCTCATGTGTGTACAAACGAAATTGTACTATGGTCCCGCTAACTCGAAGCTATTGCTATCGAGTTACTTGCCACCTTTCATTAACTTTTTCGTGTCACTGTTTCTGTTAGATATCGCGTAGTTACCATTGGCGTAGCCAGGCGGGCGGGTCGGGGGGTCGAAAACCCTCCCCAAATTTTCTCACGACACCTCCCTCCCCCTCCTTCCACATTTTCTAAATTTCTAAATAAAACAGCAAGTTTCTGGAGGTGGGCTCCGAAAGAGCGACATGGATGAAAGGGGAAGCTTGAAAGCGAAACCAAGGCGAGGGCTACTGGCGCTCCGCAGCGAAGGGGGGAAGGTGTCATGGGGACGATCCCCTCTCCAGTGCGCAGAACATTGCTGTCCCACTCATGGCACGCCTCTAGCTCATTCTGGATCGTGTTAACCATACCTGCTGATGGTGGACCAACGATGAATATTATACAAGCAGCTCAAGATGGGACGAGCGCGTGCATAAAACATGGAGCATTGTTGCTCCCCACCTAGCCTTTGTGTCGTCGAAGAGCTTCTCATTTCTGGTAAGTGACCGAATCGTCGACCAAGCTGCGCGAAAAAAAAAGAAACATTGCAAAAATATTGCTACTTGCTTGTCCAGGAAACGCGTAATAAGCATCCCCCCTTTTTTTTTCTCTTTCCCTTGTCTCTGAGTTTCATTATGTAAGTTAACTTGAGATGAGCTTGCTGTTGGGCTAATTTGTACACGCTGTTAAAAAATAAAAAAGGCCAAAAAGCGGGACAAGGAAGAAAGACGTACAGGACGCTGATTTCGTACAGCAATATATATAAAGGACGGAGGTGCTTGGCCAGAAAAGCTAAGAAACCGCTACAATAAACAGATGGGAGGGCAGGTAGGTAAATGGCCTAGAACTCCACGCAGGAACAGAAGTATAGCAATGTTAAGGGCCGCCGCACCCTTCAACAACCCGGTGAACGTTAAAGACTGCGACAGTGCCTAAGAGAGAGAGAGAGAAAGAGGACAGGAACGACAGGGCGGTCAACCAGACGAGCACCCGGTTTGCTACCCTACACTGGGCGTGAGGGAAAAGGGACTAGAAAGAGGAAAAGAGTGAGAGAGTGAGCACTGAGTTCGTGTGGGAGGATGCACATGGACTCCATAAGCGGTCTCTTAAGCTGGTGCAGTTCAAGTAGTGAGAAGGGCAATGGGGTGATGGATACGAGAAGGGCAGGGGAGAATACGCAAATAAAAGGCTTGCAGAACGAAGTTGGCGGATAATTATGCACATATGGAGAGCGTCTCGTCCCTGCCCGATCGCTCAACATCAGACGGCCGCGGCCAGTCGCCTAGCTGACTCACCTACTCGTCGTAACACGTGCTGCTTGCTACGGAGAGCCCATCCTAACTAAACGTCTTGACTGTTTTCAGAATAGACGGCAGCCAGGAGGCACTAGACTTTCAATTTTCTCGGAGCTATTGGCCCTTATTTTGCTGCGAACTACGGATAACGTAATTTTACAAAGGCTTCTAAACAGGAAACAGCTCCACTTCGGACTGTCTGCCTCATCCATTCCCTAGTGTGAACAAATAACAATATGCGTCGCGTGATGACTAGGATACCATGATGGCAAGTTACTTCGGAACATTTCTACAAACAAGCTGGACAGCAGGTCACCGAAAGTGAGTAAAAATTTCATCGTATGATGCTACCAAAATTCTAGCGCAAAGTTTCGTTCCTGTACTCTAAAATCTGTGACAATATAGCATGCACACAACGCCGAAAGCGTGATTGAGTGATAGGCGACTTGGAAAATAGTGCTCGCCCTCTTCCGTACATAGCCGTGGCCGTACACTCAGTAGAAGATCTGGCTGGAAAACAATGGTTAATATCCACTGTCACATGGGCTGCAAAAAGTCTGGCCTGCAAACGAAAGGACACATGGTGGGGTGCTGTATTGTTTCTGTTCGGCCCCAATTTTAGCGCTGTTCGTTTCTCCAAGTCAGGGAGCAGTTGTGGCCTTCGGTGACTGGCACTACGGTGTGTGACGTGTACTGTGTGTTCTACTTTATTCTTTCTGATTTGTCCTCTTACTCTTTCTTTCCTCTTTCTTCCCCTCCTTCCTATATTCCGTTTCTGTGTTCCGGTCACCTTGGTTTTGAAGAGTAGGGAGGCGTTTGTCCCCTTTCGGTGGCAGTTGCCAGCCCGCTCTTCGCTTTCCCTTTCGTGTGAAATGTATATACGTTTTCAAATAATAATAATAATAATAATAATAATAATAATAATAATAATAATAATAATAATAATAATAATAATAATAATAATAATAATAATAATAATAATAATAATAATAATAATAATAATAATAATAATAATAATAGCCGCTAGGTAATCGACATACATTATATAAATGCATCAATTAGTAAAAAAATGTTAGTTTTTCAATATGAATTTTAGATGAAGCATATGAATGATAACATAATTTGATGCGAAGTGGCTGCACAATGAAGAACTTTTTACCTGAAGTTAAGCAAAGTTATTTCGGTAACGCAAAAGCGTGCATTTCATTATATATATATATATATATATATATATATATATATATATATATATATATATATATATATATATATATATATGTATGTATGTATGTATGTATGTGTGTGTGTGTGTGTATTAAAGGAGAGAGAGTGAGAAGGGAAAGAGGGCGAGGAGGGGTAGTTGTCGGCTGAGAACCCCCCTCCGCCCCCTTTCTCGAAATAAATTTGTGGCTACACCACTCATCCTGACCAAGAACGTGAAATGGTTTGCATGGAAAGCTGCTACGACGTCCGTCAAAAGTTTTTATATAACCTTCAAAAAAGAAAAAGATTGACAAGTAGCTACCTTTTTACGCACCATCAAACGCCATGTTCTTCAAAGTGGTTTGATATCCGACTTTCGCATCATGAGAACCTAAATATTTTTGTGTGAAATGCGCCTTTCTGTCGCGACCGTCAAAACCATGAAACCTGTAATACGACTTCCTCACGTTGCCCCCAGCTATGCTTACCTAGCCTTTATGATATGAGTGACAGAAGAGGCAGTGATGGTGATTTGCGAAGCAAATGATTATTGAAGTCAAACCTCTGATAGCCTGAACATATTAAAGGTTGCACAACTCGGCCTACTTGCCATTTCAGGAAGCCACGTTCCAACAGGGTAATCACGTGCATGTTTGCTGATACATCGGGCTGCGGAGTTGTCCTGTTGTTGATCGTTTGAAGAGGGGTGGCCAGGGAGGGGGGGGGGATAAATGCGAAACTTGTTAGGTGAGATGACAACTAAAATTACAGCGAGTTGGAGAGAGCAAGGCGCCAAAGGAAATGTACGATTCCTAGATATAGATAAAGTACGCTTCGAGAGTTACACATACGGGAGTTATAGCGCACACGGCGTGTTGTAGTATCCCAGAAATACCCTAACATTCAGACCGGTAGTGACGAAATTTCGAAACACAGGCATTGGCTCTGCAAAATGTCGCAGGTTTTGTGTACGTCTGCATTATTGTTGCTGATTGCTAGCACTAACAAGAATTGTTGCGTCTTGTGAGAAATCCTCCTAAATTAAGAAGCTCCAATTTTCAACTGCTGAAAAAATATTTATCGACTTTTCCCGTCAAAAAGAAAAAAAAAAGAAAGAACAGGGACAGGAAAGCCAGAAACAATACCAAAAAGGTCAACAATCGGCATCGTCACCCCTGGGATTTACGCGTGAAGTTGAACGATTTTTCTGATCATTCGTGCTCTTATTGAACACATAAATTTATGTGAACAATTGAGCTAGATTTATGAAGTATAGGTTGACTTATTCTTGGGAGAATGATTTAATGCCAATAGTGTGAAAGACCTCTGCTACTCAGAATGATCCATAATAATGTACTTATGTCAAGCACTTATGCACTGCACATTAAACTGCCCTCAGAAAATTTTATATAATCACAGTTCCGATGCCGGTGCCCTCAGTTTGTGTTACATCCTTTCCGGAAGACGGGGAGAAGGGTCCGAGTAGACGCAGGGATTCGACGAAGACTCCCACCCGTACGCACAGTTGGCTACTGAATCACTGGCGTGACCGCACGAGCGCGCTTCGAGTTGGTGATTAGCGAGTGCGGGTCAAGTGGCGACAACTGTAAGCATCCTCTTGATCCGAACGTACGCCCCTCTCCGTCCCCGTGCGCGTGCCGGAAGAACGCCGAACACCTTGGAGGCCGAGGCTAACGGGAGGGCTTCGTCTTAATTCACGTCCCTCCAGGTCACCGCGTCCTTTCGCCGTTACACTAGTTCCGTGCAGCATTTGTTACGCGTTTGTGGCGCCAATCATCTCCGCAACTTATGAGTGAAATAAACGTATAGGGGGTCAAGTAACTTGCTAAGCCTAATTAGTAAGGATTACTCTGAATTGCATGCGCTTTCAACTTTTCCCTCGTTCGCCTACTCCTCTCCCGCAAAAATAAAAATAAAATAAAATAAGAAGTGTGCAAGATAGTAAGAACTACGCGACCAAGTATTGCTTATAATAAAAATGCTAATTGCGGCCGCAGGGTAAGCCCTTTGTTGATGCAATAACGCAAGTAACTCGTGTTCAAGAACTTGTTATGTGGTCTTGATTGTTGCGCAGTATTCTTTTTTCTATTTTCTACGGTGAACCGCTCATTAGACACTGATAACACGTTCAGACTTAATTCGATTGCGCGCAAATGAGAACGAACCAGATTTGGGCAACCCGCATGGTCTCTGCGCACCTTGGTATATGACAGACGTTTCAAACTCGATCCGTCGAACACGTAGTAATACAGTTTTCATGACTCAATGTAATTGAGGGTCCATCGGTAGTACAATGACATCATAAGCCCAGATAAAGCAATGAAGAGGGTAAGAAATGTTTATCTGGAAACACTCAATGTAGGAGCGAAATTTTGGAACACTCGGCGTTCTGTATACAAGCAGAGATTCAGGAGAGTAGAGAGGGTGGTCAACCAATGTTCCTGAAATAATATCACTAGTTCATGGGCTGATTCAAACATAGCGACCGCGTTACAACAGGATACGCCGCCATGAGGAGGCGTTTCCTCGGGACCGTCGAGCATTTTTAAAAGGGTGACCTAGCAGAGATTCACTAGCCATATTAAGCTTTCAAGCCTGAGTTCCGAATATTAGCAGTTCACTGATTAAATAGTATGAAACACGAATGTCTGATCTATTCTTCTCTGTCATCGGTGAAGTCTCACAGTTGCGCGCACATTAGCCCCCTTGACAGATAGGAGTGTAATTATCAGCAAATGGGATTCACTTGCGGGTCATAGTGTTCATAAGCATGCAGTGGTTCCTTCGGTAGGCGTTCCGTTCGGCGAATCATGCCCATAACAAACCTATGGTCATATAACTACGAAATAACGTCGAGCAATGTACTAATAGCCCGAATGCCTACACGGACCAAAGAAACTATGTCTTATAAACTCATTTCGCGACAATAATTCCCCAATGTCCTGATGTAAACGTTTGCAGGATGCCATGGCGCCGTACGTGTTTCATCAAATATTCAATTTACACCAGTAAAAAACACGACGTAATGTATTCTCGACTTATGAACAGTCCAGTAAAGAAAGTAAGAGTATGTATTGAAAACTGTAAATGAAGGAAGAGATAGGTGGTTTGGCCATCCCGATAGGGTCATCCCTTCAGATGTTCGGCGGCAATGGCCACCATGTGGAACCGAGGGCTGAGCCAGCGCTGGTCTTCTAGCTGTAGCAAGTCTGTCGCGTCTCATATGACATTGAAACCGATAGCCACACCATAATATTGTAATGTATTGGTCCGTAATTTACAGGAATAGTTCAAGGCCAGAAAGAAAGAAAGACTTTGACGGAATACTTTACTGCATACTCCTAAATCGAGAGAGGTAAAGGCTTAATGGGAAAAAAAAGTCGGAGAGATCGACCTGCGGTAGATTTCTCTAGCCAGCTTTAGACTTCACAGGCGCCAAAGCGCTTTTGCAGAGGAGAATGCAGAGGATAACCATTATGGCCATGCAAAGCTAACAGGGATCTTAGGAAAGGAGCCGTCACGCAACATTCTAGTTGCAGGTTTGTCCAACTGAGTTCAGTTGGAACCGATGTCTTCTGTCAAATTGCACGTAACTGCTGGCATCTGTCGTACGGTGGGCGAGGCATCGTTCATTTGAAGAGCGCACGTCCGGCGATATATAGCCTGTCGCGCCGGGCGGTGCGCGAGCGGCGGCCGCCGTGGCCCGTGCGTGATTGATGCCGCACTAATGTTCCTCGCACCCGGGGCCTGACTCCATTTCGCTCAGAGCCGTCCGTGCTAGGCCTTGGGCATGGAAACCGTTGGGAGTGTTCGATTCCTTTCTCCCAACAATATGTGAATGCTTTGTTCGTCTCGTCTTCCGGGGCGTCTCTCTCTCTCACTCTATCTTTGTAAAAAAATAAATAAATAAATTGGTATATACATACATATATATATATATATATATATATATATATATATATATATATATATATATATATATATATATATATATATATATATATATATATATATATATATATATATGTGAGAGAGAGAGAGAGAGAATGAATGTTCTTTCATCAAAAGGCATTCTGATTCCTTAAGGATTCTTGCGTATAAGATGACGTCTTACGTTTCACATGTAAGGTCCAATCGAAAGGGCGACGTCACGGCTTGATTAATGAGCTCCTTCATGACTCCAACATTCCGACAATTATGGCTGAAGGGGATAAGTGAACAAAGCCAAAAAACCTTTATTATAAAATCCTCACGTTCATACGTGCCAAATAGCAATTTAACTGTTTACGCACGTAATACTAATTCGAATGGCAGGCTTTCTTCCGTGCTATGCCTGGAACTGCGAAGAGAACACTGACCACATGTTCCGTCACTTTCCTCGATACGGATTACAGACGGAAGGCACTCGTTCTCCAACGCATTGAGACAACTGGAAAATCTTCGCTGGTGCCTTGAAGTCACAAACACAGCTTGATCACCCTGTCCATATCGTTCGTCAGCCCGCAAAGAAACGCAGGCGGGTTTGCACTTTTTGCATGCAACGGACGCCTTCTATCGCGCGGCGCTGCACGCACCCCTCCACCATCCACGTCGCATTTCCTTCAGATCACTCTCATGGTTTCATTCAGGGTGTCGAACCGAGCCTTTTCCGGGTTCGCTTCCGGTTCGAGTTCACGTTTTCCGGTTCGGTTAACTGTTCAGCTCCGAAGCGAAGCTCACAGTGATTCAAACAGGTTCGGAGCTCGGTGAATCGGTCGGTTAGCGTTCAAACGGGTTCGAAGAAAAAAATACATTCGTGTGCCACTGTCTTTCCGCGATAATGCCCAATACATTTGGAGAGGCAAGTTCACTTGGGTTTTGACTACAGAGAATCGTAAAAAAAAATAATGAAAAAGAAAAACACGTTCATAATTCTTCGGAGCACTTCAATGCGCAGTGCATGTACTGCGAATACCATAATTAACCCACACAATATTACCTTCGATTACACATTACCCTACCGAATGGCGTGGACAGGGGGAGGGACGGGGGTACACCGGGGGCAGGCGCCCCTTTCTTTCACCCCGAGACAGAGACGCAGAGAAATGAGAGGGGGGGAGGGGGGAGGCAGGGAGGTTAGCCGGAAGAGGTTATAGCTTGCTACTCTGAGGGAAAAGTAAAAGTAAAAAAAAGAACGGAATGAATAGGAGAGGCATAATTAAAGCAAAGACACGAAAAAAAAAAGAAATAGAGAAGGTAGGGAATGTCTGCGAGAACAACAGACTCTCTAATAGTCCCCTCGAACGTAAAAAATTCGAGTGTCTTGGCCGACTTGTGACGTGACGGCTGCATAGGCAGGCATTCCAGGACAGTCTGCTACAAAACTAGCCGGCCTTCAAGACGGGCCTACGCGGTCGCGAGTGACTGCCTGTGACGGCAATGAACATGTTTAACGGTTTCCTGGCTGCCGCAGTGGTCACAAGCAGTGCTGTACTCGCCGTTGATGCGGAAAGAAAATAATTTTGTGATGTCGACGCCAAGCACTGTTGTTTAGAGTTGGGATAATTCAGGTGGAGGTCGAAAGGTCGAAGTCGAACACAAGAATCCAGTTAATGCAGGCGCGTAGGCAGGAAACTAGATGTGTTCCACAAGGATTCTGTTGCATCATTCGCAAGCACTCGAATTATTGCTGCTGCATCTGCTCTTAAAATTTGCATTGGTTCCTGCACGCCCTCTGCATGAGCAGACCGAGCAACTTTATCGACACGTTCGTTACCCATTACGCCAGAGTTAAATGTGACGTACTGTCCTTTGCTGCACGAGGTGATGAAGGAGTTCTCGGAATTTTGGATCAAGTTATACGCAGGGTCCACGGCGTAAGGCGGAAAGCAAGCAATGTAGAGCTGCTTTGGAGTCACTGAAAACACTGTAGTTATGAGGTGGTTCCTCACAAGTTATACGAAGTGCGCTACGTATAGCAGCAAGAAATTCCTCCGTTAGTATGGGACCCAGTCTGCCCCCATCTCCACACCTCACTCCCTTTTCACAGCCTGGTTTAATTACTTACTGCCCCCCCCCTCTCCCAGATAAAAAAATTCTGGCTACGCCATGCCACTGCCCACGCCATGCCCCTTATTTTCACCAAATTAGAAAAAACGTGGCTCGTTTAGTACACTGCGGAAACTATGAACCTCGTATAGTGTAGAAAAATAGGGAGAAAACGAAGGTTCAGTAATTATTTACGAAATTTATATTTGGGACATAAACGTTAAATTTTTCTACAGATACCTGCTAAGATGGCCCCTACTTCCACTTAGTTAAGTCCGTGTCCCGAACAGGTATTCCTAGACACTGAAATATAGCATTTAACGGCCGCATAGCGCTTGCTTTCGAACACTTGCTTAAGAAATGTTTTCGGTTATGTTCCAGTTCTGTTCAACACCCTGATTCTACTCCCCTGCCCCTTTTCGCCATTGGTGGGACACTTTTCTGGTTAAGAGCCCTATGTTATCTGTATGTATATATTTTTGCTCACGCTCCTCCCGCAAACAATAAAACATTGGCGAAGCGCTAATGTAGTAAACAGCGACATTAGAGAAAAGCGATGCAGTTTTGCGCTATTACATAATTCGTGGATCTGCAGGTCGCTGGTATACTGTCGATGAACGCCGTAGCTTCCGATTCTTTAAAAACGCAAGATAATGTATTCCCAATAAGGAATTGATCATGGTGCGCTTAAAAGCTCGCTAGAGGGATATTGCTACTGGAAATGGAATATTTGTTGAGAGTGCTCAAATAACTGCTATGGTCGTTCTGTCCATTTTTACCTTTAGTGTAGCTCAGCAGCTATAGCGGGGCGCGGCTGAGCTCAAGGTTGCGGGTTCGATCCAGGCCAAGGATACCGCATTTCACAGTGGCCAAAACACGCACTCGCTCGTGTACTTCGAAAGAACATCAGGTCGTCGAAGTCAATCCGGAGTGCCCCATTACGGACATGGCTTATAATGAGGTCGTCGTTCTGGCATGTAAATTTCCGAATACTAGTTTTTCAGTCGATTTTCCTAGAACATCACTTTGAATTGTAAAGGCCTTTGAGAGCTTTAATGCTGCTTAAGCGATATCGCACGGCAGTGGACGCAGCCGTATAGCTCAGCTTTTCATGCAGAACGACAACTGAGAGGGAGGTTTCAGAGTTTTGAACGCCGCTATACACATTGAATCACAGGGACAGAATGCAAACACTGGCCTGGAAACGTAGGAAGAACGTGCGCTCTCTGCAATCCAACGCATGTGCTCTCCTCTTGCCTCAGTCGCTATGCAGGTTAAGTAAGCGCTCCCTCGACTGAAACACAGATTGACGTTAACCCACTTTTACGTCGCCTTTCGCTCTTCAGCCATTAGGCGTAGCCCCACATGTGCACGCCGTCGTCGACGTTGTCAACGAGCCCTACCACCGCCTTTATTCTGCCGTTCTCGTCACGTCAGCGTCGTCCTCTTTGTTGCCGTCACGCCGTCATGACTGTCACACCACCGCAGTCGTCATCCCTCTTTCGTCAACTTCATGCATTGGCCTAAACGCGATCATGTTATGCTGTCTTTTCATCTTTATAATTTGTCTTGCCGCAGCTCGAGCTCCGGGAAACCCGATGACATGGCCGTATTGCGAGGCACTGTGCCGATCTATAAATGGGCATAGTTCAATAAGTACGCATTATACGTCGGCTCCCGCAAGACAGTACTGCATTTAGTGCGGCCAAAGCCTTTCGTATAGTGTCAACAGGCTACCTTGAATAAATCCTGCAGTCCCACAAGGCCAGAATATATATGGGAAGAAATATCTTTTTATGTATTTAAGCAGGGTTCATAGGACTGACTGGCGTTGCCTCATGTTTAGCTTTGCACGTGTTACTGTCATTTTAGAATCAAGAATTTCACAGAAGTTTTTTCATAAATAAAACAGATTTGTGGTAAACTCATTGTAAATAATTGTAATCCTCGCCAATAAGCTAGCGCTGCCTTAAAGGAGCATTGTTGATTTTCATCGCCGGCTACAAAAACACACACACACACACACATACACACACACACACACACACACACACACACACACACACACACACACACACACACACACACACACACACACACACACACACACACACACACACACACACACACACACACACACACACACACAAACACACACACACACACACACACACGCACACACGCACACACACACACACACACACACACACACACACACACACACACACATGAGCGCGCTCAAAATTAAATGGGTAAGCATTTTTAAGTCGCTTCACTGGGGAACACCGTCGCTGACGCGTTACGTGTGACGCTCAGAAGCCGAGTGACTTTAAAGGTCCTACCACACGCGGCTAATCATACGTGCCTAGCAACGCGTGTCTGTGTCTGTGACGCCGTGCGCGCTTGTCCTTCGCGTCTAGAGAGGAGAGACGCACAGACTGCGCGCAGGTCAGGCACTGCTTCATTTTGAGCGTCGTTTTGAGCGTACGGGACGGCAGTGGCAGCCCGTACGCCGTCGTCACCTGACCGGTATATGAACTTCCGGCGTCGGTTTGGAAACAGGTGGTGTGTATGTGTATTGTACGTATTGTAATATGATTAAGTTAAAGAAATGTGATTGACTGCACGCAAGCATCGGCGCATCTCAGCGCGTAACAATATAGGTATAGCGATCCGATGCGCCTTCTAGTCGAATCGAGAAACAAAATGGCGGGCTGCCAAATTTGACAGCAAATAGCGGTAGAGAAGAGATAAGAAAAGAAAGTGACAAGGCACGATGTTAACCAGAAATGCGTTGCCAGGGTGGGTATTCTACGCCGGGGAAAGATGAGAGAGATATGTAGTGAGGAAGGAAACTCTCGGTGACTACGTGCACGTACACTCAGGATTGCACGGAGCGAAAGTCATTCACTTAGGGCAGACGCTCTCAAGGAAAAAGTACCTTCACTGTCTTGTTGGCCGAGGAAGGATTGAGATCGTTCAATCGTCGCAATGCGTTGGATAGCTTTGGTCTTTTTGATTGAGATCGAGGACCATGGCGCAATCAATGCCTGATGTTCTTTTCGCAGCCGCAGACATCGCAAGTAGTAGTTTCGGTCATTCCAAGTACTGTGGTGTGAGCCTTTGCGAAGGCAACTCCATGCCATAGACGACACAGAGGCAATGGCTCACGTCGGTGATATCAGGGTTCAGCTCGGAGTTGCGGCCAAAGGTTTAGTTCACATAGTGTGAGGCACCTTACAACTACGCTGATCCACTATTCTGAAAGTGTGCGAGCCAGGTGAGGAAGTTGCCTTGCAGCGCTTGCAGTCCTGGAGAGTGAAATGGAAACGCTGCCATTTTCTTGATGCGATGCTCGAGCGGCCTTGTCTGCGTAATCATGTCGACTTAATCCACGATAGCCCAGTAGTTACTAGTAATAAATGTAATAAATTCAAAAATAAATTAATAATAAAATCACTCGGTAAAGTTGCACGATTTCACATGTCAGCTGTTCGTGAGACTCGCGTCGGAGAACCGACTGCAAAATTGTAGAGCCACTTTTGAGTCGGGAAGCATACCCCTTTTACAAGAACTATCTGTGTCAATGAACAAAAGTGCACCGAACAGAACCCTGAGCTTTGACATCATATACGTTGTAACGTCTGGTGTCTTTAAGCGTAGTCTTATTTCACAAGAACTGGTCAATGCAGTTGAACCATCAGTATAAACATGTGTGTGGTTGTTGTACAGTTTCAGTTTCACTTTCAGTTTATTGTGCATTCAGCAACAATGATTATGTGCAGATAGCATGAAGACAACAGTCCCAAAGTCAACAACTTTGAGACCATCGAGTTTTAACAGAGGAGTAGTAAACAAAGATGTTTTAGTGCAAATGGTGGCAGGTCTCACTTTTATTATGGCACTGTGAAGTCCCAGAATTGCGAGGTGTAGTTGAAGACGGCTCAAACACCACGGAAGAAACAAATTGGCAGTTTCGCCCAAAGGGTGAAGCATTGACAGAGATATAGCAGGTTTAATGTTGTGCCTAAACTCTCGGGACGGTGCTCTAACATTAGGCGGATGCGACATGTTGACGCGACACAGCACGCAAGGCAACTCCTGCTTGATAGAATGAACATCGCTCTGGAAGCTACCAGGCAACTCACAACGCTGAACTGTTGAAGAGCGTTGCCAATGGCGTTCCAGGAATCACACATTGATGGTGCAATGCGAACAACAGGAAACCGTAGACGCTAATCAGCGTTAAGTGGATGATTTGGTAGACTCGGCTGTAGTTGGCGTCTACGAAATACGAAGCATTCATGGTTTGTAAAGAATGGTTGCTCGTGCGGCGCTAGATGGACCGAACCTTTTTTTGTATTTCCCGGGCTTTCTATCGGACTTGCAAAAGAAAAGAAAAAACCGGCAGATCCCATGCTTTATGGGAATCTATGTTGTGCGAAGCAGTGTGCGGAGAGCCTACCAAGTTAGCGGAACGAACATGAAAGCAACAAGATGCAGGCACCTGTTTCACGACCTACATGACACGTATATCATGACATTCATACCCTGACCTATCAATTACGTTCGTCTCACACTCTTGTCATACTATGCCAACTTGAGTACATATCAAGACGTAGTCGGCTGTTTCATGACCTACAGGACACGCACTGAATGACATTCGTGTCATGACCTGTCATTTATATTCTTCATACCCTGTTGTCATACTGTGGAAATTGTGGTACATGACAAGTTAGTGAAACGACCATGAGAACACCAAGACGTAGGCGGCTGCTTAATGACCTACATGACACACATGTCATGCCATTGACGTCATTACGTATCATTTATGTTCGTTATTCACTCTTGTCATATTATGTCAAGTTTGGTAGCTACCAATATTACGAAACGACCATGAAAGCACCAAAGTGTAGCTGGCTGTTTCATGACCTACATTATACACATGTCATGATATTCATGTTGCGGCCGATCATTTATGTTCGACGTACACTCGTGTCATACTAAACCAATTTTGGTACATACAAAGGTAACGAAACGACCATGAAAGCAACAAGACGTAGACGGCTAGAGAGATGCTGTCAAAATGGCAAATGTTCGCCAAGAAATGCTTTGCATTTGAAAGATTTATGCAGCACGCATTGAGCGCCGGAATCCTAGATCAAGAATTTCTCAGGATGGTCTACGATTTTTTCATTGACATTTTTGCTCTGAATATAATGTTGCAGGAGTAAAGAAATGAAAATTAACTAATGCTGTAATTAGGCGGAATGCAACAAATAGTTTGACTTGCTCCAAGTGACGACAAACAACATTACCTTGGTTCCGTGAAGCTACATGGCACTTGCACATTTTAAAATTTTGGCCCAAGTTACTTGGGACACATTGTATATAAAAATGGGTGAAGGGAAAAATATTTGTTTTACTAAAGGAACGCCTCATATATTGCAATATCTAAGCTAATTTTGCGAGTGAAGTGGATTGTTGCCATAATAATTTTTGTATAGGTCAAGCTGGCTGCGGACATGAAGAAGCCAATATACAATCTGTCAAGTCATGGCGCCGTATAATTGGCACAGGCGTAATGCTGCAGCGGCCTTTGGTCTCAAGTATCATGAGGACATAACAAGACATTTAGCAAGATTATATGAACGTAGTAGTTGGAATACCGACAGGTTAAGCTCATTCAAACAGGCTGTACTTGGAGAAGTCCGCGACTTTTTGAAACTGTGTATAACATGAGTTCGGGAAGCACCGAAGGGAATTAAAGGAACACTCATTTGTCTTCTCTTCCAGACTGTGGGACGAAATTTGCTAATTCACCTCTCCTGTGGCGATGGTTTTACAGTGTTCCCCCTCGCCATAGGAAACAATGGCAAACCAAACTTAATAATAGATAGGAAGACATGCTGTTAAGTAAGCAGTGAAACACACAAGCCGTTTTCCATGAAATCAAGAGAGAGAGAGAGAGAGAGAGAGAGAGAGAGAGAGAAGAAAGGGGAAAGACAGGGAAGTTAACCAGTTGGGAAAACCCGGTTTTCTACCCTAAGCTGGGGAGAAAGAGGAGGGGAGGTAAAGTGATAGCAAAGTACAGATAAAGAAAAACACGAGCACAGACAAACAATCACAATCTGTCACTGTCACCGCACACCGTCACCGCACAGCACAGTAGCACTTGCAGCAGTATAAACATATGTTTAGGCTACAGCCGCTTGTCCAATTCTGTTGCCATTAAAAACTGCAACAGTGCCCTCGACGCCCTCCACAGCGATGAAAATATGCTAATAATGGACACTCTTTTTGTAGTAATACACAGCGTTGCGCATAAAATACTCATGTTCTCTTTTCAAAGAAGAAAGCAACCCTAAGGCTTATTTGCGCCCTCGAAGAAGAAATTTAATAGTGCCTGCGTAATGAACATTTGTTATCTGGACCCATTAGCTAAACCATTTTCGGTCCGTTGCACTTACAAAATTCAGCTGAGCTTAAAGTAGTATGCGCGTACATTTTAATGAACTCTTTGAAGGAAACTAAGGGCACATCAAAGAAATTAACTTTGATCGCGGCAGTTACTCAAACATCTCATTGTTTGAGCTGGCGCGTGATGTGCTTACCAGCGCACCGGTGAGGCAGTATCTCACCACTCCAAGCTTCATTACGTCATCCACAGGACGGGAAGCCAGATACGCTCTTACGCAACATTTGATTTTCCTGCTGTAATGGGCTTGCTCAACAGCCCACGTGTTCATCTAGCTTCTTTCAAGATTGAACGACAGAAGCGAAGGGAGGCACGTCGACTAATAAATATAACTTCTTTGTAACAAAGTTCAGAGGCTGTGACGTTTATGCGGCGAGTGCCTAATCGTGAACTAAGGAAAGTAATTTTAAAAAATGAGCAGCTGTCCTTGCGCCTTACGACATTGAAATAGACGGGATGCAGTCACGGCCGGCTGTATATGTTGAAAATACCAGCAGCCTTTGTCTACAGCCTCATGTCGGATTCTCAAACAATTTTCTTTCTGTTCTTGAAGCGAGGTCTCGCTGGAAAGCTTTCATTTGTGAAATGAAAAAATTTTGTCTATGTTTCTAGCCTTCAGTAGAACCAAACATGGCTTAACGTGTTTGGAATTCATTAATATTAGTTTTTTCCCCTTCTTTTATCTTTTCGTTTGTTAGGGTAGAAGAGCGCACGTTTAAATTCCTTTTCCTTGTTTGCACTCTTTCTGCACCACGGAGATTCTGCACTGAGTTAGTGCTGCTCTTTTCAGAGATTCACTTTCGATCGCTTCCGATCTCTGTATGCTTTGCACAGGAGAACAAGTCGTGCGAAATCTCTCCTTTCCCGCAAGCACACTACAGAGGTCATATTAAAAATGTTCTGATTTACAATTTTGATAAGATACAGCGGCATTTATTCAATCTATGATTTTAAATAAATTTTCTCGGTGAGGTAAATAACTAGGGTGTCTGCGAAGTGAAGTTTCGTTCCTCAAGAAGTAGAAGCAGATAATGTAAGAGATGAAATGCACCTATACTGTAGCAGGTTATAGCTTTCGAAAACTGTGCGAGAAATACGGGACCTGCACTTCTGAGACAAAAGGCTTTTAGTACTTAGAATAGTGAAAAAAAGTTGCAATTTCACCTGAAAGATGAAGCGTCGATTGCCATAGCAAATTAGTAGACAGCTATACAAAGTAAGGATAGTAGTTTTATCAGCCGTATATACTTAGAAACATTCGCATACTGACTGAATTAACAAGCATGGTGTCAGAGTGCACAAGCTAACATCAATACATCCCACTAGATGAGACCGGACACTAGCTGTCAAGAGAGAGAAAGAGAAAGGCAAATGAAAGAGAGAAAGATTAACCAGAGATTATCTCTGGCTGGATACTCCGTGCTGGGGGAGGGGCAAGGGTATGCGAGAGGTGAGAGAGAGAAGGATTCAAAAAAGGAAAAAAGACCTACACACGCACATATACGCACGTATACACGAACTGTTTCTTTGGGCACTGTCACGCAGCCCGCAAAGACGTTCCTAGTCTTACACACTGTCACCGTGCAATCCTACGTCACACAGTGTACAGTCAAAATCTCTCAAAAAGTCCCGTGTCTTTCAAGTACCGCAGCAGCGCCTTCATAGCGGATTGCGCTGATGTTCGCGTAGGCCAGATCCAAGGATCTCGCTGTCAAAACGCTGGTGGGAGCAAACGCGGCAGCAGTAGCGAGCAAAGTGACCTTCGTGCCGTTTATCGCTTCAAGAGCGGCTATAACACAGAGCGCGCAAAGGTATGAGCCGTCTGCAGATCCCTTTCAAGATACGGCGCACGCGACTACACGCGGCCGCGCAAAGTGCGCATTGTTGGCAGCGTCGAAGCCACCCCCCTCCCTCCTACGCTGCCTCCCCGCTTTCCTCCATATATGGCGCGCGACACCGTGATCGTCAGTTTCCCTTACGCCCGGTAACGAAATGCGCAGTTGCTGCTGGAGCACAACGCTGCCCCCCTTCCTTCCCTCCCTCCCTCCCACCCTCACGTCCCCCCTCAGCTATCGCGCGCGACGGAAGACGACACGTTTTTCTCCGCTTTCTCCTTCGCACACGCGGGATTAAGCCGCGATCATCGGCTTCTGTCGCGTGATTTCAAGTGCCCATACAGCATACGGTGCGCGGCGACGGTGTTATTGCACTTGGGATTTATACGGAACATCATGGCGACGTCGACAGCGATGACAAAAATGCGCCTGGAATGTCCATATAATGGCCATCACAATGAAAAAATACGCAGTTTGGCCCGAAAGGGGAAGCCCAGATTGCGATATCAAATTAGTAGATAGTTATAAGAAGTAAGGATACTATTCTTGTGGGCCGTGTGAACTTGTAAGCATTCGCTTGCTAACTACATTAACAAGTATGGCGTCACGCGCACACAGGTAGACATTAACATATTTCACTCGAAACTCGCTGCCAAAATGCTGGAGTGAGGAATCGCGGCAGCAGCAGCAAGGGAATTGACCTTCATGCATCCCTCACTTCAACGTGAACGAAACGTCTAAGGCACAGCGCATAAGAAGCTACCGGTGCTACGGGCACTCTGCAAACACCTCAGATTCCTTTGAATATGAAGCCCGCGCGGGCGCGCACTCAGTCCACGTCGCAGATCGCCTTCAAGATACGGCGCCCATACGGCCGCGCCGTAATCAGCAGCCGGCGGAGAAGAACGCCCCCTTCCCTCGCCTCACCCCCGTGCCTCGCAAGCGACAGAAGAGGACAAGCTTCCGTCCCGCCTTCCTCGCTCGCGTACGGGAGAAGGTGCCGAGTTCGTCGGCTCGCCCTCGTACGCTCTGCCACTGACACATACGGCACTCGTCGCGCGGCGACGATATTATCACTCTTGGACTTAACACGGAACCTCACGGTGACGGCAGAAGTGCACCTCGAGTGTCCATATAGTTCCTCTCGCAATAAAAAGACAGACAAGGAACCCATACCCCGGCACACCAGTGCCATTAATCTGATTTCGGAGAACTGAAAACACGGAGTAGTTCAGACAACGTGACAGAGGGAAATACAAGAAACTGCGCAGGCGTCCAACATGAAAAACTAGCTTTCGAGCTTAGCTTATTTCGTAATTTATGCACAGATTGTCTTGTTTTTCACCTGCTACAACCGCTGTTGTCTGCTGTCTTCTGTGTTTCTACTCGTTTTTCGTAGCAAATTTCTCTTTCGTCCATTTTGGTTCACTTTCGCTCCCTTACATCTAAGACGAACGCGCACATACGCTGATCTGCACCATGTATATTCAACCGTAATCAATCAGCCAGGACAAGGTTGCGAGAAGTCAGGAAGGAAGTGAAAGTGAAAGAGCGGTTGGGAAAGAGGGGGAGCGCGGGAGGACTGGTCATTTATCTCTCACCTTGCATTTTTGTTGCTGTTGTTCTTGAAGAAATGGGAGCATAATTTCTCTACAGGCATCGTGAGACACGTGAAAACCGATTTATCGTTTTGCAGAGCTCATGTTGGGCCGTTCGCAGCGCGCTGCGCCGCGAACATTTTGCGGAATAATCGTTCCATGTTTTCTAATGCTTCCATCACGCCGTCATCGGCTGGCGATAGTCTCGGCCGAGCAAGAGATGACGAACTTGTTTTCACGCAAGAAGCTTTGAACCGAGAACGGTATATATTTGTCCATCGGGACCTCTCTTCCTACTGCAACAACTGTTGTGGTCGCGCCGCTGGCACGAGTTGTTGGGAACTTGGCGCTGACGCCCGTTGTTGCACCTGGGTCGCAAGCCCCAAGGGTAGCGTTGGCCTGGCGGCCTGGGGTACAACTGGAAGCATCCGAAGGTCCCGGCAAAGCATGAGTCGACTGGTAACAACAAAACAACTTGTTTATTCTAACATCGCAAAGAGTTGGCGGTCAGGTTGACCGAAGTAGAGAGACGGGAGTGCACTTTACTCAACAGAAGAAATCGGAGCCCTCCTTTTGGCGTCCTCTATAGACGAGCACGTGACTGTACAATGGGATAAGGTGACGCATACTGTCGTGTCGCCGCCGGTCGGGCACAATGGGGAGGAGCAGGTGGCTCACACTGTCGTGTCGCCGCCGGTCGGGCACAAAGGGGAGGAGAAGGTGACTCCTACTGTCGTGTCGCCGCCGGTCGGGCACCATGGGGAGGAGCAGGTGGCTCACACTGTCGTGTCGCCGCCGGTCGGGCACAAATATGCACATACACTCACACACGCACATGAAGACACGTGGCATCGGAACATGCCTGGACGCGCTTGGCGGGGAGGCGTAGCGGCGACGCCGAACGGGCCAAAATGTCTGCCGCTTTCTTGCAGTCGCGCCGGCTAAACCGCGCGTCGTAGGCGAAACGTAACAGACCGCCCCGCCGGGGGAAGGAGATCCCGATGGACAGGGGACTGCATCCGCTGTCCGGAGGGATGTCGCTCGATGATGCTCATAACCGAAGTCGGGCGTCCCTCGACGTTTCTTGAGCGCAGCGCACAGAGAAGGCCTCGTTCTCTCGTTCAGGTTCGCACAGGACACTGCAAAGTGACTTCGGGAGAGTTCACATTTTTGTTCTCGTTCCCGGCAAGCGTTAGAACTACGCTGAAACTCAACCGCTCAGTCAGCAAGCACGGCACAACCCTCACTAAGCCCTGCCAGGCTCTTTCCCCTTCTATACCACTGCCTAGTTCCTTACAGTAGTCTAGCAGCACTTAGAACGCGTCCACAAATTGGAAAATTGCACTAGAAAGCATGTCATCACTTTGAAACACTAAACAAAAGCAATATGTTAAAAATCCTGCCTCAGGAAGAAAAACATCAGTAACAAACAATTTTGAGGCTGATTCCTACGTTAGGGGCTTCGACTTAAGCCATCGGCGTTACCGTTGAGACTCCCCTTTTTGTAACGCACCTCAAAGGAATATTGTTGCAAAGCGAGGCTCCAGCGCAGGAGGCGGCCATTTTTGGGAGAGATGGTCTGCAGCCATTGGAGAGGGCAGTGATCCGTCTCAATGATAAACCTCGAGCCGGCTAGATAGCATGACAATTTCTGAACGGCCCACACGAGACATGCACACTCTTTCTCGGTGGCGCTATACGCCTGCTCACGACTGGTCAGCTTACGACTAGCATACAGGACGGGGTGTTCTACTTCTCCATTTTCCCGTTGGCACAGTACAACGCCCATGCCTCGCTCACTAGCATCGCACTGAACAACGAACCCTTTTGTATAGTCTGGCGATCGTAGCACAGGCTGGCTTGTTAGGGCACTCTTTAGGGCGCTAACAGCTCTTTCCTTTGTCTCGTCCCAGACGACTGTTTGAGGCTCTGTTTTTCTTAGAGCATCCGTCAGGGGAGCCGCGATATCAGAGTACCTGGGGATGTACCTCTGATAGTAGCCGGCGACACCTAAGAACGACCGAATATCGGTCTTCGTACGCGGTTGCGGGAAGTCTCGCACAGCGGCCACCTTTATTTCAGAGGGGCGGCGACGACCCTGACCAATCACGTGACCGAGGTAGACAACCTCGGCCTGTGCTAACTGGCACTTAGGAGCCTTGACTGTCAAGCCCGCTTCGCGCAGGCGGGTTAGCACTGCCCGCAAGTGTGCCATATGCTCAGACCAGGATGCGGAGAATATCGCTACGTCGTCTAGATACGGTAAAGCGAATTCTTGCTGTCCCCGCAACACTTTATCCATGAGGCTTGAAAAACAGTATGGCGCGTTCTTCAAACCAAAACTCAACACTTTAGGACGGAATGTTCCCATTGGTGAAATGAACGCCGCATACCTACTAGCCTCTTCTGTAAGTGGAACCTGCCAATAACCCCTGACAAGATCTAGGGTGGAAATAAACTGAGCGCTACTAACTTTCTCAAGGCGCTCCTCGATGTTAGGGATCGGATAAATTTGATCCTTAGTGATGGAATTAAGCCTGCGGTAGTCGACGCAAGGACGAGGTTCCTTGCCCGGTACCTCAACTAAAATCAAAGGGGAGGTATAATCACTCTCACCTGCCTCAATAACACCGAGCTGTAGCATTTTCTTTACCTCAGCCTCCATAATATCGCTCTGGCGGGGTGACACCCGGTACGCCTTGGATCGTACTGGCTCTGGGGAGGTAAGTTCTATGTCATGAGTAAGGACAGAAGTCCTACCAGGCCTCTCAGAGAACAGACCTTGAAACTCTTGTAAGAGCTGGTGTAGTTCGGTTTTCTGCTCACGCGACAGCGATGCTCCACTGACTAAGTCACTAATGACTTGACCGGTGTCTTCCCTGTTCGTCACTGAGCCTAGTCCCGGAAGCTCGACCGGAAGCTCTTCAGGAACGATTACCATCATGCACACCACTGCTTCCCGTTGTTTATAGGGTTTGAGCAGATTACAGTGGTAAACTTGCTGTGCTTTCCGCTTTCCTGGCAGACTCACCACGTAGTTAACGTCCGACAGTTTCTGAACAATTCGTGCTGGGCCCTCCCACTGCACGTCTAGTTTGTTGTTTAGCGATGTGCGCAATATCATGACCTCATCGCCCACCTCAAAACGACGGGCCCTGGCGGTCCGATCATAATAAACCTTGGCCCTCTGCTGGGCCTTTGTCATTGCTTCACCTGACATCTCCTGTGCTTTCTTAAGCGTTCGAGGAGCTTAAGCACGTACTCCACCACGACTGGGTCGTCGCCCCTGCCTTCCCACGATTCTCGAAGCATGCGAAGCGGAGACCGAAGCGAGCGACCGTACACCAGCTCAGCTGGCGAAAACCCCGTAGCCGCATGCGGCGCGGTCCTTAATGCAAACATCACCCCAGGCAGACACAGCTCCCAGTCAGTTCGATGTTCAAAACACAATGCTCTCAACACGCGCTTCATGACGGAGTGGAGCTTCTCAACGGAATTCGACTGTGGGTGGTACACTGAGCTGTGTAGCAGCTTTACCCCACACCTTTCGAGAAAAGTTGTCGTCAAAGCGCTAGTAAACACTGTGCCCTGATCTGATTGGATTTCCGCAGGAAAACCAACTCGCGCAAATATGGACAGTAGTGCATTGACTATCTCAACTGAGCTGAGTTCTTTAAGCGGCACTGCTTCAGGGAACTTTGTCGCTGGGCAGATCACAGTCAAAATGTGTCTGTACCCCGTGGCTGTTACCGGCAGAGGTCCCACTGTATCAATAACGAGCCGTCTAAAAGGCTCCGTAATGATAGGTACCAACTTCAACGGCGCCCTCGATTTGTCCCCTGGTTTGCCCACCCGCTGACAGGTGTCACATGACCTTGCGAAATGGTCTGCGTCCCGAAAACACCCTGGCCAATAGTACTCTTGCAAGAGACGGTCCTTAGTTTTCTTAACTCCTAGGTGTCCGGACCACGAACCCCCGTGCGACAAGCGCAACAGATCCTGACGATAGCATTGAGGCACGATCAGCTGATCGAACTCCACTCCTCTGCGGTCTAGATACTTCCGGTACAGGACTCCACCTCTTTCCACAAAACGCGCATTTTTCCTGGCGATACCTTCCTTGACATTGCAGCGTATGTTTTCTAGGCTACCATCCTTCTTTTGCTCGGCTATCAAAGCCGACCGGCTGACTTTTAGCAACCTATCAAGTCCGTCTGACGTAGGCGCGATGAGCAAATCTGCAGATAGCTCTTCTAACTTTCCCGCATCGGGAATTTCCTCTCCAGTATCTGGTGCCTTTAACGTTACAGTCTCTATTTTATTCAGTTCAGGCGTGCTCTGAATATCAGCTTGCTGCGCCTCTGACCCTTTTTCATTGTTGCCAACGTCGGCCCCGCAACTACCGCCTTTGCAGCGAGCTCCCGAACCTTCGATCTGGTTAAGGCCTGAACGCTAGCCTCACCAAACAAAAGCCCCTTCTCGCGCAGGAGGTGATCGGACCTGTTCGAAAATAGGTACGGGTACTGAGGGGGCAGCATAGATGACACTGCGGCCTCCGTTTCAAGTGCTCCGAAAGGTCCTTCAATAAGCACTTTTGCTACGGGCAGACACACGCTATGAGCTTCCACGGCTTGCTTGATCCACGCGCACTCGCCCGTGAACATATGGGGTTCTACGTAAGACGGGTGAACTACATCCATCGTAGCTCCGGAATCGCGAAGCACTCGGCACTCTTTCCCGTTCACGAGGAGGTCTCGCATGTAAGGCTCGAGAAGCTTCATGTTCTCGTCAGTGCTGCATATTGACAAAAACACAACTTTTGTTTTTGTTTCCGGACACTGCGCCGAAAAGTGACCCGGCTTCTGGCACGTATAACAAACGCGCGCTTGCCTCATCTCGAACCGCTTTCTGCGTTCGGCTTCGGCTGCCGCCGTCTCCTTACGTTCTGTCGCACTGCTTTCACTCGCATCCGCACTACGTGTGTTCCCCTTTGCTCTCATGGGTGTGAACTTCGGCCTCTTAAACTTCGAGCCAAATTCACCCTTTTGACCGTCCTTAGCTCCGCGAGCCCGACGCGTCACAAACTCCTCGGCTAGCTCAGCGGCTTTAGCCACCGTATAAACGTCTGGCCTATCCAAGACCCAGTACCGCACGTTCTCAGGTAACCGACTATAGCCCGAAACACTGCAGAACTTTATCGTGGTCACCAAACGCTTTCTCTTCTTTGAGCCACTCCTGCATGTTTGATATAAGCCTGTACGCAAACTCTGTATATGACTCACTTTTGCCTTTCTCATTTTCCCGAAACTTCCGACGGAACGCCTCCGCTGACAGCCTGTACTTTTTTAGCAGACTCGATTTCACTTTGTCGAAATCCTCTGCCTCCTCTCTATCCAAGCGAGCGACTACGTCGGCCGCCTCGCCGGGTAACAAAGTGAGCAAGCGCTGTGGCCACGTTTCCCGAGAGAACCCCTGCTTCTCGCACGTTCGCTCAAAGTTAACCAGGAACAAACCAATGTCCTCTCCAAGCTTAAACGGCCGCATCAGGTCAGTCATTTTGAACAATACTCGTTCTCCTGCACCGTGTGCCTGACTTCCATTACGAGCGCGTTCCATCTCTACCTCGAGACGCTTCATTTCTAAAGCGTGGTCGCGCTCTTCCTTTTCTTTCTGCTGTTTAAGTTCGCGCTCCTGTTTCTCTTTTTGCTCTTTAAGTTCGCGCTCCTGTTTCTCTTTTTGCTCTTTAAGTTCGCGCTCCTGTCTTTTTGACCTCTCCTCAATAGTCTCAAGGCATTCCGACAGCTCGTCATCCTCAGCCTCTAACTCAAGAATAGCCTTTAGCAGTTCTGGTTTTCTGAGTTTGTCCGAGACATCCAGACCCAACTCTCTTGCAAGCTCCAACAACTTCGGTTTGCGCAACGACTTCAAATCCATGGCTGCTCTGAATGCTGCTTTCTCTACTGCCTATTATTGTCTTGCCGCAATCTAACCCGGCAGCAACGACAACCACAATTACCAGCTCTGTTTCTGACACTAACAAAAGCCTGGCAAAGCTCAGAAGAAGAAAGTCCCGCACTCACCAAACCTCGTAGCCAAGACTTCAGCGCAGTCGTTCCGCTGCAGGCAACCAGTCATCACACAGGGCTCGTTGCACTGCTCCCGGATCGTTGTTGAGCTGCTCAGCATACAGTCAACTGCATCTCTTCGCTGCTGGCCTCCGTTGTCGCGATCTCACCGCTGGCAGACAGTTGTTGTGGTTGCGCCGCTGGCACGAGTTGTTGGGAACTTGGCGCTGACGCCCGTTGTTGCACCTGGGTCGCAAGCCCCAAGGGTAGCGTTGGCCTGGCGGCCTGGGGTACAACTGGAAGCATCCGAAGGTCCCGGCAAAGCATGAGTCGACTGGTAACAACAAAACAACTTGTTTATTCTAACATCGCAAAGAGTTGGCGGTCAGGTTGACCGAAGTAGAGAGACGGGAGTGCACTTTACTCAACAGAAGAAATCGGAGCCCTCCTTTTGGCGTCCGGGGGCAGCTGTTTTTATACTCTCGCAGTTGAGGGCAAGAAGGAACCCCTCTATAGACGAGCACGTGACTGTACAATGGGATAAGGTGACGCATACTGTCGTGTCGCCGCCGGTCGGGCACAATGGGGAGGAGCAGGTGGCTCACACTGTCGTGTCGCCGCCGGTCGGGCACAATGGGGAGGAGCAGGTGGCTCACACTGTCGTGTCGCCGCCGGTCGGGCACAAATATGCACATACACTCACACACGCACATGAAGACACGTGGCATCGGAACATGCCTGGACGCGCTTGGCGGGGAGGCGTAGCGGCGACGCCGAACGGGCCAAAATGTCTGCCGCTTTGTTGCAGTCGCGCCGGCTAAACCGCGCGTCGTAGGCGAAACGTAACACAACCCTATCGCCAACTTGTCCTCGCTTATTTTACCACGACCGCGGTTAAGGACTCGAAATCATATTTACTGTGTGTGTCCGTTCCTTTTTTACCCTTCTACGGCTTCGTCATCCTGCCACCGCCAATGTGATTATTATATCATCGTCATCGTTGGGCCACGTCCCCCAATATGACCTTCACCCTCGACATATGGCCAGGAAAGAGAAAGAGGGAGAGAGAAAGATGCATAGAAATGCGGACAGGTGAACCAGACGCAGATTTAATTGGTTTCCCTGCGCGGGTGGTACGTAATTAAGCAGATAGAGGAAGAGAGAGGAGCTGAAACTTTGCCAGTGACCATCACGGGGAAGGTACTATCCTGCCGCAGCGGCGATGTAAGTTTGGGAGCCACACGCACAAAGCCACTGAGCTGTAATAAAACTGATACTTGGGCAAGTTGGTCAAAATGCATATTAACAGGGCATCGCAAAACACACACGCAACACAGGGAAGTTTCGTCGTCTCTCTTCTCGGGTGTCGAGTGTGTGTTTTGTGCTGCGCTTTAAATAGGGACTGAGTTATTACGCAACATTCCAGCTAAAGTTTGTGCGGGACTTGGTACGTACGCTAAGCAGTCTAAAAGAGCGGTTACATTTGTGCACATAAGCGTATTTTGAATGTGACAGCGAGAACAGTGAAGCGCACGAAGATAAGTTTTGCACATATATAGCAAAGTAATTCTTCTTGAGAAGATGGTGGTTACCTCTCTGAGAGGCTGCTTTCAGTATTACGCATCGGTCGTCAGGGTCCAAGCACCACTGTTTAATACTTCCAAGGCTTGGCAAGAGATATTTTATCGGCGAGGAGAAACATAGCTTGGAGCGAACTGACGCCTCCTCGATAGCACCAGGACTGTTCACTTCGAATCATGACGTCATGTTACCTTACCCTACTGCCATAGAATCTAATGTGAGTGCTCCCGTGTAAGCCGGTGTGATTTTGACGTCACCGCTTTCGTTACACCTGGCTTGGCAATGGAAATTTTGGTCCAATTGGAATGGCGTTATAAAGCTGAGTACATAGGCCTGCTATCTAGGAAGCATTAAACCAGCGCGCCGCGCCGCTCTCCTCCGCGCACTGGTATGTGTGGATTGCACATATACCAGTGCGATCCAATGCCATAATACCAGTGCGAGCTTGGAACAGTATTGGCGTCGTTGCAAACTAGTAACATTCTAACTTGGTCTGCTGTGATTGCTGCGACGTCAGATGATTCAACGCCGACAGCCTACCACTGTGATGTATTCAGTGGCGGCAAAAATAACTTTCGGAAGCGAACGCCAAATGCATCTACGGCCGCGGTGACTCTGTGGACTCTGCTGCTGCGTTTGCAGCCAAGCGTCAGCCATTGGATTGTGAGCATAAACAGAAAGCACTTGATTCCATAAGCTTCATCGCGTGCATCTTTAGAAGATATTGCAAGTAGTGAGTGCACAGCGACGAACTCGGCATCGTGATCAAACTGGGATATGAATGAGAGGTGCGCATTTAGATTCATCAACTGCGGCGAATAGACGAAATTAAACTATTCGTGCACGCACATTAAAGGCATTCCATTCTAATGTGTTGTAAGATTGTCGTACTTGGCAAGCAATATTCTGGTGGATGTTGACCGGGGACGTATTATGGAAACTGTGCGCGCCGACGAAGAAAATAAAGGTGTGTTCTGTTTATTTCTTTAGTCAAAGCCACGCCTACAATGTGCCAGTCGCCCCTAGTTCACACGGACTCTCCCGTGCTACTTAATCTCACCGGCAAGCAGTCTACCCGACACCACGCATCGCGCGCTGTATTACTTTCGAAAATAATGTTGCTGTTGCAGAGAGCACTTGTTCGTTTTCCAGCCCTCCCAAGCTGAGAGAACCGCTAGAGACCTAAAAGTGCGAATATTCTTTCAACGCGCCACGTGCGTATGGTTGATTGTGGCACATTAGTGGCTACTTTCACGAGCTCGTTTTATCGAGCACTCCATGTTAACATCCTTCCTTGTAAGGCTATCTTATAGTTCTTTATTTTATAACCCTTGATGCCCGGGTGCCAGGTAACGAACGCTTAGAAAATCGTACCTCAAAGCAAGAACACACGTTTCCTTCGAGCTTAGCTAGCTACCTGGATTGTAATTCACGCTTGTACGGCACATAAAGTGGCAGACGGAGTCACATCTGATTCTTGTCACCGAGTCATACGATATCAAAGTTCAAGGCTATACATAAAATAGTAACACCTTGCAAATATGTTACGCATCGACAATGTTCAGACTTGACTCATCACTTATATCTGTCGTGGGCAGAGCTCTGGCAGCACCTCTAGATCCGCCGCTGTGCGATATTGCGGCTATATCAAAATTCAAAGCTTAGTAACTACTCACTAAAACGTTTCTGAATTTCGAAAGCTTATTGAAACCTCTCAAAAAAACGGAAAAGCTTGCCACTCGTCGTCAACACAGCAGGTTCCCTATGTACTTTCCAGCGCGATCCCATCTATCAGCATGACGCTGGACGCTAGATGGTGTCCGGCGGCGCCCTCGACAAATACGGTGGATAAATAAATGCGTGGCGACTCCACTCTGCATTAAAGAAGTGCCCAGAGAGGCAGCCAACGACGGGGGAAAATTTGTGACGTGGGCCTCTTGAGCATGAAATGGGTTCGGCTCCCAACTTGCAGCGAAGTTGTGCCTTCTTTCATTTCCCTTTCTATTTATAAAAAAACATGGAAAGTTTGTTGTAAGTCCAACCATCATATTTAATTGGTTACAAACGAAAAAAGAAAGAATTTAAAATGAACGCCTAATATCTCATACACTTTCCTTGACCTCATTGTCGGTTCGGTGCTTACAGTTGAAGATTAGTAAAAAGCGAACCACGCTTTCTCAGCTTACACTCTTTTATGTTTGGCTGTTTCTTTAATATGCGTTGACAATTTCAAAAGGAGACTATATGTATACCTTACAGCCGGCTATCCCAGGACTCAATGAAATTAACGTCCCCCCCCCCCCCCCGCCAACTCCTTTTTATACGTTTTGTTACAGTTGGCATGCGCAAACATTTAAAAGGAACACGGATCATTGTACGCGAAGACCTGTCGATTGTTGTTCGCAATGCTGTCTGCGAAGCGCCAGTAATCTTTAGTCCGTGCCGTTCAAACAGGAATCTAAATGTACTTAGCTAATTTTTCGTTACTTTAATTGTAAACATGCTAATTATGGAGTTGTTGGGAATTGCAAGAGACGTCAAAATGATATCTTTTCGGCAAGGTACACATCATGCGTGTTTTTTGGGTGGAGATAAAAAGCCGGCAAAATAGCAGCTCCATAGAAAAGTCCTAGTAAGAAAGGAAGCGCGAGAGTCGGTCGTTTCTTTGCAAATTCTGAGGAGGCATGGTAGATAGGGTTTAAGAAATTCACCGAGTTGTATAACACGGCTTCTTATCCTACATATAATACAAAACTCAATGTTGTTTCTTCAAAATGCAGATCTATCACCTGGTCTTAAGCTCATCATACAGCTGATAACAGCCTACAAAGGTCCCCTGAATAAATAAAGCCGTAAGGTGACTCTTTATGTGCAGTGCGAAAGCAGGCACACAAGAGGAAGTAGGGACGACCTGGATTGCCGCACGTTTCTTTTTTGTCTGCGTATTTCTTGCGCTCTGCATCATGCACTTATTCAAACTCGCCAAATACAGGAGTCTCTTTCTGTAAAATGCTTCAGTTCCTTACCCTTGCTTTGGCGTTAGTACTTGTTAGATTCATTTGGTACGTACTGAAAAAAAATTCCATACGCCCCGTAAGCCCTATATGAAATATATGAATGCACGGAAATGTCATATAAAAACCTGTATCATCCCATATATGATATAGAACATGTTTTATATAAAAACCAATACGTGCCTATATAGGATACACGGCAACCCCCATATTATATATGGAATATTCCCCATAAGATATATATGCGAACACGCGGGTTTTTACGAGACCTTAATATGTTCAAATATTGGATACAGACGGTACGGTGCATATATAACTTTTTTTCAATCGGGTTTCCCTTATGCTATATGTTAACATAGCTGACTTTACATGCGATATGAGATTATTAGACATGACGAATTTAGCTTTAGGTGATAGGGTAGCCATATAAACAAAACAAATATCGAGCAGCTCAGTTTTCAGCGTCTGTGCGTATTAAAGTGGAAAGTTGGGCGAGTTGGTATACATTCATAATGGGAACAGTGCGAACAAGACGACGACGGAGTGAAAGTACACAGCACTCGTCCTGTGTCCTTTCACTTCGTCGTCGTCTTGTTCGCGCTGTTTCCATTATGAGCGTGTGCGAAGCCTAGCGCAGCAGCTCAAGAAGTTCCCCGTAATGAATCAAACTTGTTTCGTTGCGTGTTGGAGGTATTGCCTCGTTTTCACGCTCAGCACGTGTACGCTGCTGTGATGTCGAGCCAAAAAGCACTTCCACGGTGACAAGACGCACGCCGGTTCAAATTGTTTCGCGTTTGTTTAGCGTTTGAAAGGAAGATGTAGAAACACTGTTTCGGGGAGAAAGCACTAAAGGAATCATTAGATGTCAGCAGATTTGCTAAGTAAGAGCTAATTATTCAGCAACGAGATTCTGAGTAGGCACGCATAGCAGCCTCCACGCCCCTGCTTTACAGCGTCACTTTTGTAGCAGCTCGTTCTGGATATCCTCGGATCTATTCAGTCATGCAAATTAAGTCAGCGGCTGAGAGTTGATGAGAGCGCGCATTTTGAATGAAAGAAGAGGAGCGGAGATCTCACGGTCTGTGGACACACACGGCGAATCACGGGTATCAAGCCCTACGTGGGTACCCAGTCAGGCTTCGAATAGATTTTCCTGTTTTCTTGTTTGCAAGAAACACCAAATGTATACTGGCGGAAAAGAGCGAGTGGGCGCTAACACACTAAATAAAATAAAGAAAAAAATTCGGGCCGTTGACCCCTCAAAAGAACGTGTCTCCTCAGAGCCGATCTAGTCAACGACTTATAGTGACACGTTAACCAAAGCAGGTTCAGGTTGGCTAGTCTATTTATAATAAACTTCACGTATTCCTTACGGCGATTCGCTCTTTTTCACCGCAGTGGTAACTTGGTGTCGCTATTTTGTTTTGTAGCGAGCTCACTGATGGAATTTGCAGCTCTGCCCGGTGTAGTGCTGTAAATACTAACTGTAGGCATTTTGAGCCAAGTTCACTATAAGGTGGCACGCAAGCACAGATGGCAATATCGTCAAAGGACGCCTATGAAAAGTACAACGTACACAAGCGTGTGCCTGTAGTTGAATGACCCAGAACCTTGCCTTCCACTGCAGTGCAAAAAAAGTCTGTGGTGTTTCCTACTTCAAAGGTGGCCGCGTATCTAAAAAAATTGCTTTGTGTAACGTGAAGTAGAATAGCAAAATGCCTGGAAGCATGCCGGGAATCATTGGCGCGACTGTCTTGTGCGCTTGTTTGCCAGCCAATTGTGAAACATAAAACTTCTCAATAGAATAATGCTGAAACGACAACGCTGAAATAATTTCAGCGTCATCTTCCTTTTATGGTCGTCCCGTCGTAATTCTAGCTACGTCATTCTTTTCGTCACAACGTCCCCACATCATCACGTCACGTCATCACGCTCTCATCGTCGTTATATTGTCTTCACTCCAGCGTCTTCATTCCGTGGTCGTCATGCCATTGTCGTCGTGCCATTGTCGTCATGCCATTGTGGTCATTTCATTGTCGTAATGACGTCGTCGCCATGTCACCGTGGATGTTTCCTCAATGTGTGACGACGAGGCAATTTTGCCGCAATTGAAATATGGCCGCCATGGCTGGAAATCGAATCCACTACGTCCATCCAAGCAGCGCAACGCCACGGGCGCTAAGTAAAAATGCGGAAGTTCAGGAGTTTGTTAAACTGGAGCTATCCGCGCAGACATTTATGTATCTTGGGTGTAAGATATATTTGGTCAAGTCGGAGTTGTTGAAGCAGCTTTAATGCATATGGCTCGTTTTCTAATTACGCAATCTCCTTCCAGCTCTTTTTTTCTTTAGAATAAGCAGCCATGAAAGGCATATTATGTCAAATTTCCAAAACTTTAGCATGACTTTCCAGTATATGGAAGTGTTCTTGAATTGTTTTACGGACATGACTCTTGTCCCTTTCAATATGTCTAATGCCAACGGTGGGTTAACATGCTGGGGTTGAAGTTGGAAGGAATAAGGACAAGTTTCTGAAGATTTTAATACGTGAAATTGTGGCTGTCGAGCCTCAGCAATATCAATACAGCTAGAAGTCACTCGTGGAACTCGTAGACATGAAGAATCATCTCTCGCTAAAAGTACTTGGGGTCGCCCAATCAACGTACGGGAAAGGCAGTGTAACACGGGCGTAGATGTGCGATTTTTGTCGAAAGAGAGCACGGCGAGCGATAAGCATGGATGATACTGACGTGTCTCATGGTGTACTAGCAAGCCTGCGATGTACGTTGAATATCACATTGGTTTCCCTGCCGCGATTTTTTACGTGTGAGAGCCCATGACGACTGGAACACATTAAAATTCCATTTAAAATTGTTCAGCGCTCACACATTTCGTACAGAACATAAGCACTTTTTTTAGCTTCCTCCGACTTTCACATTTGAGTGTCGTATGTGTTGCATCTTTAACTTTAACTTTGTTTCTATAGTTGTGTCCCGCATTAAATTTTTTTTCTTAAGCTCCCTTTGTAGTTTCACCTTTCTATTACTAATGCGAAGCCTTGTTATTGTTTAATAAATTCATCGACTGCTTTTCTGTTTATTTATGCCTTGTCTCCTGAAAAGATTTATTTTCGTAAATTTTACACCTTGCTTTTATTGTTCGCATGCTTAATTATAGTTATCATGCACGGTAGGTCCCATTTCAGTTTCTAACTACGGTACCTCCTTCTGCACATAGTTATCATGTAATTATCCCCATTTTTGTTGCGAATAAAACTGATTCTGATTCTGATTCTGCCTACCTGGGCACTATTCAAATAAATCGGTGCTTTGTGGCATTCAGTAAATGTTTTCTTTTCATATTAGGACAGAAAGATTTCAGCTGCCTCCGGATGAAGGGCTATGCAGCCGCTTGTTGAGCGCGCCCTAAAGAAATGCAACTTGGCTGTTTTCTTGACAATAATTTCTTCGTTAATGTCAGTATTTAAGGATTTGTGAATGGTTTGGGCTGAACAACCGACTTGAAAACACTTCAATTCTTGTGAATCACACTTGGATGCACAGTGAGGAGAAAAGGCGTTACGTCAGACTTACGCACTGGAAGTCCTTCTGCCACCATCCAACGAATCAATTTAGTGAACCTACGATGGTATATGGTGTCCATGCTAGGCTTAACCAAGCTGTTTAACAAAAACAAGATAAAATACCATAGGACGAAATAAGATTTTGAAACCTACAGTGATCGGTCCTCAGACCTTTAATGAGGGAACACCGTAGGCCTTACAAATTTTCCTTGCAACGCTTTTTTAATACCTTTTTTTTTCGTTCAACATTAGCTTGGACATAGGGTAGGAAGCTCCACAGAACCTTTGCAATATAATACAAATAAGCGCACAAAGGAGTTCCCAATTCCCAAAGATTATACTGCATCTTAGAAGGGTGATGGTTTGGGCTAGTTGTTTTGCCATAAGGCTGCGTAGTGCCATGCGAAGCGGTCCCTTGTCCCGCTACGGGCTGCAATACACAGCATTATGCTGCAGTTGGCAGAGAGTATGGCTACCTCAAAGGCACGAGACACTCTCCTAGAAGGGCGCACCAACTAAGCTAAAGTTTAGAAGCCTACCGATGTGCTTAAAGGATGCGAAATGTTCCGCTCAGATGAAAGCAAAAGAATAAGACAAACGGTGCCGGCGAGATTCCTGCGGCAGGTTGCATTGTCACGAACCTGCAAAGAATTTCGCTAGTAAGCTCTACATTGAGCGACTCTGCAACACAAGGATACCCATTTCGTGCTCTCACGGTAGCCCGGAACAAGGCGGAATTATGAAGCCGAGCAAGAGAACTTTGGGCGTTGGCTCTTTCCGTTTTGTTAACTTGACAAGCTGCTTACAGAAAATAATAGAAAACATGCCTGATGTCCGAATAAAGTGGTGGTGTAAGGAAACGGCTGTGTTGTCCGAGTAGTTGACATTTTTTACAAGACAGATATGGACAATGGATGCAATATGGAATATTGTAACGCATGTCGTACATATTCATGCCCGTGTAACTTTCACGATAGCGATATCCTTAGGCATAAACAGGACGCTTGATGCAATCACCCATGTTCACTTCTTGCTTAGTCTGTTAGCCCTCAGAGTGTCCGCCATATCTTCGTGTTGCATTTCTAAAATTTTATCAAGTCAGGAAACCGCGTTCAAACAAGTGAAGGAAGAAGGGCTGAATACAATCTCAACCAGGGAGTACCACAAGGAAGCGCACTCAGCCTTTTGGTTTTTAATTACGTCATGGTGTATTTAGCAAAAATTAGGTGGAACGCCCCTTAGCGGGAACTGAACAAAATATGCACAGCATTTTATGGCGGTTGGCACGCTGCGGAATGTGTTATTAATAGTAAAGATGTGTGTGGGGTTATGCCGACGTACCTTGCGTTACTTATTTATATATATGTGAGGAGTATGTGTAGAGAGATTCACTTATTTACATTGCCAAGCGCATACGTTCCGCATCACGCCGAACACCATATAATGTTACGCGTATATTCGACAGTTCCGGTTCAGTGAGGTTCCGGCTAATTTGTTTGCGCGATGCACTTTGCGGCATAACCAAAGCGTTAATGCCGTCATAGCATAGGCAGCAGAGGGGAAACGTCTACACGTGCATACGTAAATAATGCACCAGGGGTTCATCTTCTTTTTATGAGTCCACTTTAGCGACCTTGCATCTTCACTGGTCCGGTGCTTACTAGGCGTGCCATACTGATTGGTATCCCCCTTTTAGTATAGGCTGAGGCCTTAATGGCCTAGGTTTAACGCCTCCTTTCTACGTATGGCGCATGGGAAATGACAAAAGAGGACGGACTCGTAGAATGTGTTCCAACTGCGCGCCGATTGTTATCATGGCAATGGGTCGTTTTTCACTGTACTGCTATCAACCGCACACAAAATGAGCCTAAAGTGCGCATTCTAGCCTTGTATTGGGACAGGTGTTTTCCGGCTTCGCACGAAACATTTCGATCAAATCACCATATAATGATACGCATTATAAGACTCCTGTCTTTTATGTCGATTTTTACTGCATGCTTTTGGTGTGTTCATTTGGGCACCAGGGTCTAACGTGCATTTTCTTCAGCTGGCATTCAAAGTGGATATAAATATCATGAAGCTGTTACGAAGACATTCAATGCGTTTTAGCTCTATCATACGCAAAAAAAGGTCTACGGATTGATTTATATTGCCAAAACTAGCCCTAATTGGTAAAATTATTTATTTATTCTACTGGGAAAACTTCTGATAGATGCATAGAAATTAGGGATGAGCGGATATTCCAGATAGTGAATACGAATTGAATAGTTGTCGCTATTCAATTTGTATTTCACTCTAGAATGCACTATTCCAAATTCTCGAATGAATATTCATTACTTTCGAGTATTGAAGGAATAACAACACTTGTTGGGGTTTCGAAGGAGACCGAACGATGGAAGCGAGAAGTTTTCCAAATGAATATATTGCTGGAGAGCTGCGGTTGTTGCGCAAGAGTGCCAGTTCTTAAGTGAAAACACAGGACAGGTACATTCTGTGTAATAATTTTCAGTCATTCAATAACAATGGCTCGCACTTAGGCAACATAACAATTTGCTTGGATTTATTGTGTGGTCATTCTGGCGTCCTTTAAAACAATGCGCGGTGATACAGCACCAATACACTCTGGTGTATAACACGTCTGGTGACGTGTTGTTCCTATGTGTCATTATTGTCATGGCCACGGTGCCCCCGATGACTCAAAGCACTTGTTTCTCGTTATCGACCCCCTGAGTTCTTGTGCGTCTAGTTGCGAATGGTGTTTTATGGTGACGTGCGTGCGTGAAATGAACATATACCTTTTCGTTCTTTCTTTCTGTTACCCACGCGAACGAAGCACACACTTGTGATTTGCTAGAAATGAAGTATTCGATATCAAAAGTTTAACTGTGGAGTTTTACGTGCCAGAACTACGATTTGATTATGAGGCACGCCATAGTGTGGGACCCCGGATTAATTTTTACCACCTGTAGTTATTTAACGTACACCAAACTTCATGTACCAAGTTATCGTGCAGCTCATTTCGCACCCATCGAAGCGTGGCCACCTCGGCCGGCATTCTCGCGCACAGCAGCGCGATGCCAAAGCCACTAAGCAACCAAGGCGGTATTTGAAAGTCAATTCGATATTCGGTGGTCACTTCGCCGAAATATCCGCATTCCATTCTATTCGCTCGCCCTTAATAAAATCTATGGTTGCATGACGTTTTTCAACTCTATTGCTTGCTTAATCAATACGCGGGGAATTATGATTGAGAACTTTCAGCCGATATCTTACGCCCCGACATGGCAATAGATGGTTGGAAAGGTTAAGAAAAGCTCAAGGTTGGCTCGTAAAGTTTATAATATATTGCGATATTCCAGTGCTTTGAGCACTAGTATGTGGAAAAATACAGCAGGTACATTATTTTAACCCTCACCTGCTGTCGAACGAGTCTCTCAAGACGTATTGAGCGAAACGGAGCAGAAATTTCCAAAGGCCCATCTGCTTTCAACAGCACCCTGAAAGACCAAACATACTGCGAAGTGTGCTGGAAGTGTTGTGTAACGGACGGCTCTCAGACGTTGGCAAGATGGAATCCTAGCAAGTGTGTGGGGCGGACGGGTGGGTAGGGGTACAAGAGGGAGGCGTTGACCGAAATTTCATTTACTGGTATCACGCACGGAATCCTTCCAAACGTTACCAAATCCCGTCAGGCAAAATTCTTTGCACTCGTAGAAGTTTTACGCCTTTTTCTCATGTACCAGGGTGCTGTACGCCCTTGTGACGTATATTCTGCGTGCGCTCGAAGAACAGAGTGCTGACAACGCCTTTTGCGAGAGGGACTGGTTGTTATGTGTTTAAGTAGATTTTTTAGACTTCTCATACACTTTGATGAAGAACGTTTCCTCTTCAAAGCCGCAAGGGAAGTTACCTTCTTCTGCCGTAGAGTGCATGAGTTCTGAATAACGGTGTTAAAGATCATAGACTATCCCGCAAAGAAGCTCACAACATTTCTTTTGTTCCCATAATAAAGCTGCTGCATATTCTTTTGTTTTATTTAAAACTTTTCTTCTAGAGCACCTGTTGGTTTCTCTGTTTAAAGGTCGTGAATGGATGCAGGGAAAACATGTATTTATAATGAATTGGCGTAGGATTCGCAAAGCTTTGTGTTCGTGAGTGCTCCTTGTTATTGGCTGGCCGCCGTCGCTAGTATTATGTGCAAAAACAGGGTTGGCTGAAATTTTTGCTATGAACAATTATGCCGCAAGGCGTTTTTGTTAATACGGGCCCTGGTTCGTATGCTGCACTTGACATTAAGTGCTAAGTACACTAAGTAATAAAATAAATACTTCCCGATTGCCTGGCATCGAAAACCCCACTGTAAGTAGCGGCTTGCGTGTCCTAGCATATATAGGCTGAGAGAAAATTCCATTCTTCCTGTCCATTTCTGTTTTTCCATTTCCACTCAGCGGCTACTGCGAAGTGGAGGTCAAAATTAAGCGCTGCGTGGTTTATAGCTTAGGCACCTTTGCCTCAAGAAAAAAAAAGAAAGAAAAGGTTTAACAGCGGCAAAAGGCAGTGCCCAGAAAGACAAACGGTGCGCGGACGCAATTAAAGAGGATTAGATGACACAAAGGCGGCTCGCCGGGCTCTTTCTGGAAACAATAGCAAAAAAAGAATGTTCGAGGGAAGCCAGGGTGGGGGTTTTATGAGGAGCCCGTAACTCGACCCAATCTTCATTCCGCCGGAAAGGCTTGCGAGTATCTATGGCAGCGCGGGACCACGGGTCGGCGCAGACTTGAAATGCCCGAATGCTTGCCTTTCGCTTCCTCTCTGCACCTCTGCTTCTACCTTTTTGATTTTCTTCATTTCCTCACCTGCCAGAGCCGTGCTTTTCATTTACCTCAACTTTACTTCCCATATCTTCCTGTTGCCGACCCCTGGCAGCCCTCTTCCTTCCTCTGTTCATTTTCTACCACTGGTTTTGACCTTTATCTTGTTCTCGCGCCTGCCTCAGTGGCTTTCCTGTCCGGTTCGCTTCTTTTCTTTATTTTTCGTTTTCCCCGCTATTTTTTTCCCTTGCTATCACTTTGACGTCGTGCCGCCGCGTGCCTCCCTACTTTCTTTACCGCCCGCACAAGCTCCCGAAGCCTGCAGGCTCGCCTACAATCCTGTGGAAACAGTTCCGAGCAGGAGAAGAAGGAGGAGCAAAGGACGTCCCCTCATCACACACCGGAAAAGTCAACAGGACCGTCATTAAGTTGAGCAAACCGGCGGCGAATCTGTCCCCTTGGCATCACTGGCTTCCAGCGGCCGTTGTGTACATAACTGCCGCGGTAGCACGCCTTCGCGAAAACTCGCGCGGCAACTCTAGATTTGAATGTTGCCTCATCGGCGGGGAGCTATCAGGCGCACGCCTTCCGCGATTAACGGCGGCTTCTGGCACACTGAAGCAACCTTCGTCGATGATTATTTTTGAGGATGTAAAAAATGCTCGTTCTTTTTCCTCTCTGTCTTTCTTCATAGTTTGTTATGATGCCGCACAACCTAAGCTAATAGCAATACGCCGTGCGCCGTAAAATATTAGCATTGTCTGCCACGTATGTGGCGCTCGTATTTCGCACGAAATTTGAAGTAGTTGCTGGTGGCATACGTAGAGCACGGAGCTTCTAATTTGAAGTCGTTAGTACGAATCCTCCTCCAGTCCACTACATTTTCAGGCTTGGAGCGGCGCCTGACACTGGCAAAAAAGAAACGCCGACAGCCAGTGTGGCTATACTAGATATAACGTAAGTCTGGGCATGTTGGTGTTCCATTACTGCATCTAGCGCGAAATGCAAGACACGTACAGAGAGAATACCGACGAAGATATGAGCGACGCCTCTCCTCGGCGGTTTCCACTCTGTCCTTTCGCCAGTGTAGTTGAACTTTTGTTTTGCATGGCGGCGTGGGAAGATGAGCTTGAAATGTAGAGCTGCTGTATGTATAATGTCAATAACTTGACCTTCGAGAAACTTTTTTGTCGACACAGGCTTTCAAGGAAATAGCGTCACATTACATTTATCGACGCGTGCAGTTTGTCTGACGTCCCACGAAAAGCGAGCTGCTTTTTCTTTTTCTTTTTCTTCTACCCTGATCTATAATAATAATAATAATAATAATAATAATAATAATAATAATAATAATAATAATAATAATAATAATAATAATAATAATAATAATAATAATAATAATAATAATAATAATAATAATAAAGTTCTCATAAAGAAAGATGGAGAAGGCTGCAGGTAAAAGCTGCACGAACAAACGGCAGCTTGACAGGGGCCCGCAGCCTCCTCTACAAGGCGGCAGTAAAAACGTTAAAGGAAGGAACATCGAAAACATACATAGGCACCGAAATGGACACTAGGAATGAACACAAAAATCATCCAATAAGAAAGACTAAATACCTTATACATAGTGTTGCCACATGAATTCACATATCACATGCATTCCACGGTTTTTAGAAAATTCGGCGTGCTATGGGGGGGTGGGGGTGTTTGGTAAACATTTGATATCAGCAATTCGGTGGCTTCTTTAGGAACGAAGCTCTTGTCATTAGTACTGTCCCTTTGGCGTTCTCTAAAATGACCTAGCAGAATTGTTGCAAAGGCGGATCATTTTGTGGCGTTCCATGCTATGCGAATTTCAGGCGGTTTCCGTCCGTCCGTCCGTCCGTCCGTCCGTCCGTCCGTCCGTCCGTCCGTCCGTCCGTCCGTCCGTCCGTCCGTCCGTCCGTCCGTCCGTCCGTCCGTCCGTCCGTCCGTCCGTCCGTCCGTCCGTCCGTCCGTCCGTCCGTCCGTCCGTCCGTCCGTCCGTCCGTCCGTCCGTCCGTCCGTCCGTCCGTCCGTCCGTCCGTCCGTCCGTCCGTCCGTCCGTCCGTCCGTCCGTCCGTCCGTCCGTCTGTCTGTCTGTCTGTCTGTCTGTCTGTCTGTCTGTCTGTCTGTCTGTCTGTCTGTCTGTCTGTCTGTCTGTCTGTCTGTCTGTCTGTCTGTCTGTCTGTCTGTCTGTCTGTCTGTCTGTCTGTCTGTCTGTCTGTCTGTCTGTCTGTCTGTCTGTCTGTCTGTCTGTCTGTCTGTCTGTCTGTCTGTCTGTCTGTCTGTCTGTCTGTCTGTCTGTCTGTCTGTCTGTCTGTCTGTCTGTCTGTCTGTCTGTCTGTCTGTCTGTCTGTCTGTCTGTCTGTCTGTCTGTCTGTCTGTCTGTCTGTCTGTCTGTCTGTCTGTCTGTCTGTCTGTCTGTCTGTCTGTCTGTCTGTCTGTCTGTCTGTCTGTCTGTCTGTCTGTCTGTCTGTCTGTCTGTCTGTCTGTCTGTCTGTCTGTCTGTCTGTCTGTCTGTCTGTCTGTCTGTCTGTCTGTCTGTCTGTCTGTCTGTCTGTCTGTCTGTCTGTCTGTCCGTCCGTCCGTCCGTCCGTCCGTCCGTCCGTCCGTCCGTCCGTCCGTCCGTCCGTCCGTCTGTCTGTCTGTCTGTCTGTCTGTCTGTCTGTCTGTCTGTCTGTCTGTCTGTCTGTCTGTCTGTCTGTCTGTCTGTCCTACTTGCGATGCCTTCGTGGTCATTTCTTCAACTGGGTATATATCAGAACAGACAGGCGGCAGAGAGGGGCTGAAATGCATGCATACACAACATTAATGACTTGTCATCAACGACATGACATAGTTGTCATGGCATGTATGTCATGACATATTTGTATGAATAACATGAAACCATCGTGTTCGTTTCTTTGACTCGATAAATATCAGGTTATCAATGATATGATGTATGACGAGACATGGATGATATGCCGTAAATGTCATGACATCATTGGCATGCGCTTCATGACATGAATGACATAGATTGCATGACATGTCCTGTGCTTCATGAGATCATTGTTAAGACATGCATGCCCATTTCATGTGATGACATAAATGACATCAGATTCTTGTCCTGACATGACTGGTATGAGCAACAAGATGCCGTCGTTGTCGTTTCTTTAAATTCAATATATATCTGGATATCAATGACATGACGTGTTCATGACCTAAGATGAATGATATAACCTAAATGTCATCACATGACTTACGTGCGTGTCATGACATGAATACCATATCATGTGTGTCATAAAATTGCAGTAGTGACAAGAAATGCGTGAGTACATCATACCACGTCGTTCTTTTCGTGTCATGTACGCATGTGTCGTCGCACATATCCTGAGACATATCCAGGTAAAGAAACGACCACGATACTGTCAACTCAGGTCATTTATGCAATTCATGACAATCCCGTCATGACATGTGTGTCATGTCATTTATGTTTGGGATATCCTGATACACAAATTGTTAAAAATAGACCTGATATGAGTGACTATCATGTCGCGACCTTAATGACATGAGATGCATGTTATGACTAAACAGTCATAAATGAGATGACATGATATTAATGGGTTGAATGAAATGGCATACGTTATTTAACAGCAGATATTATGAATAGGAGTGTTATGACATGCACGGTGACATGAATAAGATGCCACAACATGCATAAATGCATGAATGCCATGAATGCATATCATGGAATATCTGTATTTCAAGCCATGATATGACTCCAATGAAGGTCATGACATCCACGGCAAGAATGCCATAAACTTATGTCATGCACGCGTGGCATGAGCTTAGTACCATTACAAGAACTTGTGCTGACCCAGTGGACCAAGTTTATTAGGTTGGGTTGCTGGGTATTTGGTGGTGTTCGTGATGCCGAAGTGGTCATTGCATTGTCATTCCAGCTTCGTAATCCGACTCTCGCCTGTAACTATAACGCGCTACCAGCGCTCGAGCCAGGTGGCAGAAGATACCGGCATCATAAGACGATGACAGCAGTAAGAAGATACCAGCATATCCGCTGTAGAACAACCCGCCGTGGTTGCTCAGTGGCTATGGTGTTGGGCTGCTGAGCACGAGGTCGCGGGATCGAATCCCGGCCACGGCGGCCGCATTTCGATGGGGGCGAAATGCGAAAACACCCGTGTGCTTAGGTTTAGGTGCACGTTAAAGAACCCCAGGTGGTCAAAATTTCCGGAGTCCTCCACTACAGGGTGCCTCATAATCAGAGAGTGGTTTTGGCAAGTTAAGCCCCATAATGTCTATTCATCCAGTATTAGTAATGGTCGTTTCTAACTAAGTTCAGGTACAAGACTCCATCTAAAAAGGGATATCTCTGTTACCACATGTTAGCAGTATAAATAGAACTGACGACCCGTAAGTAGCTGCATTAAATTATGTCGATAGGGGACAAACAATAAGAAAGATTCTCATTAGGAATAGCTCATAAAAGCTGCCCAGAATAGCTGACGCTCATGCGTAGGCGCTCCGCAGTGCCCTCAGCTCACGTATGCGGCTTCCTCAGCACACATGTTTAATGTTTTTTCAAAAAAACTAAATAAAGGTACTATATATAGTTTGAAGCACGAAATCATAACGAGCATTAGCGTTGTATATTAACGACCCACGTTACTTGGACGTCGTTTACTTCGTTATCATTGCTCATGGCTCCAAAAATATGTCTTATACGGGTCCATTAGAAGCAACTAAAACATGTTCAATACGAGGAATATGTTCAAGCCCAGTGGGTCTCACATGATCACGTCAACTTCATGAGCTCGGACACTATTCCTTTGACTGTTGCGTAAATAAGTTCTGATAAATATGATATTTTCCCCACAAGGTTCACGTTAGGTATCGAAGCGCCTTAAAAGTACACTAAAGGGAAAGATGATTTCACCTGTTTCAGTAAATTACCCTTCCAAGTTAGCAAAAACAACACTTTTACCACGAGAGGTTGCCAAGTAAGCCAGGAAAACAAACACAGAAAACAGAAAACACGGCTGGTAATGCCGTCTTCCCATTTCCGCACTACTTCACCGTGAAGTAATGTGTGTTCACAGCATGTGTTAGATAATCAGTCAATGCTTTAGCGGTAGAGATCCACTACATTGTGTTCTAAGGTAGACAAACACTGAATATGGCATGTTTTTCTGACTGTTACTGTTCGAATGCGGCCCAAATGAAAAAATACGTTGAAATCCGGGACATCGCAGTGACGTACCGACGCCGGAGTTTGAACGCGAATAAAGAAAGAAACGATACTTTGCGCTTCATTTTCTCTTCCACTAATTAACCTATTATGAAGAAATTAACGGAGACAGTATTTTCAAACAATACTTTATTAGTGTAAATTGATTTATTCTTTCGCTTTAGCGTCTCTTTAAGAGTCGTGATATGTGCCTGCAAGACGTGTAGTCAACAAAGCTTTTGACTCGCGATGGCCTAACAAACTTCGCTGTTTCTTCTGCTTTGTGTCACTTTGTCAGAAGCCTCTAGCTCGTCACATGTGCAATGACATAGAAAATGGCTAAAAAAAGTCCCAATGACGTGTTTCCAAATTTTTAAGGCAATATTCGTAATTCAGTGAGTGCATGACGCCAGTGTTGCTCTGCGGAGAACAGAGAGCTTACCAAGGAGCATAGTATTAGAGCCTTACTATAGCGCTCCACTTTTAGGCTTGTTCCACACAAGTTTTTTTAAGTAATTGGAATGTTTTTGAAGATATGTTTTACTTAGGTCATGAAACATATGTGCAACGAGATTAAGATTAGCAGCTTCGGCTTGTTGGTTTTCCATCCTGCTAGTGACAGCGCAAAATGTAGACAAGAGACGAGACAAGAAGACACCACAAGCGCTGTGGTGTCTTCTTGTCTCGTCTCTTGTCTACATTTTGTGCTGTTACTAGCAGGAGATTAAGATCTTCCACTTGGTTAGCCGAACTTGTGCGGAACGAGAGTAAGGGTGACATGCTGTAACAGTAACAAGACGCTCGATCGAACGAAGAGCCGACCCACAAGGACGTTCATTCCGCGTAAGTTGTACTTAGCAAGCGGTTAATGATTCTTCCATTTAGTGGAATCAATATAGAACAATATATTTGGTTTGTGTAGTCCACTTGTAGGTGAAGCACAACTGTGGATGTCAGCGATAGCGTCTGCAAAGAAACACCTGAAGTTTCAATCGCAAGTCTTGGAAGCCTTGAGTCACCATTTTATGCAGGCAGCCTCGGTTCTCAAAGTCAATGTCTTTCTTGGCCAGGTATTGAGATCAGTAGAGTCTGCGAAGCCCAAATGAGTGAAATTAAACAGAAGGCGATCACCAAGAGCTTGTGGACGTGTTTCATGCTTGGGAAAAGAAGACGACGAGCAGCGAAGTACGCGGGCCCGGGGCAAGTAATAAATAAAATAAAAATTTGGAGGCCGCTTAAGCATCTCTTTTAAGAGCGGAACCCGATAACATGCAAACATGCCTAACTGTTCCTCACGATTCCCGGCAACTGCAGCTTTCTTTTCTCCACCTTTGCGTCCGCGCGCCACTGCTGCGTATGCACGGAGGCGAGCGCCATCTGGATGATGTTGCAAGAAACTGGTCGGGGGCGCGCCGCTTTACGAATCGTAGAAACGCTGGAAAAGGGATTTGTGTTCGAGTTTCTGCGCAACCGAATTATGTTTTCTCGTATATATAAAAATTACAGTCCGACGCTCTCGTGTCTGTAGTCGTTGTGTAAGTCGTACATTCTGACGTATATTAATTGGAGAAATTCAATTAGTTCAGTAACGCCTCTGCGCCACGAGGCGGGCCTGCGTGGTTGGGGATGCGTAGTTCGCGATGATTTTCGCGGCCGCGGACTCCAGCGCCGGCGCCGAATTTTCTGCGACTTGGGGACGTTCTCCAAAACCGTGTAGTAGATACTATGTCAGCCTTACTGCTTCCTCTACTTCCCCCAGCGCGCCTCGCACGTTCCAATAATGTGTCGTGGGATGCGATAACGGCGTCATTTCTGCCTGGCTTCCTACACGACTTAATGTGACGTCTAGGGTGGCAAGTGCTTCCAACTCGGGACAGGCTTGAGCGGTGGGGCGTTGTCCCATCTTCGCTGTGTCCCAATTGCCCCCTTCAAGAATCCAATAAAGATGTACTGCTGCAATGCGTCGTTGCCAGCATATTTTGGAGGGCTGTGCATATTGGTTTTCGTAGCCTTGGAGTTAACCGCTTTATTACATCTGGTCGCTGCTCACGTGGCCGCTTCGCGCGACTTTTAATTGCTGCGGCGGCCTTCTGTCTATGGCGTAACCAGTGCAAGGGAGTTGCCGCGGGACGTCATCACCACGCTCTGTTTCCACTTATGGGGAGGCTCAACTCTGAGCTACTGTCGTTTATGTCGGAGGAGTTGTTCTTCCTTGGAGAAGAAGAGTTCCTTCGACAGTGGTCATGCCGTTTCCTGTCGGTGGCTGATGGACGCGTATGGCTGAATTTTCGTCCAGCCAGGTTCTTGTAGCCAGACCATCAGAAGTATTCATTTAATGCACATAGAATGCAGGTGCACGTGATTTCTGTGTGTGTCCTCTCGTATACATGATCATTTTTGCATATACACATCTCGTGCACATCGCTTCAAAAATGTGCAAAGTGTTCTATCACATCATCGTTGTACATAACCATTGTGTACAATGTATATATTCAAAATCATTTTGTACATGCGGCATTTAGTTTATGTGCAACTGTGCCTTTCCGTGGGTATATGTGTTTATGTGTTGGTGCGTGAGGACTCGGACATTACTTACGTTGAAAACGCACTGTGTTTCGTTTCTTTGACTGAGTGTTCGTATCGTCTCTTGTCGAAATAAACTTTTTCTAAACGTGACACGGGGCCTTTAAAGCTATCGCGTTAAAATGAGGAGTACTCCCGGAGATTGTGCAGCATAAAGATGTTGGCCGATCTCTGAGATAGTAAAGTCTAAGAATGTGGGCTTATCCCGGAAATAGCGCACTCTAATAATGTGGGCCGATCCTGAAGGGTATCGCAGCGTAAACTCCGACCCTCCTCCTATTTCCCTCACGCGAGGAGTAACGCTAGAGTACCGTGGGCAGTGAATGTGCCTTCGGCACGTGGAGCTGCTTGGCATTGGGCTCGCGCGGTGAAAATTTTAGTTCGCTGGAGGAGCGCAATCGCATGGGACCGGTGCTCGCTGGCTCACTGCTCGCCTTCGCATTGTCGTGTCCTACACGCTAAGGAAGACAAAGCATTTCATGGACGTCAGCTAGGTTTTCAAGCGCCTTAACTTCGTTTGAGGAGGTGTTTTTTTTTTCACTATATACCTATACAATCACCTGTATACACACACCTGTGTGTGTGTGTGTGTGTGTGTGTGTGTGTGTGTGTGTGTGTGTGTGTGTGTGTGTGTGTGTGTGTGTGCGTGCGTGCGTGCGTGCGTGCGTGCGTGCGCGCGCGCGCGCGTGTGTGTGTGTGTGTGTGTGTGTGTGTGTGTGTGTGTGTGTGTGTGTGTGTGTGTGTGTGTGTGTGTGTGTGTGTGTGTGTGTGTGTGTGTGTGTGTGTGTGTGTGTGTGTGTGTGTGTGTGTGTGTGTGTGTGTGTGTGTGTGTGTGTGTGTGTGTGTGTGTGTGTGTGTGTGTGTGTGTGTGTGTGTGTGTGTGTGTGTGTCACAAAATCGCAAGCGTAGATTTTGGCGTATCTTTATCGGGCGAACACGTTTCACCGCCTAGCAAATTTTATCGCACTGTGCAGGACGCGCCTGCATGTATCGGAAGTTTCTGGAATGCTATCATTGGTTCCATCCACTGTCTGGGACCGATACTTTTGTAATCTGATTGCATGTATGCGCTACGCGAATAATGTAGAACTTTATGGAAGACACGCCGGTCCCAGCAATTACTCTGGAACATTCGTTGACTGATGTACAAAAGCCGACGCGCTTGACCCGCCGATCAGATTTCGACGACGGCCGATCGTGTACGCCGCTATTGCTGTCCTTTGAGTGTAACTTGCCTTTGTGGGCACAAGTCCACCTAATAAAACGCCAGTTTCGCTATTCCACGTTTTGCTTTCTTCACCGTGACTACCAAATGACAATATTAAACTTAACATTTGTTTAGGCGTAGTGAACCTCGAGGTGCAAACATAAACCTCAGAAACGATTTCAACGACTGCAGTTGGCACACAGATACATGAATACATAATGAGAGCGCCAAGAAAACACGAGGAAAGATGAAGCCTTTACATGAGACATCCAGGGACTACAGCTGAGCCTAATTCATAAGAACATCAGAAATAAAAAAAATTAAGGAAAAGCATTTCTATTAAGGCGAGGCAAAATAGGACGCGGGGAAAAACGTGAAATCCTAATTTCCTGCCAGAAACACGGAAAACAAAAGAAGTACTTTTTTTGCGGTTCTTTATTTCATCGATAGGTGGTAGTATTTGTCCATTCCTTTTGGCGAAAGAGTTGGCGATTGTTCGAAGAGTTCTTGGGGGAAAAAATACGCGGTTGTTGTCACTGAGCTCGTGACCCACTAACAAGCGGTAAAATTCTGCTCCCTGAAATTTTCGGAGCCGTGCATGAAGCTATACCGGCGTGAGTTCGGCAACCTAACTTTTTATATTCTAGCTTTGTACCTCTAGCTACATGCTGCCAAAAGTTTATTTCTGTAAGTGTCATGGACTAAACAAGTAATCTCGTAAAATTCGGGCATTTAAAAGGCACAGATCCCGTCCAAAGGCGTTGGGTCTGCATGAATGGTTTTTTCGTAAGTGAATCATTTATTTACGCACGTTATATATTATATGTTTTTTTTAGTGTGGTGCGGACGTACAAGAGAAAATCATCTGGATTTCCAAAGTATGGTGTGTGGCCATTTTCCCGCCCTGTTCTAGATGACTCGGAATTTGACGAGCCGCCGTCCGCCAGCGTAACAGGGAAGTGGACAAAAGATGAAGACACTAACGCAGACATAGCCTCGTTGAGTAACACTAAGAACAACGAGAAAATTATTCGGGCCCGTGTTACATTCCATAAGATTTCTCCAGTGCCGAAATGAGGAAAGACCAAGGCAAGAAACTCTGAACCTAGCACAGTTCCAACGTCATCGTCTCACAAAGCCAAGCTGACCATGAAGAAAGCTGTGAAACGGCTGCGCAGGTCTCCATCTAGAGGACAAGAAGAGGTGAAGTAGACATGTGAGGACAGGCCTAGCCTTCATTCGTTGAATGCGCCAGTAAAGCGCAAGCGTCCGAGAAAGTGCAACAATAGCGCAAATAAAGACACGCGGTGCTTGATCAGTAAGCACTTGTGGAACACCACAGTGCCAGGCCCTGTTTCGATTCAGTGCGTGGAGTGTAAAGAGTGGGTTCATGAAGTCCGCATGGGTGCTCACGGAGTGAATTTCAAGTGATTCTCCTGCAACAAATGAACCACGTACATTTCTTTTTTTCAGCAGATGTTGTTTCGCCCCACGCAGCGTCTCATTTTGCCCCGCAGGTTAGGACGAAACGAGTCATTCGTGACATTTCTTATGTCTTTTTTCTTAATCTCTTGAAAAGCGGGAACATAGCCATGGTTATGTGCCACCTACCTCGTATACCGAAAAGAATGTGTTTGTGTTGATGTTTTATGGTATTGAAAGAAATAAAAAAATTCACTTTTTTGAATTTCTGTCACATTTAGCCCCGCCTTACCCTAATAGCTCGTCAGCTCTGCCTTCTTTTTGGCGGTCGGCTCAGAAGTTTATTCTGTTTCTGCCTTTTCATTATTCTTCACTCTCCTGAAAATTGCGGTTCCATTTCTTGAGATAGTGATATGAATGCTTAAATTCCGAAATGTATTGTAAATTATTAAAAGATCCCATGGAAAAACAACAAAACTGAGTGTATCTTTCACGAATGCAGATCTCATAGATCTCAAATAAAAGTAAAGCGGATAAAAAAGCCAGCGCAAACACACGAGAGACAAGGTGAAGACAATGTACTAACTAGCCCAGTTGACCGCTTTTCTACTTCGAATGAAAGTCTTAGGGTGCTGATTGAATATGTCATTGCACTTGGAGTAAAACAGCAAAATATTAATGAGAGCATGAAGATATGCCGTGGTACGAAGCTTATTCACAATCCAGCAGCACTGAAGCGCTCTTCATATTTGAAGAATAAAATAAATGTATGTACACGAAGTTCGCATCGTGGGTGACGTAAGGTGTCGGGTACCTGTTTGGTTTAACCGTAAACAACATAGCTAAACATAGGTGGGCTAAAAGAAGAAATTATGCTAATAAAATAGCTTCAAAGAAAATGCGAAAAGTAGAGCACAAAAAGCTCTATTTAACTTTCTAACCTGAAGACCGAATTTTCCCCGATGGCGTGCATGCTCAAACGCATACTGAAACATTCGGGACAATATTAAATTTCTTGCAAGCGTCGACTTTTCCCGAAGACCATCTGTAACTTAAAATACTCGCCTTCTTTTCTGTTCTCTGCGGCAAATAAGCCTTATACTTCAGCGTCACACCCGCCACTGTGGCGGCCGTATAATTAAAAACCCGCCGTGATATGAAGAACGCTGTTTTCGGCCGAGTTCCGCAAGAACGCGAACTGGCTGGAGCTCACGTGACGAAATCGGGAAGGCGTAATACGAGTGTGCAGCGGAATCCAGACGTTTGAAGAAATAAAAACTGCGTGATCTACAAAAAGCGGTAAAACACAAGTAAGCCTCCCAAAAGGGAAGCTTACGCTTGAGAATGCGCAAAATTTAGTATCCCGTGCTCGCTCAGTTGCTCGCGTTTGAGTTCTTTTTTTTTTTTGAGGCTGTAAAATTAAGCCAGCGTTGCAGTATTTTGCGTGGCGCACATGTCCAGTCGTTCAAATGCGAGTGACAAACGTGGCCGCAAGTTCGCTGCGCGTGAAAAGAAAAGAAGCAGGAAGGAAATAATGTTACAGTACGAACAACCATATTTCCAACGGCTGGGTCTGCGAAGAAATTCAATCTTTGCCGTAAAGAATCACTTGAGACGTCCACCAACAGCAATTTACACAGTGGGAAATACTCAGAAGCTGAGGAAAATACATTAGCGTGTGGACAAGACGGAGCCGACAAAATTTGCTGCCACAAGTCTGTTTTAGTGTTCTCCTCTGTCTCTCTGTTTCTTTCTATTCTTTTTTTTTTCGTTATACGCGCCAGCGTCCTCTGCAAGCAGCGCATGTGTCGCCAGCTCCGTGGAAACGACTACGCTTCCACTTTATTCTTTTTGTCACCAGCAGGCCAAACTCCAGTGTTCTTTTCTTTTACCACTGCTGCGGCAACCATCGGCACGACTGCAGCGGCGGCGGCGAAAACCATCCGGAGAGGAATTAATAACCGCACGTCCCGCATCGCGCATTTTCATGCTAGCACGTCATCGCCTTTCCCTCTGGCAGGGGGGGTGGGGGGGGCTTTATACAGTATAATTTGCACCGTGTCCGTAATTCTGGTGAGCCGTGGCCATTGCCGTCTGCCGTCCGCTGATTCTTATACCTCCCACTTTCACGCTTTTGTCCCGCTTTGTTCGCGAGGACGTGAAGACTTCCGCTTTGCCGTCGCTGATTTCCTTTCGAGCTCGCCGACCCGCTCCCCCTCATCATCATAAGTGATGACACCCCGAGGCGCCATTTATTTCATTTCGCAGACGGCCGCGCTCGTGTTCCCGTGCGCGTTGACCGATTCGTCTTTAACGTTTTTTCTCGTGCGAGCTTCAACACCTTTTTTGTTATATTCTTCTTTCTTCTATGCACGGCGTTTCCTACTGACTTGATTTCTCGGCTCCCTGTGTTCTTCCTTCTACTACTCTACCCATCCTCTCTTCCATCGTTTCGATTTCTCTCGCATACGAGGGTCGCGAGCAGCGCAATATCTTAGGTACGGTGCGTTTGCTCTTTGAAACAGCGTTCGTTGTGCGAAAGCGCTGCCAGCGTAGAGAAGGATAATTCAAGATAAGAGGGACCGGTTTTCAGGCCTGTGTATTAGACAAATAGGACCGTGAATTCTTGTCCATATTTCTTTATGTTTCGTTCATTCAAAGGTGTGACTGTACGGTTAGTGAGCTGCTCTAAATACAGAATAATGCCGATAAGCTGTCAATTAGATATCGGCTTACCATGGAGGCTGGAATCCTAGAAGGGGACACACAATGGAGAAGCTGTCAAGGACATCCAAATCTGCCCTGTATTTGTGAAGTTGGTCGTATGGCTGGTCATGTGAGCTAGAGAATTCTCCTAGACGGAAGATATTTCTAGGTTTCTTACCTAAGCCACATTGGTGAGGTTAATATCATGAGGTATCAAATACATTTACTACATATAAAGGGTGTCCCAGCTACCATGCACAAAGATTTAAAAATATGCAAATGGTACGTAACTGGACAGAACCAAGATAATGTTGCTTGCCATTGCTAGGATTTACTCAGAACATTTTTGTCATTCCTCCTAAATATACAATTAGTTTTAATTAAGCAACTTCTGAAATATTATATACACTTGAAAAGTGTCAATTTGAAAATTGTAGAACAACATGAAAAACTCCCGATGCAGCTTCCTGTTGCTCAATACGTGCCACATAAGTGTGTTTTTCCAAGCATGAAAGAATCCCTCAAATAAACGCATAGTGTCCCGAGCAGCCAGTCGCGAGAATACATGTATACACGAAAATGCACCAGTACAACTGTCTAATCCCATATTACTTCAGCGACCATTTCCCACACGAGGGGTCATACGGTTCAGAATTTTCCCAGTGCACACACAAGCAGTTCCATTGAACACCACTTTGCGTAGAACACTGTGTGTCAACGGCGAAGACTCCGAGTCTCACCTTTCTTTCTAATTTATGCAAAAAAGACAGTGACCAATTGCAACTGAAAAAAAAAAAGGACAGCAACTTCAAAGAATGTCGTGGCATGCTTGCGATATGTAGAGAGCGAGCTCAACTTCCACCATTTTCTACTATGACAATCAGTGTCAAGAGCAGGAATGAAAAATAAGCCATGACGGCAGGAAAGAAAGTGTCTCTAGTCCATTGGGCGTGAATGAACAGCTGTCGTCAATCATCATGAAGGCCGGGTCCTAACGCAATTGATTTTAACTTTACGCGTTCATCATGACGACAGAAGAAATATACGATGAGCTGGAAATGCGGGGCGGACGCAAAAGAATAAGCGATGATTGAGCGCGCACTATAAAATATATAAAAAAGAGAGAAATAGAGAGCGTCGCGTTTGTACGGACTTGTGCTAGGACGTCGACTGCCCATTGGAGTAAAAGGTGAGGGCGAGTTGGGGTCTTCGACACTCGCAGCCGCCGCAGTGACCGGAGGGAGCCTCGGAGCAAGCTCCGTCGAGTTCTCCATGTGCACGTGCCAACGTGAGATAAATTATAGGTCAAAAGAAGGCAGCACCAGACGCAGGGGTAGTAGCAAGTTCTACTGCCAGGATCGTGGAGAGGAGAGGACGTTTTCTTTTCCGCACAGGGGAGTGGAGGATCTTGTCTTGTCTTGTCTTGTGTCCTCGACAGTGGCGCGTAGACACTATGGGGGATTGGCCAAGAAGCAGGCGGTTTTCCGTATGGCTAGAAGCAGAGAGAAACTAGATTTGTATAGTGGAGCGTGGGACGATAGTACTGTAATTTAGAAGTGTAATTAAATATTGTTAGGAATTTCGATAAGATAAGTAAACGTAAAGAAATGAAATAACAAATTATGGATAATTTTAGAAATTCAGCAAGGAACTCTTTTTGTGTCTCTAATAAAATTGTAAACTGCCAGAAAAGCATCCCTGTGGCTGTATCCCAGTGAAGTCGCCCCAAAAGAAAGAACGGTTGGCGAGGTTAGCGAGAGGCCAAGTTAGGTAAATGAGTATTCGAATAGTTTGCTTTGTCTTAGAAAGCGGCGGCACGAGAGAAAGTAATGTTCGATAGTTTCAGGTTCACTGCAAAAAGAACATAGAGGGGACACTGCGAGACCAGACCTGTGTAAGTAAAGATTTAGAGGAGGTATGCGACATCTCAATTTTGTAGAAGAAACTTCCAATTGCCTTGAAGGACACCAATTAGTATTCCATGGGAAGCCAAGATGGTGGAAATGAGAAGATGGTGTTAGAATGGATATTGCAGAGTTTTCAGAGATAGCTAAATTTCTGTACCTAGCCGCGGTGACATAAGCTGATGTCAGCAAAACAGATATGATAGCGCCGTTCAGGGAAGCTCGTGCGAGTGAATCAGCCATTTCATTCAAGTGCAACCCATGATGTCCCGTTATCCAAAGCAAACATAATTTTCGTAAGTACGGAGGCACCATCGAACGAAAGGTTCTTTGAATTGCTGAATTTAAAGAGGCAGTTAGTGCTGTGCATATAGATAGCGAGTCGGTCACAATAACAGCTATAATGGGTCATTTTGGGGCAGTTTTCGTAATGCTAACATAATCGCTAATAATTCTGCCTGAAGTATAGGTGTGAAGTCAGGAAGGCGAAGGGAGTAAGAACACTGAAGAGATTCAGAGAATATCCCCACTCCTGCCTTCTCATTGCACACAGAAGCGTCCGTAGCTATTACATTGTCAGTAGTTAGCGGGTGTAGGTGGCCGTTTAAGATAATAATTAAATCTCGCCTTGGTAATAGTTTAGCATGACTTGGAAATATGTCATCGAACTCAATTTTGAGGTCTGGTAAGGCATCATTAGAATGGTAAACATGGCGTAGGGACACATCCAATTTTTGTAACTGTTCTTGTGCGAATATTACCTGAGGACTGTGGAATCTCGACCACGATACTTGGGAAAACTCAGAAAGTTCAGTGATAAATATATATTGCGTACGTCTTTTTAAATAGTCATAAATTTTAAAAAATGTCTGAACCGTAAGTATGCGGAATGTGCAATCTAGGGTGGGTATATGAGCTTCCTGATAAAGAACAACGTTGGCAACAAATCTAGTTAGGCCAAGGCATGACCGTAGAGCTTCTCTTTCTAAAAGTATCAAAAGTTTAATTTTGTAGGCGGGGCCACAGGAAAATATTACGCAGCCGAATTCTAATATGGGCCGAATATACATTTTATAGATCATCAGTAAGGTATCCCTGCGTAGTACAGAGCGTCGGTGGCTGAGCCGGTGGAGCGTAGCTACGGCTCGTTCTGCCTTTGTTTTAATATATTCAATGTGACTGCGCCAGGTGAGTTTGCCATCGTAAATGACACCAAGGTACTTGACTTCGTCAACTTGGGGAATGATTCCCTGTCGGTATTGTAAAGGTATATGAATCTGTGCAGTTAATGGGAATACTAATACCGAACTTTTGCTAATATTTAACGACATACATAAACCCTCTAGCCATGTCTCCAGCATTCTCAAGTCATTCTGCAAGGACTGTTGTAGTGAATTTATATTATTTGCGGACGTAAAAAATGCGATATCGTCCGCATAAACATAAACACGTACTTCCGGAGACAAAGGAATTGGGCTTAGGAAAATGTTAAATAATATAGGGGAAAGTACGGAACCCTGTGGCACACCTCTTGTGTGCTTGTGTTTGGATGTCGAAATACCGTGTTGGTAACAATAAAAGTCTCTATCGTTTATAAATTTATAGAACCAAGCGGTTATATATTTAGGGAAATTCGTAGACTGAAGTTTATTGAATAGAATACCATGTTCTACAGAGTCGTATGCTTTTGATACATCTAGCGTCACCAAAGCTGCGTACTCTCGTTTGCGGTGAGCAAGTTGATATCGGCTTTCTAAATCTACATGGGCGTACCATATAGAGTGCCCGGGATGAAATCCAATCTGGCAAGGACTGAGAAGGGTATCATCCTGCATACAATTTGTTATGCGGCCGCGAAGAACTCTTTCTATTAATTTGACGACATTGGAAGTCAGAGAAATCGGTCTGATGTTGTCTAAGTCGAGTCCAGCTGATTTTTTCTTGAATAGTGGAATAATTTGAGATATTCTCCACTCTCTTGGAACCCATTAATTTTTAAGAGAGAAATTTATTGTTTAGGAGGTCCTGAGGCGCATAATCAAATAAAACTTTTAGCATTCCTGTTGTAATTCCATCTGGACCGGGGGCTGACGTCGGTAACGAACTAATAATGCCTTGAAGCTCTCTCGCTGTTACTGTTTCAAAGTCGTATCCGAAGGGAGGTTTCTGTAGGCCTAACGGCAATTTATGTTTGAAACGTTGCGCAAGTCCTTGAGCAATTTTATCACGTGATTCCGATACTTCTTTTGTTGTTAAAACGACAGAATCGATATTCACGGGCGCCGGTATAACTTTAAGAGATTGAAGAAATTTAAACAGGGCCTTTTTATTACAAGATTTCGAAAGGTATGTGTAGTGCTTGGAATCATAATCCTCCTTAGCCTTTGAGACTGTTCGTTTAAATGTAGTAGCTATATATGTATAATCAGCCCAATTACCAGGACTTTGGTTGTATAAAAGCTTTTTCCACGCAGCTTTTCTACGTCTAAAATCTCCCTCGCAGTCCGAATTCCACCAGGGACATTATGATCTACCCTTAGTAGATTGCACAATAAATTGACCTTTTTTTGATGACTGTTTTAGAATTGAACATAGGCTCATTGCTTTAATATCCCTCTCCATGCCCTCCTGCACATGTAACGCTGATTTTAACGCATTTAAAAATTTTTCGTAACTAACAAAAGTGCGCGCATTACTATGTAAACTAGTCAACGGGGTAAGCAGTTAAAAATTACAGGGAGGTGATCACTGTTAGTTCTGGAGTCTACAGTCTTCCAGGAGGTGACATACATGCTCGAGGAAGCGAACGTAAGATCTAGGGCAGATCGCGACTGACGCCGTACGAAAGTATGTGCTCTCGAATTTAGGCAAGATAAATTATTGGTTAAGACACAATCCCACAGGCGTTTGCCACAAGTGTCCGTTCGGAAACCCCCCGACACATGATGAAAATTGAAATCTCCCACCAGTATGATGTTCTTTTGACTGCGAGCAATAGAGATATCCCGATAGCGGGCATCTTGCACTCCAGCGGGGAAGTACGTGTTAATTATAGAAAAAGGTGTGCAGCCAGGAAGTATTATATCCAGTGCTAAGATTTCACAGTTTGGGGACATTATCTGGTATGTTATAGTAGCTCTATGGCAGATTTTTGATGAGACAAATAAAACTAAACCACCGCCTCGGGATAGGCGATCCAATCGAAAACATAGGAAATTTTTGAGATGGAAAGTTGAACCAGCAACAAGCCAAGTTTCCTGTAAAATAATAATATCTGGAGAATATTTAGAAATAAGAAATAATAAATCTGTTGCAGCGGAAAATATGGAACGACAGTTCCACTGAATTACTGTTAAAGTTCCTATTGTGAATAAATCCGAGCAGCAGAGACTGCTTGGTCTAAAACGCTCTCTTTTAAGAAGCCCTTCTTAGTCGGAATCTCTCTAACGTACTTTTTTGCTTTGGAGTTGGCGAGAGAGCTAGGTTTTTTCTCTGCCGGTGATCTTGTTCGTTTAAGAGGTCGGGGGTCCATATCTACATCTTTATTGTCCATCACATCTGTGTCGGAGAGGCAGATTTGGTCGACTCTCTCAGAAGTTGATGGCTTTGATGAATCGTTATTTGTCAATGTCTGTGTGGTCGATATTTCAATTGGTGGAGTCCGCGGTAGACCCGACACCAGATGCTCAATATTGGATATATTATTCAGTTCATTATTATTATTATATTATTCAGCTCATTATGACAAATCTCACCGACTCCCTTGTTCGGGTGCTGTCCTCACAACTAGCTCCGTTGCTTTCTCCAGCGCCTTTTCTACGGAAGCTGCCACAGCCTCAGAGATTGAGTTTTCCGTACACAGCGTTTGACGGGCCGTTATACAAGCATACCCCTGAGTCCTGCTCTGAGTTTCTCCAATGGCCTCACGACGAGAGCATCGACGTCTATCAATTATTTCAAGGATTTGAACTTCTTTTGACCTTGCAGGGCAATTAGGCTCATCTGCGGGGTGGGGACCACTGCAAAGTCAGCAGGACTCATTTCAGGAAGAACAGTCATTTGAATGATGGCCTTCTCCACACATTCGGCGTCTGTGTTTGACCAGCAGCCTTTTATGGTGTGTCCGAACAGCCAGCACTTTAGACACTGAAGGACACGAGGTGATAGAGGCTCAACTCGGTATATAAGTGGCCATGCTTTGATTCCCAATGGGCCGTTCATTCCAGCAAAAGTAGCAATGACTGTTTCTGTGGGTATGCACTTATTGTCAACGACACGGCTGCAACGACACGCAGAAATCACGCCTGCCGCTGAAAACATTTCCAAAATTTCTGCCGGACATAGACTTATGTCGACACCGCGAACTAGGCCTTTGGTACATGCAAGGTGATGAGGAATGAAACTGTTCACCGGATGTGTCGCGAAAACATCGCACTTCAGTAAATCTTGAACACAAGCCTGGTCTGACGCTCAACAAAGAATGCCACCTCGGCCAAACTGTCGAACCTCGGTGATTTGTTGAAAATTGGTCGAGGCCATCCGGAGTGCGGTTTGAATTGCTTTGGGATTATTCATGCGAATCACTCCGCCATCACTCGGAACCAAAGCCACAGGAACGCTGCTCGTCCCACTGCGTAAGAAAAGCTCCACCAGCAAATCAGAGTTAGGAACAGAAGCCGACCAGGAGGAAGCCTCCTGGCCTGGCGATGAGAGTGACATTGCAAAGAAACAGGTAATTACTCTGGAAGGTTAGCAGATATTGAAACAAAAGATCAAAATCAATTACGTAAAAGAGACAGATTAAAAGAAAACCGCCAGCTACTTGACCAGAACCCCTGTTCGGGAGCTCAGGCACCAGGCCACGTCAGCCACGTCCCGAACGCGTCGAAGCTGACGGGACGTTCTTCTTCTTGTCCCTTTATCATGCTCCCGTGCTTCGTCTTTGTTTTAGCTGGTGCTATGTTCACGCGAGACGAAGCGGTCGTGCATACGTACGCACCTAATACAGAGAAAGGAAAGTGTGATTGGGAATGTGAGAAAAGGAAATGCAGAGAACAGCCGTGCAAGAACGCAGGGAATCTTGAACAAGGGAGCGGGGGAACCGTAGACATTGAAGACCGAAAAACCATCAGCATGGTTCACGGTGCATCGGCGTTATGCACAAGAGATTGTTCTTAAGTAAAGTAGAAAGGTATGGTCCGCTTCCTTATCTTCACGTATAGGAACGTTAGGATGCTACCTTAGCTATTGTGGAAATGGCAGAAACCCGAAACTCTCAGCAACATCATCGGAGGCAAAGTGAAATAAAAACATAGAAATAAAAGTAATCAAAATGAACGAAATAAACAAGCGAGCAGAATTTTCGGTGTACGCGTGGTGAACAAATTGAGCCTTTGAACGAGATATTTTGTGATTGCCTGACGCTGCCGAGCAAGAGCCAATGCACCATCATACTGTAACGGCTTAGCGAAGTTTCCAGAGGATTTGCCCGCAGTGGACAGCATACAAATAAATTACAGACATCTGATTTCATTTATCCGCTAAGGGATAACACACTGCGGGGCACCCTTGTAGCCGACGTGGCATAAACATCTCTATGTATTTATAAAATGACCCCGTAAAATTTGTGTGAGTGACACTTCCATGAAAAAATTTCATATGAAATATTCAAACTGGGTGTTCTTGACAGGGCTTAGGGAATGGCCTTTCAAGCCCATGTTGTAAGTAATTCGTTTTTTTTTATGGGGCGGAGTCAAAATGAATGTCCTCTAGCTTGTATCAGAAATTACGCAATAATTTTTTTTCCACTTTGAAAAATAAAACGGCGCAGCAGATTATGCTAGAGCTCTATAATGGGAGCATCAGTTTTTGAGGAAGCTTCCGCACCATATTTCCTATACTTTTGCTTTCTGTTGAAGGCATCCCGGAAGTTACAGGGAAGTGCATTCATGCCCACACTTCACGTAAAATAGAATAAGAGAGTCAGGCTAGTCAAAGATCGCTAAGCGTAAAAGCAAATTTGTGCTATTGTTATCTAGCCGTGGGCCGCATCAGGTGAACCGCACGCGGAAACTACAAGTTTTACGAGCAGTGATACACCCAGGAGCATAACGCCGTGCATAACGAAATGCGCGGATAGCATAGCTGATGTTGCAACATTTTCAGTGAATAGCCGCTACCGCATCCTGTGCGTCAATATATCACTGGGATTTTTTATCTTTCTTCGGACATCTTTCGGGCTTCGAGGAGGGGCTCGGGGGAAAAGGGGGAGGGGGTTGGGGGCGCATGCAGGACATGCTCCGGGATAGTATTTTTCAGACGGATAACAAATTGGATTTGGCACGTGCGCTACCACCCGTAGCGAAAAGTCTGCTACGCACATAGATGCCACAGTGAATGATGTCATTACTTGATGTCTGCAGTGCGTCCCGCTCACGTCTTTCTTTTTGTGGTCTTTCAGTGTTTTCCCTTAAGAACGCTTTTACGCAGAAGATAGTTACGTTTGTGTCCACGCTTCTAGGCAAACTGGGAGCATTTCGTTGGAAATGATCTTTCCGGATTTGGATAAACGTTCCGTGGTTGAACATTAACTATTGGTTGCTACAGCTGATTCATAACAAACTGGATGTTTTAGTTGCATTTATATTTGCTTTTTCATGTGCATAATACAGCTTTTATACCCTTAAATAGGGGCTTATAAATTTACGAGACCACATACTTAGCAGCGCACGCGCGTTAGGTGAAATAGACATCAATGAAATTATTTATTGCGTTACGTTTAAAACAGCAACAACCAGTTCTATTTTAGGGTCACCGAGACCCCGCAGAACAAAAATATTAAGAAGAAAAATAACAAATTGAGCTCCAACTTTAACCGTTGTTGAAAGCAGTCGTCTCCGCATAGCATCTTCTGATCCTATTGGATCCTGAAGAAGACCACAACATCCCACACGTCAATACACGTACACTCTTGGTCAATATCGGTTTAAAACAACGAATATAACGTGGAAAGCAGGTAGAAATTTCGACGCTTATAAATGGATCATTCCTAGTGGCTTGCTGTATGCTGCCTACTTTTTATGGATTTTGCTTATGCGGCCGGCATTTACACGTCCAATTTGTTGCTGGGAAGGGCCGCTTGGAAAATGCCACGCATAACGCCAAATCTTTACGTGGTATTTCAGATCAAATCTGTCCGGCTTACTAATGGCTCAAATATTATGCGGTTCAAGATTAGGCGGCCCAACGGGGACGTTCCATGAAAAATATTTTTTTTTTTTATAGACGGGTGCCGCCCAGAGCGGTTTTGCACGAGGTTTCATACATATAGATTGGAACCACATTATAGGAAATTGGTAGCACTCATCAGACAAACATCGAACTACCCGTTGCACAAAAATGGACACACTGGTAATTGAGGAAGGGTACATCATGTCACAGCCGAGCACTGCAACCACTACACCACATCACTACACTCACATGGAGGATTCGCAAAGCTATTTGTACATACGTTTGCGGCTGCCGTTTATGTCGACTGGTTACCGTCGGTGGTCGTGTGTGGTATACATATAGTTCGTATAACTGTTGCCGATGTTTATGTGGTGGGTGATACTAACGATGCATTTAAATAAGTAGCAGTATACGACTACCGCTTTCAACAGCTGTCATGTGCGGCGGAAAGGCTCAAAGGGGTAAGATAACCCAGCATGGGAGTGGCGCGAAAAAAAAAAGAAAACTGCTTCCCCAGGCGAATGTTGTTCTTCAATGTTTTGTCTTCATTCGCTATGCTGCGGATTGTTTGCTGCAGTCGCTGTTTAACCGGGAATCTGGCTTTGTCTAAGAAACTTTCAACCTCGTTCACAAGGCTCACTCAAATATGATCCGCCGCCAACATGCACACCTGCAAATATAGGTTACCGCACTTGGTTCAAAGTTGCGCTGCCTCGACGGTATAACGGCAATACGGCTCCACTATTTTGAGACGTCGAATAAGCGGGCGGGATTTTGCCGGTACGTCTATGTTTGTTGAACGGACAAATATTTCTATTGACTTCCGCTGGCCGCCACAGGAATGCCCCATCCGTAAGACCAACAGTTATAGCTTTTGTGTGTACGAGAGAAATGCTCTCGACCTGTGCATTTTATACCGCTCCGTTGTAATTATTGATTGAGTGTTTATTTTGAAGCGGAAAGGCGCGTCACTATCTGCGTTCGTGAGCCTACCGTAACTGTATTTCAAATATTGGAAGCGTCATTGCCTTTACACACGCCAGCTGGCTTTCACCTCTTTACCTGCCGGGCGCATGTGACGTTGAGACTAATCTCACCGATGGTTGAACAAGGAAGGCAGGAAACAAGTTAAGGCGTGGTTAAGGAATTTATATTGTGGGACTTGACATTCCGAGACTGGTCTGGATTATTAGGAACGCAGTATTGGAGAGCTCCGGGATTAATTCTGACCATCTGGCGTTAATTAACGCGCACCCAAAGCGTGACATATGCGTTCTTGCATTTCTGTCGGAATACGACCCGCGGGGCCGGAGCGCTAAACCCACCAGGTTACCGCAGGAATTGTCATCAAAATAACGATTCAGCTGTTTGAAAATGTATTACGAGGTGCGATTACGAGGCGCGATCCGTATCGAAGCTGACAACGGCTCCATTCCTAGACGTGCAAGTCGATGGACACAAAATGAGCCTATATATATATATATATATATATATATATATATATATATATATATATATATATATATATATATATATATAATCATCAGCCTGGTTACGCCCACAGCAGGGCAAAGGCCTCTCTCTCCCATACTTCGCCAACTACTCCGGTCATGTACTAATTGTCTCCATGTTGTCCCTGCAGACTTCTTAATCTGATTCGCCCACATAACTTTCTGCCGCCACCAGCTACGCTTCCCTTCCCTTGGAATTCAGTCCGTAAGCTTTAATGACCATCGGTTATGTTCCCTCGTCATTACATGTCCTGCCTACGCCCCCATTTCTTTTTCTTGATTTCAACTAAGATGACATTAACTCGCATTTGTTCTCTCACCCAATCTACACATTTCTTGTCCCTTAACGTTACACCCATCATTATTCGTTCCATAGCTCGTTGCGTCGCCCTCAGTTTGAGTAGAACCCATTTCGTAAGCCTCCAGGTTTCTGCCCCGTACGTGACTACTAGTAAGGCACAGCTGTTATAAACTTTTCTCTTGAGCGATAATGGTAACCTGCTGTTCATCATCTGAGAATGCCTGCCAAACGCACACCAGCCCATTCTTATTCTTCTGGTTATTTCATTCTCATGCTGCGGATATGCGGTCACTACCTGTCCTAAGTAGTTGTATTCCCTTACCACTTCCAGTGCCTCGCTACCTATCGTAACCTGCAGTTCCCTTCCGAGACTCTTAAACATTACTTTAGTTTTCTCCAGATTAATTTTTAGACCCACCCTTCTGCTTTGCCTCTCCAGGTCAGTGAGCATGCATTGCAATTGGTCCCCTGAGTTACTAAGAAAGGCAATATCATCAGCGAATCGCAAGTTACTAAGGTATTCTCCATTAACTCTTATCCCCAATTCTTCCCAATACAGGCCTCAGAATACCTCCTGTAAACACGCTGTGAATAGCATTTGGAGAGATCGTATCTCCCTGCCTGACTCCTTTCTTCATTGGGATTTTGTTGTTTTCTTTATGGAGGACTACGGCGGCTGTGGAGCCGCTATAGAAATCTTCCAGTATTCTTACATACGGCTCCTCTACACCCTGATTCTGTAACGCCTCCATGACTGCTGAGGTTTCGACTGAATCAAACGCTTTTTCGTAATCAATGAAAGCTATATATAAATGTTGGTTATATTCCGCACATTTTCTATCACCTGATTGTTAGTGTGAATATGGCCTACTGTTGAGTAGCCCTTACGGAATCCTGCCTGGTCGTTTGGTTGACAGAAGTCTAAGGTGTTCCTGATTCTATTTGCGAGAACCTTAGTAATTACTTTATAGGCAACGGACAGTAAGCTGAGCGGTCTATAATTTTTCAAATCATTGGCGTCCCCTTTCTTATGGATTAGGATTATGTTAGCGTTCTTCCAAGATTCCGGTACGCTCGAAGTCATGAGGCATTGCGTGTACAGGGTGGCCAGTTTTTCTAGAACAATCTGCCTACCATCATTCAACAAATCTGCTGTTACCTGATCCTCCCAAGCTGTCTTACCCCTTTGTATAGCTCCGAAGGCTTTCTTTTCTTCTTCCGGCGTTACTCATAGTATTTCAAATTTCTCTGGACTATTCTCTCTTCCATTGCCGTCGTCGATGCCACTGCTACTTTATAAATCTCTATAGAACTCCTCAGCCACTTGAACTACCTCATCCATATTAGTAATGATATTGCCGGCTTTGTCTCTTAAAGCATACATTTCATTGTTGCCTATTTCTAGTTTCTTCTTCACTGCTTTTAGACGTCCTCCGTTCCTGACAGCATGTTCAATTCTATCAATATTCATATTCATCGTTCATATCTTCAACACTAACATTCTCTTCCTGAGTTAAAGCCGAACACCTGTTCTGTGGCTTGATCCGGAATTCCTCTATTTTCTCTCTTACAGCTAACTCATTGATAGGCTTCTTATGTACCAGTTTCTTCCGTTCCCTCCTGAAGTCTAGGCTAATTCGAGTTCTTACCATCTTATGGTCACTGCAGTGCACCTTGCCGAGCACGTCCACATCTTGTATGATGCCAGGGTTAGCGAAGAATATAAGGTCTATTTCATTTCTAGTCTCGCCATTCAGGCTCCTTTCGGCTGTCCCGTATTGCGGAAGAATGTATTCATTATCCGCATATTATTCTGTTCTGCAAGCTCTACTAATAACTCTTCCCTGCTATTTCTAGAACCTATGTCATATTCCCCCACTGACTTTTCTTCAGCCTGCTTCTTGCCTACCCTGGCATTGATGTCGCCCATAAGTACAGTGTATTTTGTTTTGACTTTACCCATCGCCGATTCCACGTCTTCATAGAAGCTTTCGACTTCCTGGTCATCATGACTGGATTTTGTACCTCTTATTAAGTTTCACAAGAAGACCTGCCACCCTATCGTTAATGCTATATAATTCCTGTATGTTACCAGCTATATTCTAATTAATCGTGAATCCGACTCTTAGTTCTCGTTTCTCCACTAAGCCCCGGTAGCACAGGACGTGCCCGCTTTTTAGCGCTGTATATGCTTCTTTTGGCCTCCTAACTTCACTGAGCCCTATTATATCCCATTTACTGCCCTCTAATTCCTCCAAGAGCACTGCTAGACTCGCCTCACTAGATAACGTTCTAGCGTTAAACGTTGGCAGGTTCAGATTGCAATGACAGCCTGTCCGGAACCAGGGATTCTTAGCACCCTCTGCTGCGTCGCAGGTCTGACCGCCGCCGTGGACAGTTGCTTCGCAGCTATATAGGAGGTTGTGGCGAAGTACTGCACCAGGGTGGCCAATCCTGCTCTGTTGAGGGAGTGCGTTACCGGTTTTGGTTACCGGGATCAGGCCGCTCTCCAAGCCTTTTCGTGCAATTTTATCAACACTCGGTGCGCCACCGCTGCACCTATATATATATATATATATATATATATATATATATATATATATATATATCATGGGCAGCGCATCGCACACGAAATGCGAACGTTGTCGAATCGTTCCCCACGTGCGGCAAGTTGTTTTCTCATCTACTTTCAGTTGCATTAATTTATCGTTTCTTGATTTCTTTCATGAAACAGAATTTCCCCCATGTTGTCCATGGTATCAGTGTTTGCTGGCTTCTTGTGATATGACTAATAAAAATCAGGCCCCGCGGTTAATCCCCTTTCTTGTCGTTCATTTTGTATGTACATATATATATATATATATATATATATATATATATATATATATATATATATATATATATATATATATATATATGGTAAGCAGGCACGACGCTATTGTGGTGGCTCTCATGTAAAGTAAGGTGTGCCAGGCAGTGGTTGCAAGCAGGTGAGTTGGACTGCACGCTTGCATATCCAATTATCTCGAACAAAAGATTGAATCAGGATTTGCCTCTGCCTTCGTTATATTTCTTATATCAACTGATCAACTGCATCCATGTACAAAGTTATTCATAGCATAAATGTTCCTCCTGCCACCTGAAGTATTTCTTAGCATAATGTCCACTTCATCTGAATACCCAATCGGAAAGCATGCTGTACATTCAGGCAGATAAGTTTATGGAGACTTGGACTCAGAGCAAATTTTTCAAAAAAAGAATTATTTATTTCAAATACGACAAATATCTAGCATATTTTCACTGCAGGTTCTGAACGCATACTGTTGACTTAGATACCAAGCTATGACAGTAAAAAGTAAAATACGAACTGCAACAGGAAATACAAAAGCAAGTAGACAGTGTGCGCGTCTACACCTTTTAAGAGGTCAAACAAGCCTAATGCCTGAACTTGCATGAACTTCATGCGGTTGTGATTAACAAAAGTTGGGCCTTTCAATTTGTCGCTTTTTCGTTCCTTGAAAGTATTGTTTGGAACTAAAATAATGTAAAATATCACATAACAGTCATAGCGGCATTACGTAATCAAGGAGTACAGAGCGCTTACGCTAATACCTTGGAAAATATCCACAGAGAATCTACAGTTACATTAGCTCTACACAAGAAAAAAAAGGCAGATACCTATAAAGAAAGGGGTCAGAGAGGGAGACACAATCTATCCAATGCTATTCACTGTATGCTTGGAAGAAGCATTCAAGCTATTAAACTGGGAAGACTTAGGAGTAAAGATCGATGGCGAATATCTCAGCAACCTTCGGTTTGCCGATAACATTCAGCAACAACGCAGACGAGTTACAGCAAATGACTGACGACCGTAACAGAGAGAGTGTACGAGAGTGGCTGAAGAATAATATGCAGAAGACAATGCTCATGATAAATAGCCGAGCAATGAAACAAGAGTTCAGGATCGCCAGTCGGCTTCTAGAGTCTGTTAATGAGTACGTTTGCCTAGGTCAATTAATCACAGGGAACCCTTATTATGAGAATTCACAGAAGAATAAAAATGGATTGGAACGCATACTGCAGACATTACCAGCTCCTGACTGGAAGCTTACCCTTATCATTGAAAAGGGAGTTGTACAATCAGTGCATTTTACCAGTGCTGACATATGGGGCAGAGACTTGGAGACTGACAAAGAAGCTTGAGAACAAGTTAAGGACCGCGCCACAAGCGATGGAACGACGATTGCTAGGCATAACGTTAAGAGACAGAAAGAGAGTGGTTTGGGTCAGAGAGCAAACGGGTATAGAAGATATTCTAATTGACATCAAGAGAAAAAATGGAGCTGAGCAGGTCATGTAATGCGCCGGTTAAATAACCGTTGGATCATCAGGGTTACAGAATGGGTGCCAAAAGAAGGGAACGCAATGGAGGACGACAGAAGACTAGGTGGAGCGATGAAATTAGGAAATTCGCGGGCACTAGTTGGAATCGGTTAGCGCAGGACAGGGGTAATTGGAGATCGCAGGGAGAGGCCTTCGTCCTGCAGTGGACGTAAAACAGGCTGATGATGATGGTGTTGTTGTTGATGACGATGATGATGACGACACTATCAGGAACAGAACACACATACGTACCAAACTTAGTGTAAAGTCCCTTTCTATAGATAGGCTATCTAATGAGGAACTCAGACAGCGAAGTGCACACAGCTAATGAAAAACTAGCTACCCATGACTAGCACGAAAAAGAAAGAATGAAAGTGCTTAATGAAAATGTATGTATTTGAAGTGAAGAACTCTTGTGGGAGCCAAGTCACAAAATTTTTTTTTCCTGCGGAGCACACTCTGTAAACATGTCGCAGTGTTTGGGTGAATGCAGGGAGATGCAAGTGAAGTTCTTTGCGTATGCTTTGACAATAAGAGCAAAACTAGAAGCCTTTTGAAATATGTATTTCATATTGACATAATTGCATCTTCACCACAAATACGTCAAATATGCTTCGTATATGTTCAGAATTATTTGCCCTGATGGCTCCTGGACCTCTAGTCGACCGTCGTACCTGGAAGGAAAAAGAAATTCCACTCAACGTTAGACAATTACACAAAGCGTTTCATCTTGGCCCAGTTATGGCTATGTTTTGTTCAATAGTTTCTCAAGGCCAATATAGTACTGGTCTTGCACTAAACAGATCTCAATATTACCCGTAAACTTTTGTGGCTATGAGATAAAAATCTGAGATATCTTATGTGACTGCCCGGATTCTGGTGTGGCTAGAAAACCCAACCGGACTGCACTTATTTGCACCTTGTTAAGGGAGAGAACCAGTGTCGAGACTGCTCAACACCCTAATGTTGCCCTGCTACTTGACATGCAGGCTGTTGCTAGAGTGCACTGCATCACATTGATGTGCATACATTCTTTACGTTTTTATTTTAAATATCGGCTGTCCTGTTTCCTTTCATTCCCTTTATACCCTTCCCTCAGCACAGCGTAGAAGCCTTTTGAAATATGTATTTCATATTGACATAATTGCATCTTCACCACAAATAAGTCAAATATGCTTCGTATATGTTCAGAATTATTTGCCCTGATGGCTCCTGGACCTTTAGTCGACCGCTCACTCACCTTCCTATCTTCCTAACTTTTTTCCACCTCCCTTCAAGAGCATGTGTCAGCATTATAAAACTGATGTGATGCAAAAGGCACGATGACGACGACGGGCCATCTCGTCAAGCCAGTCTAGTGAATTTAGTGAAATGCAACATGGCTAACATGTGCTGGCTGAACGTTTTTAAGTCCAGCCCGCATCAAGCTGCGGAGAGTTTTCTGAAGTAGATGGAACGACTAATAGGACTAGGCTATCCCAGTTTCCGTAGCATAAAAAACCCTGAAGAAGTTGCGAACTCACCAACTGGCCCCGGAGCCACCTCGCGAAAAAAAAAAATGCAGCCGTACCTTACATACGCTGCGTATCACACAACTTCAAGAAGACTGCCGAGCGAGCTAATGTAAAAGTAGTGTTTTTTGCCCCACGCCCGCTTCCAAGGTCCTGAACAATGACTAACCCTTTTTTCGCAAGGCACCGGCCTATTTCACAGATCACGAAAAGAAATAGATCGATTGTCAGGTAGGAGTAGTTTATTAAATTCATTTGTCGTGTGGTAGAAAGTACGTGGCACAAACCAAGCAATGCTTGAATGATAAGCAGAGGCAACATCAAAACAATGTTAGAAATGGGAGAGAGAGCCACCTGGCAATCCGCTGCAGAGATTGCAATGTAAGCCAAATTTTTACGCCAGCCAAGAGCCGCGACAAATGAGTAAGATTAGTAATTGAGGCCGAAAGGATCATTGAGGCAGGCGATAGGTGTACGAGTGTTGCATCAGTCTCATTATCGTAAAAAGAACTGCTTTACCTGAACTCGAATGTGCACAGATGAACTGTGATAGTGCTCTAACCCGCCGTGGTTACTCAGTGGCTATGGCATTGGGCTGCTGAACACGAGGTCGCGGGATTGAATCCCGGCCACGGCGGCCGCATTTCGATGGGTGCGAAATGCGAAAAGACCCGTGTACTTAAATTAAGGTGGACGTTAAAGAAACCCAGGAGGTCGAAATTTCCGGAGCCCTCCATTACAGCATGCCTCATAATCAGGAAGTTATATTGGCACGTAAAACCCCATAATTCTTCTTCTTACGTGATAATGCTCCTTGTATAAAATTGTGATGTTTTTTCCTGATTGAACATTGTTGGAAGTAAATAAGGCGCCCAGTGCGTGTGTTTCTCCTTTTGTTTGTCATATTTGTGTCTTTCACATCAGATCATGCCCAACCAACATGCCCAGTTTTCCATCTTAACATTATAAGACTAGCGAGCGATGATTTACTACCGAAAGCACAGCATTTTGTTTTACACACTTCACATGTGCATAACTCACAAGAGATTGTGAACAACATTCGAAAGTGTCCGATCTTTCAAGTTACTGCACTGTGTTTGAAATTTCAATGGCATTATTAGCACCAAAGTCCAGCCCCACTTAACCTGAATACAATGAGTACATGCACAGTGCAAACAAAGTATTCAAGCCATGACAATAGACGAATACACGTAATGCTCTCAACAAGCAACTAAAGCGAGCAAAATAAGCGCAGTTGCGTTCTGCACGTTCTGCAGGAACATATTTCACATATACTTGTCATCTTCAATATCAAAGTGACTGTGCTTGGGCTTATCGTTTATTTCACATTCGTATTTCTTTACACTTGCAGGTAATAACTAATTGGCCCACATTGTCAGCTAGCACTCAGGGGTACTCATTTGTGGCCCTTTCCCTCACTGGCATTCCGACGCGCCTGTGTTCACTTACACTCGCCTAAACTGACTCAGTGACTTGACACTCTTCTGAAACTACCACTCTTGTGAGTGAGATGGCTTGTGAATGTGTGTGGTGATAGTACAGCGCATGCAAGTGCTTCAATGTCATCTGTATACGACCAATATAGCAAACACTTGTCTCTTTCTGTGCCCCACCACCCTTTCTGCTGTTAAAATATCAGGTTTTTCTTTGTGTGCTTCATCATACGCGTATGATCTTTATACTGAAATGAACAGCCATCCTGGGCCAGTTTTTCGCTTACCGGTGGTTTCGTACACTATATCCACTGGCCCACTTTGGTCCACTTTGGTCCGCTTCATTTGAGAGCCGGGGGTTTCGCATTCTTTGGTGACGTTGTTATTAGGGTCGACCTCTCCTGCTTTAATCCTGTATAAAAAATTCAATTAGGCGCAAATAAAAAAATTGCAGAAGTTTGATAATCCGAGAAACAAAAGCTATAAGAACAGTCTTAATAAGGTCTATTTTGGGCTAGTGGGTACCTCTTGGCCGAAAATCAACAAAAAAAGCAAAATGCACAACTTGTTGATATGTTTTGTTTTATTGTTTCATAGTTTTTGTCAATGCAGCGCTGCTTTATGATAACATTCTGAAGCGAAGAAAGGACAGAAATCTACAGATTTTTCAGTCTGCAATAAAACTTTAAACTGCAAGCTCGGCGTGATATATCACGCCGTTGAAATTTTGCCAGCGGCGCAGAACTTCGCCCCTTCTAGAAGTAACGAGTGTACTGCTCCTCTCATATTGTGGTGAATTCTGCTTCTAGCGCAAACCAACACTTTTTCTCTGCTGCTGCGTCGTCGGAGTTAAATGATAATTTCCGCGTCAAGCAAGGTTCGAGATAAATTGGGCTTTGATTTACAGTGAAATCGACGCATTGAGCGGGAACGCCAGAAACTAACGCCAATCCGTACATTACACCTAGGAAAGTGCGCAACGCACCAGGATACTGTTCAAACTAAAGCCGTCGTCCGACAAACTTAGCCTACAAATTGCAATTAATTCATTTCACGAAGTCCACGAAGGGAACAAAAAAACAAACGGAAAATTTCATGGTTAGAAGGCTACACATGATTACAAGCGGCGCTATAAAACGCAAGCCCTTGGGAAAATCCGCGCATGAAACTACAATGAAAAGACACCTGGCTACGGAAGCAAAAGATACCGCTAGCAATAATGCAATTTGAGTAAACCTAAACGGAACTTAGCCTGTAGTTATAAATAGTTCCAACGCCAAATATTCAATGCGCGTGTCTGCATTAGTACTAAACTTTCAGTTGTTTAATCACCGAGATTCGTTATCTGCTGGCTCATAATAATGCAATAGCAGAGATTAAACATTTAGTAGTATGGTAAGCGAAAACCAACCTACCGAATGAGCACTGGTTCGCAGCTGTGCAGCACACACTCCAGGGCCCGACGATACAGCGCACATGGAGGCTCACCGCTACTGATTGCCGCCCAGTGGTCGCACTCCCACAAGTTGTCGAAGTTGCGCTGGCTTCTTACAATTTCCAACAACATCGGCGCAATTGAACATCCCTGAGACCACCGAGAGCGTTCATTGACGCGTCCAGATGCCTTCACAACGCGAACACAGTCGCATAACATCGCTGGCACACAGAAATGACGATAATTGCCACCGAAAAGAATCGCCTCGTCCGCCGATGCACGCAATGTTTCACTCCTTCCTGGGAAGCGCAGTCTTTCCTCCTCCCCTGCCATCAAAGCTACGCACACAAGCGATTTTTTTACACTCCAAAAACTAGGGAGAATATTGCAGGAGTAAAGGGTCCGATTTACTCTTCAAAGCGTTGTGTTACTCTAGCAACATATTGAGTGGAGTGAAATTATTTGTTCACTCCGTCAGCAAGAACATAGTAAAATGTTCTTTTCGCTCTGTCCTTCCGAGAGAGAGAGTAGAATGCCCGTTCAACTCTTGCGGCAAAAGCGAACAAAACGTAGCGTAAGCTGCTGCTTCAACTGTAGGAGGCTGGCCCCGAACATGGCGATGTAACACTCATGCATGCTGAGCAAAGAGCACACCGTTTTGCTTCTAAGAGAACCAGGCAGCCACAGTACAAAGGGAAGCGGAGCTTGCGCTCTACTTTTTCACTCGGAGTTTCCTCACCACGCGAGCGGACATTGCGGAACAGCACAGCGCCGGAGAAAAGTGATCCGTCCAGCGGGCAGGAACGAAGGCTATCAAAGGGAGATCGTGTGTCAGCCATGTTGCGCCGCCGCGACAACAGGACAATCGTTCGTCATTCGCTGCATATAACAACAAATCCTCCAAAGTAAGTGAATTTTAACTTAGGCGTACATTCTACGCGTATGATATGCTATCGCCAGGAAGTCGTCGCGACGTTTAGGCGACGCAATTGACAATGGACTAGGCAAGCGCGCTGCGTCTCTTGATGTCAATCGAAAAAGCCAGTCGTTGCGATAGCTACATGGGATTTTAACACTTGCCGCTATCCGTAAGAGCCTTGAAAATCGTAAACTCCACCAGAAGCACGATATGTTCAATAAGACCTGAGGTGAGGGGACGCATAAAATGCTTTGTTTACCAGCCGATGTTTCCGAGCCTATGCGGAGCGTGCTTAGTGTGCGTTTTGTGTGTTTGAATTTATTCAGTTTGGCAGTCTACTGGCGTACGAGACGCTGTTAAAACAAGGAGTCACATAATAGAAGGCACCACTTTGCTGGCGGAATGCTTATAATAAGCCGCGCGCAAGACGGTGTCTTTCGCCCATGGGTAATCTGCGCCCACTGACGTTACGTGCAGCCCCTTTGCTAGTTAGAAACTTTGCCTCAGGCATTCCGCTGCGTGCTGCGAGAGGTCATTTGGGCGCGTTATGTTGAAGTTACTGATAACGTATAAGGAATTCATATTTTAGGCTCAATAAGGCTAAGCTGTTTTTGCTCATGTATTGAAATGGTGTGATATATGTCTGATTTCATGTCTTGCGTTGCGGTTTTCGAGCACGGTGCGAATGTAAAAGAGTTCTTATGTGTACGAACTCGGTGGATTGTCAAGGGGCGAGATATGCATCGGAATTGAATATAACAGCTACAGTGCGGAGTTGCAGTTGCAGGAGCGTTTTGCATACGCTTATTGTTTTGGACATGCCTGTGCATTTGCTGACATGAGTTGGCGCTTCAGAGTTATGGCATATGAACCTTTGACTCCCCCTTCCGCTGGGGTTACAAGCGTAATCTGTGCATTTTGCTATTGCACGGTAGATCAAAATGTATTTATTGCTTTAATACTTTAGTGGAGAAATAAAGTATCAAAATAAAATGCTGCCTTAGTTCTGTGTTACCAGTTCTCTGTCATAAACAAAACAAGAAGTTCATCTAATAAACTAATAACTGTGGTCAGACTGCAACTTTTACATGTCTTCAAGGATGTAAAATGCTAGATTTCAAACTGCAGCAATAGTCGAAAATGGAACTCCCCTACGTACTTCATAAATGAAAATAAGCTTAGATGCAGGCCACAGTGAACTGTTTCTTGCTAGTCTCGAAATGTGGGTAAGCTTGCTATAAGAAGCATTGTTCCCCATTCTTGCAGGCACACCCAGTAATATCCATTGAACTGGAAGACCATATTTTCATCCCTACTGAGCATCATGTTTGCAGATATATTATCTTCAAGTTGTGGCTTGAGAAGTTTCACAACCAGAGATGGTCGGGGGGGGGGGGGGGAGGGGGCGGGGGGCACCCTGGTGCTTAGGATGTGTCACAAGTGGTTTTTGTGACACACCAGACTAATGACATACTTATGACATCTGACAATGGCCAGTATTTTATTGGTGTAGAACGAGAGTCAACTGTCGGCTATTTCTTTTTTCTTTAAATATAAAAATTGAAGTTAGTTTAGCAGTTGACAATTGCAGTCACTTAGACGTTTCGCATGTATTTCAGTAGGAAGACTAAGAGCTAAGGCTTTCTTTGAGGCTTCCTCCTAGGTTCCAGAAGGGGAAGCAAAGGGGGCAGAGTACCCCAAGTTTAAGAAATCATTATTGTTTATGTGCATGCTCACGAAACCGGTTCATTAGAAGCGCTCGCGGCTTCGAAGCCGTAGCAAGGCCTTTTACTGTTTACAGCATGGTGCACACCTTACGCCTCAATTAGAAACCACAGAGTCGCTTGCGATTGAAAAATTAATTCGGCACATGGCTTGTCTAGGTTTGTCCTTCTGTAAAATAGTCATGTGTGCGTCTGGCAGGTATTTGAGATTTTGATTAAAGTGACTCAATATATTTGCCAGCCAAGTATACTAGTGAAGGCAGGGACATGTTCAACGCAAGGAAATGAGAGCATCTGCATGGAACACTTGTTCATCAATTATCGGATGTGAACATATAGTGTTAATGAAGCAAGAGCCCCTTAGATTGATGACTTTTGCAGGTGTAATTTTTATAACGCAAAAGAAATAAAGCATTTTTTCCCATGGTAAATTTCTGGACTTAAGATAGACTGCACAGTGAGGCACTGTATTGTCTTCGCAGGCTCATATATACTTGTTTTGAGACAAAGACAGCATTCTGCGAAGCGCGATAATTTTTCTTACTTCAGTTTACCTTAACCACTTTAGCAGGAAAAAACCTTTGGTTTCAGGTAATTGGTTCATTGTGCAAGTATATGCATTGCCGCATGCAAAATCCACGGGCATGGAAGGGTTATGTAAAACAAGATGGTGCCTTTCCAAATTTATGACTTGCTTCTTTGACTTTTTCGTTCACTGCCCTGCCTGTACTTAGGCTTATGTTGCCTTTGATGCGTCATATTGATCACATCTGATTTTTGGTTCACATCTGAAGCCATGCTATACTTTCGTTAGATTGCACTTTCAACTACTCACAGTAATTGATCATGTACTTATACAAGCTGCTCCTGAGATGTATAGCGTTGATACCGTAATGCGAAATCTAAAGTTACCGTATTTAACATGAGATTTGTTGCGGAAGATTTTAATGCCAGTGCCCCATGCAGTCTTATGCTCATTTGCTACACACTCGATAATACTGCAAATTTAATTTTATTTATTTGTATGAAAGTTCAATGGGTCAATCCCAACAGCGTCAGGAAACTACTTTCGTGAGGACACCAATGGAATAGGAAATATGATACGCCTCTGTACCACTTTGACACCGGGTGGAATATCCCTGCAGAACCACAACAAGACACATACTTAGAAACAATGGGATGCAGCCCATACATGAATAGCTTTATGTGAAATATTTATAACCAAACATAAACCTGCAGCATCATATAAGAATATACCACGCATTTCCAAATGCACTGTACTCTCAGTCAGGAACATGCATACGTTGTACAGAACGTTATCAAATGAGCTGCTGTCTTGGAATATGGCATAAAAAGTGTTTCTCGCACAATTTGTCTACGTTACCAGGCCCATGCTTAGCAGCTCATCTGGTAACTTCTGCCATTAAGGGCATGCGTTTTGCGCTAGAAATCCGTTTGCTGGCCAGTAATGTGGCGCCTATTTCTCTTCCATCGTAGTGTCAATACTTTGTGAGTTTGCACACGTTTGTTCTATGTTCCATTGTATACTTTACTTTTGAAAAGGTGAAGCCCATCGAAATAAATGATAATTGAACATTGAAATAGCGATGAACCATTATATAGTTTACTTACGTTTTATTACAAGATATGCTGTAAAGTTCATGAACATCATTGTAATCTGATGGTGCGTGTCCAGTATGTTTCTCGAATTATTATTCAGTTTGTCTTTTGACTAAACAGTAAAAATATTGATCTTTTAACAGAAAAATATGTTTCAGTTGAGTAACTCGGCGACTACAAATTACGTCCAGTTCATCAAACATAAGGGCAGGAGCTGCTTACGAAGGAATCAAATATTCTCCACTTGTAAGTATTTCGGATCCCTTTTAACGTGACCACCGCTCTACATCAGGAGTGATTTCACACTATTGGGAAGAGTACTAGCACTATGTTCAGAAGGATCCAATATCTCAGTTAGGAGCACAGGCACTCTGTTTGGGTGAGTCGAAACACTCGGTTGGGAGGAGTAGAAGCACTCGGTCTGGGGGAGGACTATTGCCCTTCTGGTGGGAGTATTATCACTCTGCGGAAAAGTACTATCACTTCCTTGCGGTCGAGTAATAAAACTGTCGGAGGAGTTATTCTGCTCTCTCTCAAAGGGGGTCCATCTACTTTTGAAAAGGGAATTAAATCTGGGACAAGCAGTTACTTCCTCAAAGAGTTCCCGGAACTCTCTTTGTTTTTAAAATGTATTCGTTCCTTTCTTTTGCCTTTCACTTTTATTTCTTCCTCGCAGTTTCTCCCTCATCGCTCCTTGCACCTTTCGCTTTTTAGCGCTGGCTCAACGTTTCTGCGCGCTTTTTGCGTGCCAAATTTGCACTGCTGCATATAAACCTTGTGTTCGCTCATTGGCCGGATACAGCCGTGAGCAGCAGGTCGGCCACGTTTGGTCACACATGATCTCATCTGAAAGTACGCTTACATGCAGTGATCTGGGATGAACCGAGAACGTAACACTTATACGGAGGATGGTGTGCAGGACTTGACTAAGAGTGGACTCACGAAAAGCTCCTGCATCTGAAATTCGTATGGACCTACAAAAGATACATGCCCAAACTCTAAAGCTTTTTCCTGCATATCTACGGTTTTCTTTAAAGCTATGGCCTCTGAAAACTATGTTCACATTCTTGTGCTCACACAAACACACACACAAACACACACACACACAAAAACACTATCTTAACTTACTATGCCTACTCAGAATAGTAGTCTGTATGGGAAGCTCCTTGCGTAGGGGCTTCCAGTGGAGAATCTAGCGCTGAAATTTTATAACCGGAATGTGTAGCATCTTCAAGGGGCGCAAATAGCATTAAATGTTTTCCGCCAGTTTCGAGGTGGGCCAGCAATCTCGCAAATTAGACCAAGAGAACGGGAGACGTGTCCAGCACGTGCCTCAACCGGATCTTCTTCGATGGCGAACGTGGGTGGTTCTGTGAATCCAACTCAGGTCTGAACTTGAGAGCAAACAAAGGAACGGTCCTAGGGAAAGAGGGATCCCATCAAATTGGGACCGCACACAAAGACTACTCCTACTCGCCATGCGCCTCAGAGAGCGCTGGTCTGGTAGACCTCGCGTGCACTAACTCCCTGAATTCCCGAATTAATTCTGTCTCTAGAAGCTCCACACGTGGGCAACAGACAGCCATAAAATAAAGTCATAAATGAAAAAAAAAGTGTTATTTAAATTTAGGCTGGAAATGCCCGCGAGGAACCTCTGGTTCATCGGCTCTCTCAGAAAAATTCAGGATACATCGACTTAGCATAAAACAAAAGTTAAAAAGAAGGAGGAATGCACTGAAATGAGCAGACACATACACACGACAAAACACAGTAAAAAAGGGGCATCCAGTCGCGAGCACTCTGATCTCACCGACAAATTCGGGAGCACAATGCAGGTTGCGACGCAAATGTAGGCGGAAGCTCGGCTTGCGTTTGTGCTATCTGTACGCTTCTACCCATTCGAGTGCTGCAATGAGATCAAATGTGAAAAAAAAGCAAAGAACAACACGAAGATAGCGTTTGTACGTGAACGTAACTAAGCGCTGCCTGCTCCCCCGCCCCCCTCCTCTGCTCAAAGGTCGAAGATTCACTTTCTTAAGGCAGTCAAAAGACGGGGAGCGCATGAAAAGAGTACACTGGGAAGTGATGGAGAAGTTAGCGAAGCATGGCAGTCAGTCGCAAAGCCTCATTTTCTCGATGATGTAAATTTCCAAATGCGGGGGAAATCCCGGGACCAAGCGGCGTCGAACAGAAACAGCGCGGATGTGTTCGTTCTCTGCTATACAAGAAGCCCCCTCCTCCTTTCCCTCCCCCCAAGCGTTCACCGTGAAGGCCGTGAACCATCAAGAAAATTGCTTTTGGACGGCAACTACGGCGCCCACGGCGGTAGCCATAGACGCCGCGTTGCCCGTGGAAGAGCAACACGGGTGCGGAACAGCCCAGAAACAAATGGAGAAAAAAGACAATAAATGAAAGGGAAGAGAGCGTGTGTGGGGGGGTAGCGAAGAAGAGACGAGCCACGGATACTGGAAGGGAGCGAAGGAGAAACAGGAGATACATCAGCCAGCTGTGGCAAAAGCCTATCCACGTCTCGTAGATCGTGCCAAGACAGAGTGAGGAACACGTTGCAGCATCGCGCTGTGCTGTTTCGCCTTCCCGTCCGAACGCTTGTTCGCCTAGCTTCGCCCCTACACATGAAAGGCTCCCGGCGATGCAATGAAGTCCAATCAAGAATTGCGCCGTAAACCTCGTGAGTGAGTGGACTGGCTCGGTAATGTTGCTACATAGGCTAGTGTAGCTGTCTTTGTTACGAAGTTGTGATGTAGCAGACATAAAGACGTCAAGTTGCATTTATTTTGCTGTGCACAGTGCCGCGTTGAGAAAAGAAAAGCGCATTCTATGAAGTTAGAGTGTAATTATTTTACGCTTCTTTGGGCGAGTTTGATGTACGACACACAGCAACCATAATTCAGGAGAGTGTGCCCTAAGCAGGGCAGCAAAAACTTGCACGAAAAAAAAGCGTTTGTCTTTGGTTTTAAAGATCGTGGTTATTCAACAAAGTGGTCATACGTCAACTAACAAAATAGCATTTTGAACCCTTAAGAACGATGCTTCTTAAATAAGAAGGCCTAGCGGAAGCCACATACCGCTCCAGCAGTTGCTTAAGAAATAAATTAGTAAATTAATGCCTCTTTAGCAACAACGTGGCAGTGCACACACACACGCGCGCACGCGAGCGCGCATACATACATACATACATACATACATACATACATACATACATACATACATACATACATACATACATACATACATACATACATACATACATACATACATACATACATACATACATACATACATACATACATACATACATACATACATACATACATATAATGCGTCGTAAAACAGGCGTAAATACAAGCGGGACACAGCAAATGAATTAATTACCTACGTACAAGGGCAACGGTTGCCAATTTCCGCCTGTAAAGCGTGTTCTGTCTGTTAGACGCAAGTTGATAGTTGTGAAGCCTATGTAGCCCAACAAACAAGGGAAATAGGGCATTCGACGTTTTTCAGCAGCGGATCCAAGACTGTGAACACTCCCACAGCCTTCAGTTCTGCAGGGTAAAAGGTATTGCTCCTAAATTGCACATCCGTCATTGTTGCGCCATTTATAAGCGCGATAAACGCAGTCCTAAAATATCATCGTAAGGAGGCTCGTTGATCTCTTTTTATGCTATTCAATCGTTTATTCTAGAAGTTGCAAATACAGTGCCTCGTTTCGCTATGTAATCAATATAAATAACACGAAATCAATAGTAACCGCATGATTGAGAAGTTCTCCTTCAGGTTCATTAAATGATAGCGCCCAACTGATGGCTATACATCAGTCTGTCTTGCGATCGTCCGTGATCTCGTATCTTATTCATACGGCCGGCCCTAAGCGCGAAAGAAAATATCAAGCCGGGTGCTATGCGGTCTATATGTGCGTTATTTATTTTCACTTTTTAGTTGACCGTAGGCTCAATAAACACTTTGTACACTCGTTGAAGCACGCTATACAATTGGATAGCTTGTTGTTTTCTTTTGAAAGCTGAACACTCACACGATATTTGCGGCTTACAGTGCGCAAGGACCCCTACTCATTGCAAGGTCATCCAACGTTACGGCACAAGGATGCACAAATAATCTCGAAGCCGATCGTTTTGGAACTTGCACTGATAGAAGCGGAGGAAATATGCCTCCATCGCCGGCCTGGCGGCCACTAGTGGACGGGTCGCTGACGGCTAGGACATTTGCCAATAGAGCGCTAGGAGGACGTGAGATTTACCCCTCTGTTTTCTTTGTATTCAGTAGATCAATTCGAAGGTATATTTAGACTTCGATAGACCATTATGGGACCCCAATAGGTATTTCTCGAGAGCAGACGACGTTAAGGGGAGCAGAAATTCAGCACATTAGTAGTATCGCTTTCCTGATTGGCTGAGACCAGACTGTAGCTTCGAATGTGCTGCAAGGTTATTGGGAGACAAAAATGTGACTAGTGCTCGCGGCGCAGCGAAGACGGGTGGCCTTAAATTTACAAGCTACCTTCAAATCAGTACCAAGCAAACTTGTGAGCACAGCACTCGCTCAGTACACATCGTTATAGAGTTTCATTTTTCAAATTGTATGAGCTGAAAGGAGATCTTGCCTCCATTGTTGGCGCCAGCTACTCTATTTCGCAGGGCAAGCAAAACAAGAGCGCAAGAAAGTGAAATGCACTGGTGACGGTCAAATAGCATGGACGTTTGCAAAGTTATACCCACAGAAGAAAGCAGAAAGAACACCAATAAAAGGCATACACATTTCTGTAAATGGATGAAAGTGCACAAAAGAGTAAAAAAATGCGCACGATATCAGTGTACCTACACAGCAAGACACATAAAAAACGTTTCACAACGCACGACGTGAGCAACACACACATACAATATAGTAAAGAACCCCTGGTATGCTAAGAAAATGTAATAGTGACGCCAACCACGATGACATTTAGCCATCACCTCATTTATTTATTTTTCCAATAATATTTTAAAAGCCACAAGTGCTTTATTTCTGCAGTACTATTGTTGGCCATGGTCCAAGTACATTTTTTTCGAAGTGAAAGGTCTGTGGTCTAACATCAAATCGACCTGTAGTGTCCGCCTCACAGTATCGTGTCGCGGGCCCTCGAGAACAAAGTGTTATACGTCTTCACCAGCCTGGCCAGAATGGCACTCGATCGATTATACCGACTACATATGCGATATTCATTGACAATGAAAAAGATAGCCAGTTCTTCTATTGATTATTCATGCATAAATCTTTAAAAAGTGTCCCTCGGCCTTCTGTTGAGACAGGTTGCTTAAGTTTGTATTCTCTCGAGTTTGTAAACTCTTGCTTGTTACTAACGCCAGCTTTAAATTCAGCGGCATCTTTTGTGATTTAATTCAATCTTTGCTTTTGTGAAAATAATATAAACAGTCTACAACTCCGTACTGAGAACAGTGTCTCTAACATATGACGCCTTCCCGGAGTTACCTAAGCGAAGACTCTGTGCACTCATCTGCCCGCAGGCGTTACGTCATTACGGCGCTGGTCAACCGTTTCATGGACACATGCTGCAGGGCTAGAAACTTCAAGCAGAAGCTAGAGACAGTGCAGGGCGGCTTAATATAAAATGGCTAGTCCAGGCGCGTCAATGAGAATATAATGCGGCAAGTCGTAATCCGGCATCCAAGGAAGGACAGGACGTGGACGGATTGCGCTACGTCCGTCCACGTCTGGTCCTTCCTTATTATCTTCTGTGTAAAACTGAGTGCAATATAACCATGAACGTTCACCAACTAGCGCCCTTCATTGCCTTACTGAACAACCAAAAATTAATCTGGTATCTCCAAAACCAAAAATCGTAGCGATCCCTTAAATTCAAGGAATTAGCGAACCTCTGTAGAAAGGTTTTAAGAAATACGGCGTCCAATACTGCGGATGTTCCGACGAGCAAGTTAAGGAACGAGATCGTCAACGTGGAAGACTCTTCGCCCAGCGCAAGGTATCCGGGAATAATTTACAAGAATGTCCGCGCAGATGGCAAATTTGTCTACATCGGAAAAAGAGGAAACTTCCAAAGGCGGCTGAAACAACATAAAAGCGACGTCGCGAAGAACAATGTGGCACCAAATGCCACCGCAGAGAACGTTTAAAACAGGCGCCCCGTGATAACTTTGCGTGAGACAAAGGCGACTATCATGGAAAAGAACTTATCAGCAAGATTGAGCTTGAAATTGCAGGTAATTAAAAGGACCAACAAGAAGCTCGACAGAACGCATGGCCCGCTAGACGATGTGTGTTCTCTGACTCTGCAGCGAGTGCTGAAGCAAATATAAAGCGAATCTTGTAAGGACTGGCTCACTGTGAACAAGGGATCTGCACCGATGGCAAACCGTACAGTTTTGTGTTTTCTAATGTTGGTCAGTTACTTATGTAGAAAGAGAGCGTAAACCTCAGATAGATTAACAAAAAAGAAACGCTGATCTCATAAACCAAGAGCATCTATGCAACTTAAGAAGGAATGTTTAGTGTACAGCCAGGGCACATACTTGAATCTTGGAAGGTTTGCTCTCTTGTTCAGCGTAGTTCAGGATAACGTCAAAGCCCGACGGGCTGGTATCATTTATAGAATAACGCGTAAACCTTTAGCGTGTGAAGAAGAGACACTAAATTACAAGTGCAGAACAGCGAACATCTTATTTTCCTAAACATCATCGCTAAAGTTACCCGTCAAGGTGTAAGAAAAACGTCCAAGCTACTGGTTTAGGAATTTGTTTCAATTTTCATCGTACCTAACAGGACACAGCTTCCAAGCCCAGCGCGCTATCACTGAAACCGAAGTACGCCTGAACTACATCGTGCTCCCCTCTTAATGGGCCTTCCGCTCTTGCTGCTTATAAAGATAATAATTTCGGCCACAGCGTCCAACTGAGGGTGGTTGTTAATTAGGCATAATTTGCATAAATCTGCGTATCACAAAGGTTCGTGCCTAGCAAAGCTGGCACAGAGCATGCTCGCGACGAGGAGTCCTCTATCCGGTAGCCGTAAGCGTTGATGATGAAGCAGGAACGTCTTCGTACAGTGTACGAACGCTGCCTCACGAACCAGCCTTTGCCGAGAGCCAAGCCGCCGTCTTTTCAGATGGTGATGAGGCATCTTGCAAAAAGTCGCAAAGGCCTCGTGAGCCTTGCATGAAGGCTTGACATACTACTTGGAGGCTCACTCGTGCATGTACCGTGTTGCGACAAGATTTTTGATGAGTCCTCGAAGGTGCGCTCTAGCGGCTAAGCAGATGCAAAGTTTTAACGGGCACCTAGCACTCGCAGGGGTTTTCGTGAAGAGCAGGAGTTTTCGTGTGCCTAACGCTTGCGCAGGTTTCTCGTGTAGGGCTCTTAGTTTCTCGCTGTACGCTCCACCCTGTCTACTTGGGGCCTTGGTAGTTTAGTGAGCCCCATGGCTGAGGAAGCTGCTAATCGCATCTATAAAAATGGCAAGCCTATCACACAATCTGCCAAGCAGTAGACTTCGACTTACGCACTATAGGAGATGCCACCTGCTGAGAAATGGTAAAAATATACTCATCTGGACCGAACTAGCCTCAACTCCAAGAAATAATTCTTCAAATAAAGACTATCAAACGGGATCCACACGTACTTCTTTCCTATGAACCAGATTTATTGCGCACAGAATAAGTTGCTGCATATATATATATATATATATATATATATATATATATATATATATATATATATATATATATATATATATATATATATATATTATTGCCTCTACCAAATCTAGATCTGCCAGGCTTTGTTCTTATATCTGACTGTGCCAGAGTTCTTGTGTGTTGTCCGCAGCCTCCTCTTGCACAGGGACCAGGCCTCGCTTATTGAAATATTCAAGGAGATTCGCATCCAATTTAAGCATTGAATTAATAACAAACATACGTTCTTCAACATATATTTTTCATATTATCGCCTAATGTTCCCCGTCACTTAACATTTAGCCGAATAAAATATTTTGGTATGGGGAAGAGAATTTATTTCTTAATAGCTGTATGGCAATGATGCGCAAGTCTTTTTTCACACAAAATAGAATTAATTGTATGTAGGGCTTGGTGTTCTGAAATAATTCTTTTGCAAACGAAAATTTAGGCAGTGTCTCTACGCTTACCAATTCTTCGGAGCACTGATAGTGTCACACTCGCAATTTAACTTCCGTAAACAGCCCTCCCATTTAACAAATCAGGGCGAATGAAAGAACCCTGTTGTGATACGCTTTGTAACGTAAGCTTGTATCCAGGTCTTGCAGTATTCCGACGCTTTTCTCAATAAAATTGCTTCTGCCTTGAACTGTCGCACGTGTGTTTACTAGACTTGGACAATGCACACAGCCCCGTGAGATCCATAGCGTATTGACGCAATAAATATTACTATGGCATCGTTTCGTCGATAAGGATCATCTAGGACAAACTGCAAAGGTCACAGAAGTTTTACTGCCGGCTTCCGTGGCCATCGGCCTTGTCGTCTTTTCTTGCTCGATTTTATGCTTGGAGGCTCGGTTGTGCATAGACAGTATTCTGACAACATTTTCGGTGAGTATTTGAAGACGCACTCGGGTGGCTAAGCAGACGCAAAGCTTTAACCTGTGCCCAGAAGCCCGAGAAGATTTAGTGAAGAGCGGTAGTTTTCGTGTGTCTAACACTTGCGTAGAACTCACGTTGTTGTGTTCTTAATTTCTCGCCGTACGCTTCACCGTGTCTGCCTGGGGCCTAGGTATGTTAATAATAATAATAATAATAATAATAATAATAATAATAATAATAATAATAATAATAATAATAATAATAATAATAATAATAATAATAATAATAATAATAATAATAATAATAATAATAATAATAATAATAATAATAATAATAATATATCGAAGGTGTTTATTAATGTACCCAGGAACAATCTTGAGAATCTTGGTGCTGGCGCACTCAGCAAAACAATGCACGTGAAGAACAAAGCAAGCTCACATATGCACACATTCACACGCGCACACACAAAACAAAGGAACAATAATTTCGCGAATGCAGATTTTACCAGAGCTTTAAATGTGTACACGAAGAGAATACAAAGCAAAAGTGGAGAAACAGATAAAAGGATTACAGAATGACGGAACAAACAACAGATATGAGAGTTTTTGTTCAGTTATTGAAATATCCCTGCAACTACTTTCAGGAAAATATTGAAATTAGGCAGGAAGAGATGTCCAGGCACCCTCAATAATAACAATAAGTTCTTTATTTGTGATTTTACAGGGCACAAATATTGGCCTGCCCAAGTTAACAGATGGCTTGTGGGGAAGGTCCCAGCAGCAAAGGACAAGTCACAACATACGTACACCACTGTCGGTTCACATCCCGAAAATAACTGGACTAAGCAGGAAGAAAAGGAAATAAATTAAGCATACAAAACAAAGATAACACACTTCACGTCATCACTTCTTCCTAAAAAGGTGGCGCAAATTGGGAGGTCATTCCAAGCACTTGGAACGTAGAAAGCACGAAGACGTTCCTCATATCTAGTCCACACGCCGGGCAAGATTAAATGATCGTGTGGGCGCAATGTACGAACAGGACTATATGGGAGGCAAAATTCTTCATTCCACAGGTACCTAAAAATGACGCTTTCGTTAAATAGCAACCGGAACGGAGGCATAGGCGAGCAAAAGAAAAGAAGAAAAACAGACAAGAATAGTTGGGCATTGGAGCACCAGACATCACGGCACGATAGATCTTAGTAAGCCATCAACGTTGTTGCGCTAAAGCAGTGAGCAAAAGCATAAAGAATAAATTCCACAGTGCGGGACGCTGTATCCTAATGCGTGAGCTATCGTTTTCCTTATATAAATTGCGCATAATGCTTTTATAGAGTACAGAAGACACGCTACATTGGGCAGCTGTTCACAAACGTTAGCCGAATGGCTGTCCCAAGACATGCTGGAATGAAAATGAACACCAAGATATTTGACACTTTAAAAGCGTGGAATACGAGAGCGCGCGCAATTATTACTCTGAGGATAATGTAGAAACTAACGAATGATGACAGTAATAAATTTCAGGGTGTTGTGCAAACTACGAGCTTAGTTTTATTTTGATTAATACAAATTAAGTTATTACAGTACCAACTCATGAAATGACGGGATACTAGAAGCGTGTCATCAGCATACCTTTCTGAAAAATTTCGCAATGAAGAATGTATTGAGCGAGATTGTTAACATAAATGTTAAATAAAGGCGTGCTAAAATCGATCCCTGAGGAACTCCATTTAACAAATGTGTGGGTCTACTTTTAATATTTCCGATTCCTACAAAATAAGTCCGACTAAGAAAATAATTCTCAAGGAAAGAAAAGAAAGGCCCTCGAAAGCAATAGCGGTGAAGTTTACAAAGTAGAACATCATGGTTCACAGAATCAATGGCATTTTGTACGTCTTAAAATCATGCGCAAGCAAATTCCGTGTTTTCAAGAGCATTATTTAGCAAATCACTTAGTTTATCTAATCCTAACCTAGTGCCGCGCCTGGAACTAAATCCACATTGGTTGGACGATAGCTTTGAACTACATAAAAAATGTTTTTTTAAGTATCACAGCAATGTACGATAGTATTGAAATAGGTCTATTGATTATAACAGAACTAACCTGTCCGCTTTTGAAAAGGGGAACTACAAGACCTTCCTTGAGGGAAGGTTGCATGATTTGTGTTGCTATAATGTCGTTGATGATTACGAACAGAACAGTCTTCAGGGCGTGAAAGTTTCTGCGAACAACCTCCGCAGACACGTCATCTAATCCGATTGACTTGCACAGCTTGAATTTGTATGGGATATAACGAATGGGATCTTCAGTGCATTCTGGCTGAAGGGCAGACTCAGTAAGCGATTGCGGCACAACATGACTGGTCATATTGCCACACAAGTTTGATGCAGCAGGCGAGAAAAAATGGTTAAATTGGTCCGATGGAAGAATAGACGGAGGTCCAAATTTTTTAGGTACGGTTTCATACACACCTTTACTCGGACGACCCCTTCATCCGTTAACAGGAGACCAAGCTTTAGATGGATTATTCCTAGATTCCGAAAAGTTATTTTGGAAGTGTTTTCGTATTCGAGCTCTAAGCGCCGCCGTAAATTTATTGCGAGCCATCCATTTGGCTGCATGAAAAAACTTCGTTTTAGGGGAATGAAGATACCGCGCCAAAGCTGATTCTTTTCTGCTATGACGGGTAAAGCATTTCCATTCCTCGAGGGGCCAACCGGCTTTCGCCACCCTTTTACATGTGTGCACTATCTGTGCGTAGACAGCAATAAAAAGATTCATGCAGTTTACTTGCGGGATATTCTACAACGAAAGGTCGCCACTCTTAATGCTCTAACGAAAGTCAAGCCTTCTGTTATCAACAACCTCTATTTCTGATATCGGTTTCGCGAGGGTAATATGCTGCGACGATAAAAAGGTACATCCTACAAAGAAGCGATCGGACACCTTTTGCTTAACCATAAATGGAAAGACCTGGTCGGTCAGCTACGATGTGCCGTTGCTTCTTCAGCACGTCGATGTTTAAGCCACCTATTATGCATGCTTGACCAAATGGAAACGTAAGTAGACGCAACTCATTCACAGACTTTCTGACGCTTTGGTTTGGAGGCCTATAGACAGCGAGCAAATATAATGAGCGCCATCGCTGAGAAAGCTGCTGCGCGCGAAAAATAAAAAAGAAATTTCAAGCCCATTACGAAATCCGCCAAGCAGTAAACTTCGACCTACGCGGTATAGGAGATGCCACCTACTGAAAGAAGTCATATATATATATATATACTGCGTAACTGTATAGCGATGATGCGCAAGTCTTCTACACGTACAAAAAATGAATCAGAGAGAGACAAAAAAAAAACTAAGAAAAGGTACACACACTCACACATACATACTATACTATATCACATTTTAAGACAGTCACTAACTTCAGGAGCACTCCCGTCAGATTGGAAAACTGCGAAAGTAGTTCCCATATTCAAAAATGGTGCCAGATACTTACCAGTAGACTTGGACTTACGCAGTATAGCAGATGCCGCCTGCTGATAGAAAGTAAGAACAATATATGTGGGCTGAATTGGCTTGAGCTCCAAGAAATAATACGTTTAATGAATTTTTTAAACCTGATCCATGTATGTTTTGTTCATGTTTGCTAGAATTGTTTGCACGGAATCAACTGTTGTGTTTTCATAAGGGAATTGAACCAGTAGTTGCATAAACGCTGGGTTCTTGTTTACGGTTACCCGCCGTGGTTGCTCAGTGACTGTGGTGTTGGGCTGCTGAGTACGAGATCGCAGGATCGAATCCCGGACACGGCGGCCACATTTCGATGGGGGCGAAATCCGAAAACAAACGTGTACTTAGATTTAGGTGCACGTTAAAAAACCTCACGTGGTCGGAATTTCCAGAGTCCTCCACTACGGCGTGCCTCGTAATCAGAAAGTTATTTTGGCGTGTAAAACCCCACAATTTTTTGTTTACTATTATGACATCACAGTAGAAAATTATAATTTAGTGACTTCAAGCAAGTACACACACACACACACACACACACACGCACACACACACACACACACACACACACACACACACACACACACACACACACACACACACACACACATATATATATATATATATATATATATCCGGGTGGGGAGTCATAGAAGAACATTTTAGCAAAATAACACACACACACATATATCTATTAGTGTACGTGTGTGTTTTTTTTGGTAGAATAATATTGTTATCTGACCTCCGCCCGGGGGTTTCAAATTCAATATATCATCGTATCTTGCAAATCGAGATCTTGTAGACTGTTCATATATCCTGTTGTGCTAGAGTTCTTGTACGTCGTCCACTGGCTCCGCGAGATTTAGCTTGCACAGGGATTAAGTCACGCTTATTGAAATTTACATGAAAAGAAGATTGAGGTTGTAATTAAGCCTTGCAATAATAACGAACATACACTCATCAAGAGATATTTTTCATAATATCGTCTGATGTTCCCTGTCACTTACCACCTAGCTGTATAAAATATTTTTGTAAGGGGAAGAGAATGCACCTTAAGATAACTCTATAGTGATGATGCGCGGGTCTTCTAGATGTAAGCAAGAATGAATGAGTTATATGTAGGATTTCGTACGTTAAAATTGGTCTTTGACAAACAAACATTTAAGCAGTGCGGACAATAAGAACGTATCTCTACGCTTACCACTTTGTCTGAGCACTGATAACACCTCATTCGCAATTAAGCTTCCGTAAACAGGTCTCCCATTTATTTAAATATGGCGAATGAATAAAGCCTCTTATGATACGCTCTGTAACATAAGGTTGCACACAGGTCTTGCAATTTTCTGATGCTTTCTTGATAAAATTGCTTTTGCCTTGAACCGTCCCACGTGTGTGTTTACTGTGTATTTCGACAATGCACATAGACCCGCAAAGATCGCTACTGTATCGACGCTACAAATTTTACTATGGTGCCGTTCTGTCGATAAAAATCATCTAGGGAAAACTGCAACGGTCGTAGAATTTTTATTGCTGGCTTTATCTAGTGAAAGTTCCCTATACTCTGTTGCCGATAAGATTTCTTGGTGACAAATACATTAACTACAAGTACAAAACACAGCTTTTCAAGTCAATTACGCTTCTTGCTCCACTAACGAGTATCCGGCATAAATAGTATATAACATTGCTTGCACGGGGACATGTTTCCAGCGAAAGAAAAGAATGAAAAGCAAGATGTCGAGAAAAGTGCCAAAGTGGATGACCTCGAAAAGAGGTCATCGCAAATAGTAGCAGCATTAGGAATAAGTACGTCCGTATTGCACCATGCAATCGCATACGGAGATGACCATTAAAGGGAAAAAGTCAAAATTGATTTGTACCATGCATTGCGGCATGTACGTGGTTTATATGTAAACTATACTGATCTATAAGAGTAACTACCAGAATTTAGGCGATTGCCGCTAAACTTGCTCACTCCACTGGAATTAGCGTTGCTGCTTGTTAAATTATTAACTAACAAATAGACTACACACAGTACCCGAGAACTTCCACAAATAATAAATAGCGCTGATACATCAGTCCATAAATTTAGAGCAGAAAAATTGGTATTTGGCTAGCTTAGAACTGTAGCGCTATTGCGAAGAAATAAGTGTCGAGTAAGCTTCAGAAGAAAGTCGCATCGTTTAGCTGCGGCAAAGAAGTTCTAACATTGCGTCAGAGATCTTAATTGGAAAAGTTGTAGGGACATAAGAAAAAATGCTCTACACGGAAACGTATCCTCACTATAAGTGATTTCATTTAATCCGTTCATTATAAAATAAAAAAAACCTGGGCTATCTTTGTGTAGGGGGCAGACCACGTTCGCCATTCCGCATACCTGTCGGTAGAGTGATGCCGAGAAATAAAAGTAAAGCAAAACAAAATGAAACAAAACAATGAGACGACGTGTACGGAGAATCGATGTTTGCGTCAGAAAACAAACAAGAAAAAAAGAGGAAAACAGGGGAAATATAATGCGGGGGAAAGAGAAGTGTTTTGCACTTGTGCTGTCAAAGAATAGAAAGCACGCCCAGCCGCGAACTAGAATATAGCGGCTTCAAAGGAAAGTACCAGCCGTCGTAAAACGACAAGGCTGCACTGCAGAGCCATTTGAGCGCATCACTTCCCTAGACGCAGACCTGCAAAACGATACGTCGGCAGCGAAATAAAGGGCAACAAGGGAAACACTCCCATAGAGAGGAGAGAAGGGATAAGAAGGGGTACTGTAAAGCCGTGTACTAGATATTCTAGTAAGAAGGGCACCATGGTGCCTGCAGCCACTGCGAAGAAGGCATTCGGGGTCGGGCGAGCTGGTTTTGTAACGACTTGTTTTTTGTATTGACGTGACCTCCCGCTTCCGTACTGCATTTCGCACAGTTGGAAATACGAAACAAGTCAGGAAATACGAGCCGACGAGAAGAAAGGAGGCGGTGAGAAAAGAGAGCGAAATAATATTCTTTATCAAATGGGGAAAGTGAGTAAACCGAGGCGAACTCGCCTTGGAAACGATTTTGTAAAAGGCGTGGTGAAGAATGAATTTTTGTCGTCACATTCTCGAAGATCACTGAAAGCTACGCAGGGGAGAAGAAAGAGGAAGGTGGGATGCTGACTGAAGTTCTTCGATGCACTCGGAAAGAGGGAGCTGTTTAAGGAAACACGATGGTGTGGTCAGGATGCCTTTTAAAAGATATCAGGGTGACTTGCACCTCAAGTTTGCTTATGTTTATCACCCTCCAGAGAAACGCCAATTGGTGGAGAATCAGAGCGTCCGAAGAAGACGAAGATCAGCCGCTCGCTGCCACGCTAGCCGCACGCGACGTGAGTGAGCGGTCACGTTGATTGCTGGCTTGCGTTTCCGATAATATTATCGCTGAATTTGGGACGATGAATTTTACTTCATACGAGTTCTTCCTATTATTTCTTGTATGTTGATATAAATCGGGAGATCAACAATGATGCCTATGCATTGTGATAGCCTAAGGTTATCTTCCTTGGTTAGCTTTCCTACCTCCTGACGAATTGTATTCGAAATATTTATTTGAATAGTGAAATTAGCAACATCATATTGCGTTAGTCTACAGTTAGTCTATTTATTTGAATAGTGAAATTAGCAACATCATATTGCGTTAGTCTACAGAGTTCAAGTTGCTTTCCGCGAAACAACACGCATGCAGTAGAGGTTGAAATGCATGAACTTAGTTGTCGCTTTCGGTGACGTAAACTAGCTTGGACGATGTAGCATAGCCTGTCTGTCACCTAATTACAATTGTCGAACCCAGCTTCTAGAATGAAATTCTTATGTGTCCAGCCCGGTGAGTTCCGGGATAAAATGTTTTGTACTTGTGAGGCGCGGAGAGCCTTTGGGTATGCTAGCGTTAGGTGCAGTACCGGTGAAGACAAGGATATTTTGTGCAGCAGAACAAATGTCAGGCTCAGTCCCAACGCAGAGACATATAATGACAAGCCAACAAACAGAGACGCCAAGGTCAACATAGGGGAAATTACTTGTACTTACTAATTGAATTAAAGAAACGATAATGGAAATGAAAATGGATAAAAAAGCAACTTTCTGGAGGTGGGGAACGATCCCACATATTTGCATTACACGTGCAGTGTTCTAACCAATCGAGGCCCCTCGGTTAACCCCCTTTCTTCTCGTTCAACGCAGAAACATACCGTTTATAAGGGTTTACTTATTCAATGAATGAATGAATTACGTAATTTAGTTATTTATTTATATGTTTATTTCTTTATTAAAACGAAGCTTGCTTTGCCTACACTCCCAGGTCTGGCATTTTGCGCCTGCCACTGCCTGCCCCCGCTGCTGGACCCATGGGTACCTCCGCGATATATATATATATATATATATATATATTTATATATATTCTTGGGCTGCTGAGCACGAGGTCGCGGGGTCGAATCCCGGCCACGGAGGCCGCATTTCGATGGGGGCGAAATGCGACAACACCCGTGTACTTAGATTTAGGTGCACGTTAAAGAACCCGAGGTGGTCGAAATTTCCGGAGTCCTCCATTACGGCATGCCTCATAATCAGAAAGTGGTTTTGGCACGTAAAACCCCATAATTTATGCTTTATACATATATATATATATATATATATATATATATATATATATATATATATATATATATGTTGACACTTGTGCTTGTTTATCTGTATCGGGCGACCACGTTTCACCGCCTGACAAATGTTATCGCACAGAGCAGGACGCGCCTGCATGTGTCGGAAGTTTCTGGAATGTTATCGATGGTTTCATGCGATGTCTGTCACCGAACCTTGGGTAATCTGAGTACATGTATGCGCGACGCGAATAGTGTAGAACTTTCTGCAAGACACGCGGGTCCCAGTGATTACTCTGGAAGATGCGACGACTGACGCATAAAAGCCGACGCGCTTGATCAGCTGATCAGATTTTCGACGATCGCCGATTGTGTTCGCCGTTTTCGTTGAGCATTGAGTTTAGCTGGCATTTCTGGGCACAGGTTCACCGAAAAAAGTTAGTTTCGTCGTTCACAGTTTTGTTGCTGTGTCCTCAACCGTAACTACTACGTGACAATATATAGATACGAAGGTTACATCTGCGCCGAATTGCAGTGCCAGCAAACAGGCTTTTTAACCCCTGTATATTGGCGAATGAAGTAGTACCATTAAGGTAGCTTGTGTTCTGCGTAATAACCTTGGCCCACATTTACGAAAAGCTCTGAAGATGAAGGTGTTCGTAAGAGCACACTCCAGGCTATCCTCATGCTAAGCACATTATTACCGAAGCCTTGTGGACAGTGGCCAACATCACTTAGGAACGAAGGGCTTTGCTAATTCGGCCCCCTGGTCAACCAAAATGTTTCGGCTGATAGGTATCCCTAAACACCACCGCACTCTTCTTTGAATAACTTACTTTTTCATGGAATATTAGGGTGGTCGTTTCAGAACCTTCCGGCAGCGCTGCATGGTTCTTGTAAAAGAGCAACTGAGCAATACCACCAGCATAAACGGTCTCCACAGATGATAAGGAAGCGTGATTATCACTTTTATACATAGTTGTTTATGTGATACAGCTTTAAAAGATGGTTTTTAGTCAACTTCCAAGCACGGCCAAGGCGCTCTCGAACGTTCACTCGAACTTGCCATTAGAATTAACCATTCGTTATGTGACACTAGGTGTTTCCCATTCTTAGCCAATTCTGCATAATGGGGATGTGCCACATTCACACAAACTTGTGCCGAATCGCTGAATGTAGTAACCTACCGGTGTACTTCTTTGTGCCTACACTTGTGATCTCCACACCTCCCTCGACAGGCGTCATAAATCGTATTCGACCTTGTGTCATCGCTACACAGTCGTCTGACTCTGTGCATCCGCCTGATTTGATGTTTGTATTTTGGCCTACCAAGTGAATGATGTCGTGCATAAAGGCAAAACTATGCATGAGCCTAAAGTTGTCCTTTGTCGCATATACTGTGTGGGATGAAAGTAGACGGACAGACAGACAGACAGACAGACCCGGAGAGTAGTGGCTCAGCCTGGATCGAGACGGAAAGGAGCCCGTCTGCAGCATTCTCAGCACCGAGGCCTGGGGTCGGCCTAGCTTCAGTTGTGGAGCCGGAAGCTGCCTACGTTCCAGCCGGTAGTGAGCACTGTACTGAGCAGTGATGTCGTCGAAAGTAAGCAACCAGACAGGGCCGACGAGAGGATCACCCCGATAAAGGCACACGCCCCCTGGAGCTACCGCCGCTTCAGCTCACGCCCGCACATCGTATCCGCGCCTGATCTGATGCCGCCACCGCCGTTCCCCCGGGCACCAGCACTGCAACTGTCTGCGGAAACTGCGGCGCTGCAAGTTGCCTGCCATCAGCATGTCCCGTTCGCGGTCGTCCATGCTTTGCCTGCGGACGCCGCGGTCACTTTCGGAGAGCTTGTCGAAGCTCCCGCCGCATGCGAGAATGGCACTCTGCCGAGGTCTACGAAATCGCACCTGAAGAAGATGCGGCAAGTGTCATTAGCATTTTGGCGGTCCGGACGGAAAAGTACACATGCATCTACATCGATATCAAGGTTGCGCCGGTTACGGCGACGACACACGCGCATGCCATGACGTTCCTGGTTGACACAGGCTCGACCGTGTCCATTATGGGGGAGCATCTATTCCAAAGCCTGTTTAGCCACGATACACAGCTGACAAGTTGCCACCTCACGCTGCTGGACTGCTTACGCAAAAAAATTCCCGTTCTCGGGGTATTTCGCGCTCGAGACTGGTACAGAGGGAAAGCAGCCATGATAACATTTCACGTTGCGCCATGTGGGACACCCCTCCTCGGCCTGAATGTGGTTCAAGCCGTCAACCTTATCATTATGGGACAATTGCGCTGCCTGCAGCTGTCCACGGAGGGACATGCAGAAGTTCCCGCCATGAGCCCTGGTTTGCAAACTCGAAAAGCCAGCCCAAAAGCAACGCTAGGCCCTCCTAAATTTGGTATGCTACCAATACTATGGATCATGTTTGGCCTTTTGGTTTTACCTTGCTTGGGACTTGTCAAAGGCTTGCAACATAAGGTCACGATGAAAAAGTTAGTCACGCTGGTCTCGCAGAAGAGAAGGCCCCTACCATTCTCTGTCCAACCCTCGGTCTCCGACTAGATCAAGAAGCTACTTGCAGCAGATGTTATCGAGAGAATTAATGCCTCGGAGTGGGTCTCTCCGATTGTAGCAGCTCGCAAGGCAGACGGTAGCATTAGACTATGCGTCAATCTACGACACCCTAACAGAGCTGTAGTAGAAGACAACTTTCCCTTGCCTCAGATGGAGGAACTCCTCCATGCGCTCAACGGAGCATGCTGCTTCTCCAAGGTGGACCTGGCATCGGCCTACTATCAAGTTGTGCTCCACCCAGAAAGCAGAGACCTAACTGCGTTGATTACGCATTAGGGCCTTTTCAGGTTAAAAAGGGTCTGCTTCAGGTTGGCATCAGCGCCGGCTGCATTCCAGCAGATCATGACGAATATTCTTGAAGGCTGCAAAGGTGTCTTGTGTTACTTGGACGATATAATCATTTTTGGGAAGACTGAGAGCGAACACACAAAGAACCTGAAGCTAGTCCTTGAAAGAATAGCGGAAGCTGGGCTCAAGCTGAACGAGAAATGCGTATTTAAAACTTCGCAGCTGTCTTTCTTAGGACATCGGGTCAGTGCAGAGGATATAGCACCGCTCCAGAACAAGGTTGACGTGATCGTTAAGGCTCCTGCGCCTAGAGATGCAACCACGCTACGCTCTCTTTTAGGGCTAGTTGAATACTATGCCAAGTTTGTCCCACGACTGGCAGATGAGGTAGTGCCAATGCGCCGCCTACTACGCCAAGACGTAACCTTCGACTGGGACAACGCCGCTAAAGAAAGTTTCACAAGGATAAAAAGACTCCTAGTATCTCACAAGGTCCTACGAATGTTTGACCCGATGTTGCCCGTCATTGTCTAAACACATGCATCTGCATACGGTCTGGGTGCCGTATTGCAACAAGTGAGGGGTTCCCATGTGCGAACTGTGGCATTTCCATCGCGAACATTAACAGAGACAGAACGAAAATACTCAGCTGGAGAGCGTGAAGCGCAGGCCTGTCTATGGGCATGTGCGAAGTGGAACGTTTATCTCTGGGGCCAGCCGTTCATCCTATTGACAGATCACCAGGTTCTGGTCGCCTTGCTCTCGTCTTGGAGTACAGGACAGCGGCCCCTTCGTATTGCAAGGGGGACCTCACGACTCCTGCGCTAGCACTTCAAAGTCCAGTATGGCAGGGGAGCCCACAAGCAAGTAGTTGATGCCTTGTCCCGAATGCCTGTTCCAGCAACAGAGGATGGCTTCCAAGTCGATGAGGAGGTTTTGTCTTTAGTTACATTGCCTGTATATCTAGAGGATCTTCGGGTTGCTACCGCTGAGGATGACATACTACATCAGGTCACGGAATACATGCAGTCATTATGAACAAATCGGAAAACACTTCCGACGGAACTTAAACCCTACCATGATGTACGGGAGGAGCCTTCTGTATTGGATGGGCTTCTTTTGCGCACACGACGTGTTGTGGTACCTGCCAAGCTGACTGGCACTTTCATCTATTCAGACCACGAGTCCCACCCGGTAATAGTCAAGACCAAGCAACGCATCAGGGAAAAATACTGGTGGCCGTGTCTTGAGAAGTAAGTGGAGACCGCCATGAGCAGTTGCACTGTTTGCCAAGCCTCAGACAAGTGCGTAAAGAAATTACAGGCACCACTTCAGCCGGTCCCACTGCCTGACAAGGCCTGGGACAAAGTGTCAATAGACATCATGGGGGCCCATTGAACGTGCACCAACTGACTGTCGGTTTGTCAATGGGGTGGTGGACTACTACTTCTCCAGATGGCCAGAGATTTCGTTCTGCAGTGACATCACTTCCGGCACGGTGATCTTTGCACGAGAGGGTTGCCCTACAGAACTAGTCTCGGATCACGGCCGGCAGTTTACGTCAAGCGAATTTGAGTGTTTCCTAGAGGACAGGAATATTAAACTTTCTTCTCTGCAGTTTACCACCCTCAAGCCAATGGTGCGGTGGAAAGGTTCAACAGGGTACTTAAATCACATATAGAACTCTCTCTACTGGAGCAGCGACCCATCAAGGCCACCGTTACGGAATACCTGGGTATTTACCGCGCCACCCCCACAGCGCCACTGGTCTGGTCCATCTCGTGGACGGCCAGACGTGGAACGCCTCTCGTTTGTCCGCTGTGCCCCACGTAGCTGTACGAGAAGCAACGGCGAGACAAGAATCCCTGCGGGGGGATATGGACATAGACATGCCGGCAGGCAACGCCAGAACTCGGACACCGTCCTTCGGAACACAGAGCACCACATCCCAAAGAAGATCAACGACTGATGACGCACAGTCTCGAGAACCGCTGGTGTCACCACTGCCTTCTTGCACGCCGAGCCCACCTACACGACCAGGGAGCCCACCAGTTGAAACCGTGACCTCTGGACTGTGTGCTGATCGTGGTGGCAAATCGGGAAACCCTCATCAGCCAGTAGAGTTAGGGCTGCGCCGTTCTACACGGGAGCGAAGACCGCCAGCAAAGTTCAGGGATTATGTGCGATGAACTTACTGATTGCTGTGACTTTATTAGGAAATTGCCATCTATGATTTTAATGTAAATTTGTTAGCGCAATTATTTAGTTGGCCGCCACAAGAAGTGACGGTTTTTTGGTCGTGTGCATATAACCTGCGTTCTCTTGTTGAGGGAGGGCTAGATGTAGTGTCGTGCCTTCGCAACAGATTGCACTTCCGACGTGACGCAGGTCACATGCGACTGATAGCGCCACAGCGCTCTGGTATACAAGTTATGTTCCCCGGAATAAAGGTTGCTGTCGGAATGGAACCGGCAGTGGTGTAGCCTCCGTGTCGCTGGGCTAGCGACACAAGGTACTTAGAGGAAGTTCGTTGAAGTCGCTGTCGACTGAGATTATTCCTCTCTAGGTGACGTTTCCTTGTCACATCGTGGTCTGTAATTTATTGCGCTACAGTGACATTCCCATGCACTTTCGGGAGTGTTTGCCGACTAACAACCGTTGAAAGACAAGGGTGGTCTTATGACAACTATAACAGGTTTTATAACCTTTGCGTTTCATCATTGCGTGGTTATCTAATGCCGCGATGAAATTAGCCTGGTTTTTATGTTCGTTTTTACAAACATACTTAAAATAAATAGAGTACTCATTCTAGACAGCTCAGCGTAATTCGTCTGTAAGCGTTTGGTGAACACCTGAGTGTACACGAGATTATAGAAAGCACTGAAGTGCCTGAAAGAAAAAGAAACGTCTATACAAACAGGCCGCAAAAAACAGGAAGACATTTAGAACTTTCCTTTGAGAGATCTGACCTGAAGCTTATAGTTTCTTGTTCGTTATGTTGAAATCTGTGACAGGCACGCTCCCAGGGGGGTTTGGCCCGGGGGGGGCGGTAAGAGGGGTGGGCGGCCAGGCATTCCTCCCCGAATTTAAGCAGCATACACCTACCAGAGAGAGAGCCGAGGCAACGGCAAAAACGGGAGGAAAAGCGAAAATTATGAAAGTTAATCGTTGTACTTAAAACTATATATGGATCAACAACTTTTTATTTAAAAAGAAACTATATAAAACGATACCGGAAGTGGAGAATGATTCCGTGTGTTTTGAATGACGCTTCAACAGTTATCAGCCGAGCCGCCTGACGTAGCCACTTCTGTGATGTGCTTATGTGGGTGTTTTTCTAAGCTTCCATGGTGGGCGCAGTACACCCAGGATCGCAGCGTCCTGCGCTATAGATGGCTTACAATGAAGTCATTGTAGCCACCATGCTGGTGCGCCGACAGAGTGAGAAGCTGGATCTGTGACGTCATGTAGAAGCTATCAATACGCTGTTGTACGGGACTAGGGGCCACGGATCATTCCGAAACTTCCCAAATAGCAAAACGAGGCTCGACTGGGGCGGAAGGCAAGAAAAAACTCGTGTACCGTGGTTAAAGTGGGCGTTAAGGAACCTCAGGCGGCCTCTGGAGCTTTCCCCTACGGTGTCCTTCATAAACGATTCTGCAGTTTTGTAATAGTAAGCACTATATTTTAAATCATTTTAACTGTTAGTCATCGTTACGCAAATGTGCAAAACGTACATTATTACATAATATATTTCGCAGTAACTTCACTAAGCCTGATGTCTCTAAAGTGCTTGCTGCCTCTCTCCACTGCTTTAAACTTGAGAACATCTTTTGTTTTGTTATGTTGCGCATCATCGCAGCATAAATTTCATGCCGTAAAGGTAAGTATAATAATATAGAAAACAAGAAAGTCCACTGTTGTGCTGTAGACGCATGACGTCTGCAATAAAATGAGATAGCTTCAGCGGGGGTCGCCGAGCAGTTAAACGAGGGATCCAAATGAACTGTGATTGTTCCGAAAAAAAAAGATTATATATATATATATATATATATATATATATATATATATATATATATATATATATATATATATATATATATATATATGATTTATCCCGAGATAATTAAAAAGAAACGCTACTAGAAATCGTTATTTTACACTTTCGCTTGTTTACTTGCTCTTGGCAGTGTTCTTCCTGCGCGTGTCCATTTGATGCGGTTCCTTGTTTGTCAAGTACAGGAAAGGTTTACCTCACAGGCGTACCTATGAGATAGATTCCATTTCATTTCTCTTCTGTTGGTTTAAGCGTCTTTATGGGAAATGGTGAAATTATTCACATTTGCACTGGTAAAAGTACCCCCTCATTTGCATAGAAATTTTACCTTGGGTTGCTCTCCCCCCCCCCCCCCCCACTGAATAAAGAAAGCATGGGTACGTGCCTGATCTGGGATCTAAGGTTCAGCGACAGGGGTTCAGCCAAGGTTTCATTATTCAGTCCTACAGATTTCCTTGTTAAATTTGCTCATTTTATTTTTCGGGCTTCACAATAAATAATTTCTGATAAAGGTTGTGATGGTTGCTGTACTTTTCCTGTTAGCATCTAATTTTGGCTTTCTTCATGACTTCTCATCAGTCCAGGAAGCTCATTTGCGATTGTCATTTTGATTTATCGATCTAATACTTCTCTAACGCCTCGTAGTAGCTATACGACAAGAGTTCCTTGGCATACAGCAACAAAAACCACAAGAACAACAAAGACAGCTACAACAGGCTCCGTTATTTTCAATTCATGATGAAGGTAAATATGAGGATACGGAGAAAAGCTAGATGGATACTTACAAATAACTAAACAATTTAAATTCTGGTGCCAAACGTGCCACAATTACGATATGATTAAGAGGCACGCCGTCGCGGAGGGCTAAGGATTAATTTTGACCCCCTGGGGTTCTTCAGCGCGTACCCTATATATGGTGCATGGACTCTTTTTTTTTTTGCATTTCGCCCCCATCGAAATGCTGGTGCTGCGGAAGGCATTTGATCACGTGCCTTCGAGCTCAGCAGCGCAACGTCGAAGCCATGCTGCCACCACGTATAGGCAGAAGTCCTTTTTCTCGCCATTGGACGTGGTGTTAAAATTTTCAATATGCCTGTTCTGTAACGCAAGCCCTTCTTTTAAATGATCGGGGTAAATTCATGACTGATGCGTAAAAATTTTCGGCAAAGGAGAGAAAAAAAAACAAAAAAAGACAAAGACGAGATAAAAAAGATGAGATACAGACTCGAGACGCCCCTGTTGTAACCATTTTTTTTTTCTACAAGCGACGTAAATGTCTGATGGAAAATTGTTACGATAGGATCACAGAGTTGAGGCAGGCAATAGTATCCCAAACACTCACGAAGTTTTATCCCCTTCTAATTCCTTTCTGATCTTCGAACATTCCGTTGTGCTTTTCGTTTTTGACTGGTTCTCGGTACAGCGCGGCCGAAGTTCGGACTAGTGGTTACATAATTTATGGCAGAGATGTTTGAAAGGCAGCTAGGGCTAAGCGCAGCTATTAGGCGCTTTTTCTTATCAAAAGTAAAGCTCTCAGTGCCTTTTAAGCATTAAAAAAGGGAGCGGAAAGCTCTTCGCATGTGCCGTGCGCTTTTAGAATAGCAGAGGCCTCTCTAGTTCTTTCTCTGCCACATTTTGTCTGTGTGAGGCTGAGTTTGTCAAAGAACGCATGCGGGCCACATCTTGCGCGATGAAAATTACACCTAAATTATATTACCGTCACGAAGGCGTCACGTTTTTGTTTTGTTTTTCAAGCATCGCCAGCATCATGGACACACCAATTCAGCTGAACAAAGTTTAGAATTTTCATCGCTATAGACGCATTCCTCCACTTCCATGCTTCTTTATAGGAATTCGCCGCTTAAATGAGCAGTCGCGCGAAAGGCACTCACTGCTAACAGGCCCAGTTTTTCTGGGGCCGCCAAAATTTCTCCCCTTAAGCCGTAGTCTTTCCGCTTGCATCGGTTAATCAGGAAAGCGAGCACTTCACTGGCTCTTGAGAGAGTGCCTTAGGAGCCGCTCAGTGGCAGCCAATTAGCGTCCTTTTGTGATGCAAAAGCCGGCGTTGGTCAAAGTCTTTGCCTTCATTTAGCTTCCGGGCGAAACCGAGCCACGATCCACTGAAAGACACAGAAAGAAACAGAGTAACATAAAAGACCCCGGCTGAAGAAGAAGGTGAAGTTAAAGAAACGAAATTTGTGATGCCACAAGAGCTTTGAGAGGACCAAGGCACCACCCACCCAGCTCGTTAGCAGCGCTTCACAGCCGCCCACGGGTTGGACAGCTAGTAGAAAGAAAAGTACGGTATCGAAGAAGAGCTTGTGCAAGTGGTATAGATAAAGCTCTGAACATAAGCGCGATTATTTGCTTATACTTGTTGCTGAATATAGACACGATTGAAGTACGTATAAGCTGCGAACAGCTGCATGTGTGGGAACGCAGAGCTATAGGGAAAAATAATTAAATTATGAGGTTTTAAGTGCCACAACCACGATCTGATTATGTGATACGCCGTAATGGAATAATGACAACCACCCGTGGTTCTTTAACGTTCACCTAAATCTCAGTAAATGGGTGTTTTCGCAGTTCGTCTCTCATCGAAATGCGGCTGCCGTGGCCGCGATTCGATCCCTCGATATCGTGCTTAGCAGCCCAAACACCACAATCACTGAGCAACACAAGGCTGGTAGCTATCGCAACGCGTTTTTTCCTGTAGGCGAAATAAGCTCTCTGCCAGTCCGGGAACTTGCAATGGCAAATTGACGTGAATGATAGTGATTAGAAATAATTGCACCTAATTTGCAATAAATTATTTTTCGCGCGATAATGCAAAGGCGCTCTCAGCTCTTGTTTTCATTGTGATGTGGACAGTGATTCAGAGTAGTAACCGATATGGTATGTAAAGTTTGGGGTAGTGCCAAGAAGTAAGCGCAATTTATTTTATAAACCACGCAGTTTTTTTTACATACGCTGTTGCGAACTGACACAGGTGTGATACCAGTGCATTGCGTTGAATTAGTTTCTACTGTTATAAACAAGTGTTAAGTTCCACATGGACACCATTTTATTTAATGATAAAGGTGTAGACAGGTTTTAATACTGATGATGGCCGGTCTTATCTCTTACAGTGAGTTATGCGGGATATCGTAGTGGACGGCACAGGATTTTTTTACAGCACTTGCGATCCTTCGACGTCTATGCAAACCACTGTGCGTGAGTATTTTGCATTCTGCCTTTACAAATATTTGGGATGGCAACCAAGTTTCCCACGTTGTGTTTGGCAACAGAGAGCTGTGGTGCATTGTTGGGTGACTTAGAACCAACTTAGAACAGTGCACCACAACAATTCCACTGAATTTACGCAATAGTCGGAGCATGTTATGTGGCTATACGCACAAATATACGCGCTGTGAACTTCACCGAAAAGGAGCTTGGGACGAGATGCATCATTTTGCGAGTGCTTCACAAATGACTAAGAGTGTGGTCCTCGTTGCAAACACTCAAACAATGTGCATAACAACGAAACGGCAAACTTATTATTCGCAGCCAGATTTCTCATGCAAATAACGCATGATAAATGACTCACTCAATTATCCAATGGCCTTCTGTCCGCAGCAGCTGCGGAGCACCTAACAAAGGCGGCGGTCAGACATGTAACGCAGCAGAGGGTACTAAGAATCTCTGGGTCCGGACAGGCCGCAAATGGAAACTGACCCTTACAACGCTTAACACACGAACCCTCTCGAGTGAGGCTAGCTCCGCAAGCCTCTTTGAGGAACTATCAGACATTGTTTGGAATATCATCGGCCTTAGTGAGATTAGAAGAACTGGTGAGGCTTATATGTTGTTGAATAACGGGTACGTTCTCAGCTATGGAGGTCTCCTAGATACGAAGCAATACAGGGTAGGATTCCTAATCCATAGGGACCTAGCGGGCAACATTGACGAATTCTACACCATTAATGAGAGGGTAACTGTAGTCGTAACTTAATAAGAGGTATAGATTAAAGGTAGTACAAGCCTACGCTCCAACACCCAGTGACGATGATGAGGAAGTAGATCAGTTCTATGAAGATGTTGAATTAGCGATGTGAAAAGTGCGAACTCCGTATACTGTAGTAATGGGTACCTTCAATGCAAAAGTGGGGAAAAAGCAGGCTGGTGAACAAGGAATTAGCAACTATGGCGTCGATTCTAGGAACCATAGAGGAGAGATACTGGTAGGAATACTGGCAGAAAGGAATAAACTTCTAATAATGAACACCTTTTTTAGGAAGTGTAGCCACAGAAAGTGGATCTGTAAAAGCCCTAAGGGTGAAACAAGAAGTTAAATTGACTTCATACATGCTGCTGATCCAAGCATAGTGCAGGATGTAAAAGTGATGAATAGGATAAAGTGCAGTGATCATATGCTTGCTAGGGCTAGGATTCACCTCAATTTGAAGAGAGAGAGCAAAATTGGTCAAAAAGAAACAGGTCAACCTAGAGGCAGTAAGGGTGAAAGCAGACAAATTCAGGTTGGTACATGCAAACAAATATGCAGCCTTAGAACAGAGCGATGATGATGACATAGAGCTAATGAATGAAACCGTAACTGGGCTGGCTTCAGACGCAGCAATTAAAGTGGGAGGCAAGGCGTAAAGGCAACCAGTAGACAAGCTCTCCCAAGTAACAAAGGACCTAATAAAAATGACAAAGAATGAAAGTGTCCAACTCAACAGGTAAGATAGAATTTAAGGAACTGTCGAAACTGATCAACAAGGCGCAAATAAGTGATATTCGAAGCTATAACGTGAGAAAGACTGAAGAAGCCGTTAAAATGGACGCAGCCTGAAATCAGTGAGAAAAAAACTTGGCATGGGACAAACAACAATGTATGCACTGAAAGATAAGCAGGGTAATATCATCAGCAATCTCGAAGATATACTAAAACAAGGGGAAGAATTCTATACCGACCTGTACAATACCCAGAGGAGTCACGATACCTCTATTAAAAACAGTAATGAACAGGACCCAGAAACTCCCGCTATAACTAGCGATGACGTCAGAAGGGCCTTGCGCCTTGCAAGACAGGAAACGAGGAAGAGCAGCTGGAGAAGATAGAATAACAGTCGATTTAATCAAAGATGGAGCAGATATAAAGCTTGTTAAACTGGCGGCTCTTTATGCGAAGCGTCTATCGACTGCAAGGGTCCCAGAAAACGGGAAGAATGCAAACATTATACAAATCCACAAAAAGGAAGACGTTAAAGTATTGCAAAACTATAAACCTATTAGCTTACTCCCAGTATTATATAAAATATTTACCAAAATAATATCCGGTAGAATAAGGGCAATACTGGACTTTAGTCAACCAAGGGAACAGGCTGGCTTCAGGAAGGTATACTCTACAATGGATCACATCCATGTCATTAACCAGGTTATCGAGAAATCCGCAGAGTACAATAAGCCTCTCCATATGGCTTTCATATATTACGAAAAGGCATTTGACTCAGTAGAGATACCAGCAGCCATATAGGCATTACGTAATCAAGGTGTAAAGAACGCTTACTTAAATATCTTGGAAAATATTTACAGTGGTTCTACAGCTACCTTAATTCTACACAAGAAAAGCAGGAAGATACGTATAAAGAAAGGGTTTAGACACGGAGACACAATTTCTTCAATGCTACTCACTGCGTGCTTGGAAGAAGTATTCAAGCTATTAAACATGGAAAGCTTAGGGGTAAGGATCGGCGGCGAATATCTCAGCAACCTTCGGTTAGCCGATCATATTGTTCTATTCAACAACAGTGCAGACAAGTTACAACCAATGACTGACGACCGTAACAGAGAGAGTGTAAGAGTGGGGCTGAAGAATAATATGCAGAAGACAAAGATAATGATGAATAGATGGGCAAAGGAACAAGAGTTCAGGATTGCCAGTCAGCCCCTTGAGACTGTGAAGGAGTAGATTTACCAAGGTCAATTTCACACAGGGAACCCTGATCATGAGACAGGAATTCATAGAAGAATAAAAATGGGTTGGATCGCATACGGCAGACATTGTTAGCGCCTGACTGGAACCTTACCATTATCATTGAAAAGGAAGGTGTACAATCAGGGCATTTTACCAGTGATGACATATGGGGCAGAGACTTGGAGACTGACAAAGAAGCTTGAGAAGAAGTTAAAGACCGCGCGAAGAGCGATGGAACGAAGATTGCTAGGCACAACTTTAAGAGACAGAAAGAGAGCGGTTTGTATCAGAGAGCAAACGGGTATAGACGATATTCTAATTGACATCAAGAGAACAAAAATGGAGCTGGGCAGGTCATGTAATGCGTCAGTTAGATAACCGTTGGACCATTAGGAATATAAAATGGGTGCCTAGAGAAGGGAAAGGCAGTCGAGGACGACAGAAAACTAGGTGGAGCGTTGAAATTAGGAAATTCGCGGTCGCTAGTCGGAATGGGATGGCGCAGGACAGGGGTAATTGGAGATCGCAGGGAGATGCCTTCGTCTTACCTTGTACATAAAACAGGATGATGATGATGATGAAGAATAAGAATAATAAGAAGATGATGATGATGGTGATGATGATGATGATATGTGAACCTTTTGCTAGATGTAATGCCAGTAAATGACATCGTAATACGGTGTCAACGCATCGTAAATGACATAAACCCGCTATGAGGACCTTGTGTCCCCCTGGTTCATCGCCGTTGCGTTTCCAGCACTCTGAAAACAGAGCATTCTAGTTTCCCTGGAATGCCAGCATAAAAAAAAACAGCACACCTCACACTTAAAAATTTCATGCCTCAGGTAATGGCGGTCATATCAGTTTGGGGTAGTAATAAGCGAAATATCTTCTCTGGTAGTACAATTTCGTGACTCTTCATCCTCAACCCTAAGTGGCAGACAAATATATATATATATATATATATATATATATAGACAGCACAATTTTTTTCTACTATGACATCTGCCTCTTGCATTATTTGGACCTGTTCTTGATGGAAGACTAAATGGCACAAAGAGACGAAATATGGGCGCGTGCTTCTAAATACAGCTACTAGTAATCAATCCTCCGCTTATACGGATCTATCGAGTGCTGGTGTAAAGAATGAAGGAACAAACCAGAAGGAAAGAACAGACACAAGAAACGAAGATAAGTAAGCAAATAAATAAGCAATATACGGCCCCAGCCCGTGAATGCAAAGATATTTCAGAAACAACATGCCCAAAGCTACACCTCACTGGCTTTTCTAGTCTGCCTTCTCTTACTTTCATTTTTTAAAGCTGCATCTTTCACTTTGTATTTAAGTCACATCTACACGCTTCTATAGGCACATATATACCAGGAGCCATCACGTTTAAAACAAATGAAGGGCAGCTGTTCAGAAGTCCCAAAGCCAGATGTCCATGTTCAGTAAGCGCAGAAGCCGCTTTGTATAGCCCAGTATTTGAGGCATAAACGTTTATCAGCATACGTACTGTTCACAGCCGGCAAACGTAGTAGCAGAACACACATCGGCTGACTTTCTCGTTCATTCACGCACGCCTACACCTGGCGGCGTACAATCACGTATGAAACGCACAGACGCTTTCGGATGGATGGGCACATTCGCGTTCGTACGCCACAGAATAGCAACAGCCTTTCACGGGCCACAATTTCACGCATCGGTAAGCCAGCAGTGGAAGCAAAGTGCGACGTGTCTTGCCAACTGTTCTTTTCACTCTGAATATGCCCATCTAGCTTCATCGCACCTTGCTGATACTGTGTGCCCCATCATTCTCCTTTTCCCTCTCAGCCTTCTGCATGAGCAATGGGCACAAGACGAAAGGCAACAGAGCATCACGTAATCGCGCCACTGCCTAAGTTTAGCGGGAGTCTATTGTGAACGATCACATACGGTGGTATTCTTCTCACCCTTCAGTTTCGCCATTCTTCGTGCCCGCAAATGCCAGGTGAATGCTAATGCTGTCGGAAAGGAAATGGCACGCGGGCGTAATCGTGAATATATTGGGGCGGCCGGCAGCGGCAGAGCGCTACAGTGTCCGATCCGAGACGGTCGGCTGCAGGGCGCACGTCCACCCCTTCCGCCACCCCCAGCAGTCCCTACCGTGCGCTGTTCACGGTCCGACGCGCAGCGCGCTGCTCGATAGGCACACGCGACTCCGGATGGAACTGACCGGATAAGCGCTCCGGCACGAGCAGTTTCCTATATGGACCCACTGGCCTGGGCCGCAGCTTGCAGCTGCAGAGGCCCGTCACGTCGCTTTCCGCCTGGGGACTTTCTGCGAGCGAACGCAGGGCTCAGCTTGCGGGGTCGCCTTCCTCTGCGTCATAGGCTCACGTGTTCTATGCTCCGTAGGAAAATTCCGAGCTCTGTCCGTGGTGCTCTGGCACCGTTCGCTCTTTGGCTCGCCTGACTCTATTTCTTGCATCTGCCAGAGATAAGCATCCTGCCGCCTCTAACAACCCGTCTGTCAGGAATGAAAAGTGACCCGTCCCTGTATTAACGCTCGAATGATATCGCCTAGTCTTTCAACTCGTTCTTCGATCGAAACCATGAGCATATGTCTATACGTCAATTCCGAGATTTATCTTCCGTTGAACGAACCGCGCCAGTGCTTATGTTTGGAGTTGGAGGGGCCGAATTCACAAAACGTTAACTGAAAAGGGTTAATGCTAACATTTTTCGAAACAAGTTTCCAGCCTATCGTGATGTCAGACATATTGTTAGCAAAGGCGATTTGACAATCACAAACAACACTTGCAAATTACATTAGCGAATTCGACCCCGGAACTGCTGCATTGAAGAGCTATAGGCCGACTTTGTGTCGTCTGTTCATCTTTGTTCTTCTGCATGAATCCGCAGTACTGGAGCTCCGGCTGACCGCAAAGCCTAAGTAAACTTCGGAATCTCGTCTTATGTAGAAACACTGGGCTCTCAACTACTTTGCACAAAATAATTAAAGTGCTTTGAACAAATTTCTCAAGTGGTACAATGTTGCACAAGATCGATACTGAACAATTTCAGCCCCATTACGCCTAATGTAAAAATCGAGAAGCAACACAATTTATGCAAACCTGTAGTAAATGACATAAACGTTCCCTTGATTCAATACCATGCAACATATTTGAACAGACGCATAATGCAATCACAGAATCATTCAGTATAAAATACATGTGTCGACCGCACTGCCATGCACTTTCAAAGTGGGCAAATAATTTCAAGTAATGCCTTTCAAGGGAGATCAATGTGCAGCTACTTTCAGCGTTTCGCAGAATGCGGCGGAGCAACATTGAAGTAGATGATTTAAGTAATTACATGCTGCCACCTTCGCTGCTGCGGGTTCGTCACCATCGACATACCTGGAATATCCGTTTTGAATGACCCCGAAATTGAATGGGATATTTAAATGGTGTGAGAAAGACAAAAAAATCAAATAAATGAAAGGCAGAGAGCTAATCAGAATAACTGTCAGGTCAGCTACCTTTCTCTGGGGCTAGAATAGCGGTAGAAAAGATGAGATAACATCCGTTTGTCCGCACATACGTGAGGAAGACAACTGACAGCTACTAGCATTTAGTTTTGCATTCAGTGCAGATCCTTAAACAACAAAAACAAAGGAAATACAACAGAGCACTGCACAACAATTTAGATCTTATATCGGCTGGGACCATGGTCCATAGATTCTCTTAGCAGTAAGGAGGGGGGGGGGGTGTTAAGCACAACGAACACAGGGCAGAGCGCTTTTGTTTGTGCAACAAAACGAGGACGGCCACATAGAAACGCTGCAATTGTCCCTTTGCATCAACAAACGCCACATTCAGTTTTTCTGGCTATTACAATGAGGAAAAAATAGAGACCTTATGCCAAGTCCTAGACGGCAAATGAATACAGGCATAACGGCTCCCGGTTCTTCCTTTGCTTTTTATCACTGTCACTTTATCTCTCTGAGGCATAACAGCTTTACGTGTGATGAGGAAGCAGTGAAGCCAGCTTAGTTCTTCAGATTCCAACAACAGTGCTGAGGAATTATAGTATCGGCTTACAGTATACTTACAGTATCGGCTGTGTCTACAATGACACAGCCGATACTGTAACAGAGCTATTGTCATCATAGCCATCACCACCATCTGCTTTCCGCCCACTACGTGCCAATCCTCATCAAACATCATTAGCTAACAGAAATGCGCGTGCTTCAAAGAACATGACTCTAATACTGACAAATATCCGCAGTTACCTCCCAAAAAAAGAAGCAGTAGGGTCCCTTCTTGAAGATAGTTCCGCGGACATTGCTATTTTTACCGAGTCTTGGTTAACTCCAGATATCGACGACACAGAACTTCTTTCTGAAACAAAAAATTTTATTGCTTACAGGCTCGACAGATCGGGAAGAAGGGGTGGTGGCGTCCTTGTTCTCTCGAAATCAGAATTGCTTACATCCCCCGTTCATGTTAGTTCCTCTCACGAGATACTTTGCGTTAAACTGACCCTTCCTAGCTGTACAAACATTATTGTTGCTTGTTATCGGCCTCCTAATTCCGACTCCTCCTTTCTTACCGACCTTCACTCCGTCCTACTTGATCTGCACTCTCCGTTTGTCCATGCGAACTTCCTACTTTGTGGAGACTTTAACTTTCCCGATATTGACTGGGAAACACTGTCAGCACCTTCCGGTCCGTCGAACAAATTCATTGACTTAGTCCTCACGTTTAACTTCACCCAGACAGTTAAAGTGCCTACTCGTGGCGACAACATTCTCGATCTTGTTCTCGCTTCCAAACCTGCGTTAATTGAGTCATTAACAAGCATCACTGGCCTGAGCGATCACGAGGTGCTTGTGTTCAATTTTTCCGTTCCCATCGTCACAAAGCAACGCTCCATTAAATACATTCGCGACTACAATAAAGCAGATTTTCGCCCTATTAACCGTGAGTTAGAAACTTTTTTCCACCTTTTCCAGCAGGCCGCACCCACTAGATCAGTAGAACAAAACTGGTTGCTCTACAAGAATAAAATCTTATCCCTTGTCGAAACCTATGTCCCCCTTGTTTGCATACGTGGTGACTGTAACAAGCCCTGGTATAGCAACGCCTTGCGACAGTTAGCAAACAAAAAGAAGCGCCTCTATCGTGCGGCCAAGCACACGAATTCTGTAAAAAAAAATGGGAAACGTACAGCAAGTGCCTCCAAGAATACATTAGCATACTACGACGTTCTAAAAAGAAATTTTTTCACAAAGATCTTGAAAACATTATGCGCGTTAACCCCCAAAAATTCTGGAATCTGGTCACCCCGTGCAAAAGTCGTACTCAAAACGTTTCTTTGATTAACCATGATGGCTTACATGTCCCTGATATTGAGCGCGCGGATGTCATGAATTCATATTTTTCCTCCGTGTTCATCCACGAACCTGCACTTCGTACTCCCCTAATACCTGCTACTAGTTTTTCCCTAATGCCACCAGTTCTTATAACCCATGAAGGTATCGCTAAACTCATCGACAACCTTAAGTTGTCAAGCGCACCTGGACCAGACAACATAACTGCCAAAATATTGAAGGGCACCGAGAGCATTTCTAGCCGTATTTTGCAAATTATTTTTCAGCAATCTGTTTCAAACGGCGAAATACCAAATGATTGGAAAACTAGTAAAATAACCCCAGTATTTAAGGCAGGCAATCGATCCGATCCTTCTAATTACCGCCCAATTTCATTAACATCTATTCCATGCAAGCTGCTGGAGCACATTTTATATTCGCAGATCGCATCACACCTCGACAATAACTCTTTCTTCTATGAAAAACAGCACGGTTTTAGATCAGGCCATTCATGCGAGTCCCAGCTTTTCGAATTCACCACAGACCTTCACTTAAACTTGGATTCTTCTTCTCAAACTGACGTCATTTACCTAGACTTCTCCAAAGCCTTCGATCGCGTTCCACATCGGCGTTTAATGGCAAAACTGTCCTGCCTCCACGTTGACCTTTTAATCTTGTCATGGATTGACTGCTTTCTCCGCGAACGCTCACAATATACAGTAATAGGGAACCACAGATCGCAAAATACTACAGCCATCTCTGGTGTCCCCCAGGGATCAGTGCTGGGACCACTCCTTTTTCTGATATTTATAAATGAGCTTCCTAATGCCATATCATCTTGTTTCCGCCTCTTCGCAGACGATTGTGTCCTTTACCGCCGCATATCTACTCCCGATGATCAGGCTCTGCTTCAACGCGACTTAAATCTCATAGAAACCTGGTGTGCGACATGGCTTATGCAACTGAACATTTCCAAATGTAAGTTCATGCATGTATCAAGAAAGCGAAATAACCTCAGCTATCCGTATTCATTAAATTCTACACCACTCTCTGAAACAGAATCATACAGGTATCTTGGAATCATCGTGAACAACAAACTAACATGGTCTGAGCACATTGCCAAAGTTTGTACAGATGCTTCTAAGTTGCTTGGGTTTATCAGACGATCCCTCGCTTTTTCACCCCGTTCTGTCCGTCAACTCGCCTACGTAACATTCATCCGTTCGAAACTCGAATATGCCTCGGCGATCTGGAATCCCAATCAGAACTATCTAATCGATCAGCTTGAAGCCATCCAAAATCGCGCGGCCCGTTTTATCACATCGCAGTATGACAGACGACACAGTATAACTCTTATCAAGGCACCCCTTTATCTTCAACCCCTGGCACTTCGGCGTAAAATTTCACAGCTTTGCCTATTTCACAAATTATACTATACCTTCCCGCAGCTAAGAAATTCTGTATTACACCCGCCGCTTCGCACCTCACGCTTTCTTTTCAACTCCTTAAGTTTGCAGCGCATACATGGCTCCACAAACTCATTTAATAAATCTTTTTTACCTAGCTCCATTACATTGTGGAATGACTTACCCGATTCCATAGTTACTGAAATAGAACCTGATAAATTCAGGCACTTATTAAGAGCACATTTCAAGAGCTGAGCTATTTTTGCCGTGTTTTTGAATGTGTATGCGTGTTTTGTTTTGTTTCCAAGTTGTTCTTGAGCCGCTGTGTCTATCTTAGTGTTGATGCTTCTAATGATGTTAATGTTGAACATGAATCCTGAACTTTGTGTTGCTTTTTTGTTGTTACCGACCATTGTATATGTAACGACTGCTCCCCCCCCCCCCTTATGTAATGCCCTAAGCCAAGGGCCTTTAAGGGTAAATAAATGATGAAATGATGATGATGAATTGCATACGATATTTCTGGATTATTTTGATGAAACGGTATCAAAGAAACGCGAACACGAAGAGCCAGGTTGTTGCATGAATCTTAATTTTATTTCGTTAGCAATTATATGGACACTCCAAGAGAATTTCGCCGTCGGCGTCGCTGTGAGGTTCCGCATATATATATATATATATATATATATATATATATATATATAAAATGTGGGAGAAGTATGGGAGAGGCCTTTGCCTTGCAGTGGGCGTAAACAGGCTGATGATGATGATGATGATGATGATGATGATGATGATGATGATGATGATGATGAAGTTATATATCACGGCCTGCTACATTTCATGCGGTATATACGGTTATACTGCCATATCATTCTATCCATAAAATCGCTCATACCAGGTCTTACATTGTTGTGACCATTATTACTCAGCATTTTGAGAATGGCAGCCCACAAAAGAAATATCATGAAACAAACCAGCAACAGCACTTTCCTTTCATCTTATATTCCCTCAGACTTTAATATTGAAAGCACGCAACAATATCTGAGCTCGAACTTTAAAATGATATAATTTCATTGACACGGCTGTGCACTACCTACGGGATCGGCCCGCGAAAGAGGTTTGAAACATGCCTGATACGAAAACGTTCATACTGCCCCCAGAATTACGACTAGTACACTTTGTGTAATATTGTAAATGTTGCTACTACATTCAATGCTTTCCAAGTCGGCACATCAAGTGATCGATTCTGCACTTAGACGAGGACCTTACTATGTCTTTGCTCAAAAGATGACTGAATCATCTGATGTCGCTTTAATAACTGGTCATTGCGTAATATTTCAGTGGATTTCGGGACACTGGCTTACACGAATGTGAGCTCGCTGACGTGGAGGCAAAGACGGCCCACATTAATCCCGCACAAGTGTGTATCCCATTTTCACGACCAGACACTAATGCCGTAGTGTACAGACTTCTGCACGTTAATACCAGTACAATGGCCCTCGCTAGGTCATCGTCATTGTCGCCTTCCCGAACTCGACCAAGAGATGAAAATACCAATACCACGGACCATGAAAAGTTGCAATGCAAGCTTGCCGCACAGATTACGGTTAGGTGCTGCCTTCACCCGGCGCTACCTGCATCTCATCGGCCAGGTGGACAGTCTGAACTGTTAGGAATGCGGTATTCCTCAAACGACAGAACACCTCTTGTGCATCTGCCCGCGATTTGATGTACAGAGAAAATCACTGACAGTCAATCTTTCAAAATTTGTCGCTGGACCATTTACTGAAAAAGGTTCTATTGGGACCTTCGCCTGATCCTCGTCATCAGCCTGAAGGCTTTCAACAAATTTTTGTATGAGAGCGGAGTGCAGAAGAGACTTTCAAGAGTCTAGGAGTGTGCAAAATTTCACCACCACCATCATCCTCATAATCAACGTATTCTCATTTCTTTCTTGCCACATCCACTCCCTCCCCCAAAGACGAGCAGCAGGTCAAAACATTGATTCAGGCCGACTTCTCGGCTTTTCTCTCGTAATAAATACCTCTCTCTCTCTATACGCATTCGATGCTTCGCCTGTACGGCCAAACCGTGATTTATATTTTTGCAAATGCTGAGCCTGTGTGGTTTCTGCGCTGTGGCTTACGCATGTGGGACGTATCCATAATTTCTTCTTTCAATTTTCTTTGATTATTTGTAATTGTCGCAGCCAGATGAAGAAATATGCAGAGATTTGCAGTTCATTTTTTCACAGTAGGATTTCACAGTAGATTTTCACAGTAGATTTAGTATCAAACTGGGAGCACGCGAATTTGAAGTCTGGTAGTATATAACGACTCAGTGATGGCATAGCCCGAAATGGCGAAATTGTAACTACACATAACGTGCATATCAGAACTTGGAACGTTCATTGTGGTACTCGTTTCTTTCTCTTGCTTTATTTTGATAAGGAAAACATCACAGTGAGCTGCAAACACAGTTGACTGGAAATCGTACTAACCAAGAACGGAATGTTTTATGTGGATACGCCGACCAAACATGTCCTCCAAGGTGTATAGAGGAAGTACAGTACCATCCTCTGCTTATTCCTGCATTACTAATAAAGTAGAAATTGGTTGTTTCCTATAGAAATCTCAGTCAATGACCTGATATGCTCGAGTGTGTATATGAATGTGCAATTTGTTTCAATTTCGAGAATTATTTCCCATCCTTGTTTCGAATGTTGTAATACGTTCTTCATCGTTAACAGTTGTGCAATAGAACCCCAGTTATTGCTAACTTTATTTTGTTGTGTTCGACACACTTGTAACAGCGTCAACAGTGGCCCCCGCATGGAGTCCGTTAATGAAGAAGCCGAGTGGCTGAGTGCGACCAGATAACCATCCAGCTATTGGGACAAGGGCGGACGGCATGCTACTTCGCTGGCTAGCCGATAAGATGATGATGATAACGACGCATACTGGCATCCTCTCCAAAACGGGTAAGTGAGAAATACTCACCTAGCTTGCTTTAGTTTACCTGCTTTTAGTATGGCCATTGCAGTCCAACATTTTACATGTTTCTTTGATCTTTTCGCTCTTCATTAAAACACCTATCTCTACATCGCGCATGTACCTGTGCCTGCAACAACCCCAGCTCTATTGATCTCGTCCATGCTTTGTTTCTACCAACACTCTGACTTTTTTATTGCTTATCTCGACTGCCGACCAGTTAACTAACGTTTCCACCCTCTTTAAATCCCAACGCTTCTAGAAGGCGGATGTTCCCTACGGTTCTTGCTGTGAAAACAAGTCGTAGATAGTTGGCACCTACCGGCTGCCTACGCCGTTATTTTTCCGCATATTTTGCAAAAATAATAATACCACGCAAGCACTCTGCGCGGTTTATATACCTTGGAAGATTGCAGTAAACGTTTTACGCGAGAAAACAGGATTGCTGAGCCTCACTCGAATAATCAGTATCGCCTACATACGCTGTGACATCTAGGTACGCGTGTTACATAATATAAATTATTATTACCGCTAGCCTAAATTCCTGATTCCGTATACTGTGATGAAGTCTTTCCATTTACGTCCGCTTATAGTAGAAGCTGTTCCACTATTGAAACATCAAGAATTCTTTACGACTATCCTTCATGAACCGAAGCCTTCATGGACAGCTTCATGGACAGAAGCGCCAGTATCATTCTCTCGATAAATGAGCACGCAAGATTGTGAATAAAATCGTTCCACGCCTGTAGATAAGGCTAGCAACAAGCACACATTCCTTCTGCTCAGCGTCTGACATGCCTGGCCTTTCGTTGGCTTCAGGCATTTCAAAAACCAACTTTAGACAAATGTGGTACGTGTCAGTAGCCTACTGAGGCCATACATAATATACTGCAACATACTGCAATCTGAGCATAAAAAATTGTTTTAGACGATAAAATATTGCCCACGGTGGTCAGCTTGTTGCAGGTCAGTGTCATAGAGCTTATAGATCGTATCAGATTATTTCTTTCTCATAACGCAAGATTCACGCAGCGCATATTCTGCCAATAAGCTTCATTCCACCTTTATTAGCTCTTCCACCTACGTTCACTATACACAGCAGCAAGCTAAACTGTGGTAGCTTAGGATTACATACACGTCTGCATTCGTGAATGCCTAGAAAAAAAGTCGGCTGACCACACCTTTGTCAGATTGGCATGGATACAAACGCCTTGAGGTGTGTCCCTCATTGCTTCTCATGCTGTCACTGGTCTCATTGTATCATTGAAGTTGTTGAAAAGCAACAGTAAAATTTTCTTGGTATAGCCATTGGTGGTGGTGAAAACGCCATTACTAAAAAAAATTGACACTTGCCTCCAGGCCTATGTCGGTCTTGTGCTCCTATATCAGAGCGACCTAGCCCTAGAGGCCAGCATTTGTTTTTAAGGATACGGACTTTTTCAGCACCACCAATAGCTGTAAAAAGTAAATGTTATTGTTGCTCTTCCACGGCATGAATGAGACTATTGGAGCAAAACATAGGAACACACGTACGTTTCAGATTAGCAAAATGAACAGAACCTTGAATGCACTGGAAAAATGTACCAACCAGGCATCATTTTTTTTCTTTGTAACCTTCGCGAAAATGCGCCGGAGGAAACTATTTTTGGATAGCATGGGGATTCACAGGCAGCTTCATCTTACAAACCTCACTGTTTCCGTATTATTCGCAGCGAGTATTTCTGTTAGTTCAGTCGCCTTCGCACAATGCTGTCACAACAAACAGCCTGAATGTTCAGGTTAGCTTCTAGAGGCGAGAATCACTACCTGAGCAAAAGTACAATAAGATAGGCGGGTCGGTAAAACAAACGACATTTCCCAGAATGAGATCCTCTGCTAGCTGGAATGTCAATAAACAGATAATTTTTGTTTTGCAACTGGTTCCACTTACCACTCTCTATTTTTTCTTTTGCTTCTTTTATTGCATTCTGTCGCGATGGTTCAAATAGACGTGTTATATTGTCAAATATTAACAAAACATAGATGGTCATGTGCATAGTTAGGAACATACCAGGTAACCTAACCCTCACTTGAAAAGAAAGATGCCTCAAAGCATAAATTCGTTTTCTGCATGTGGTTTGTGGGAATAAAATAGACGGAAGGCAAACTCGACATTTACTGCGTAGAAATAGACAGAAGAAAGGGTAGAAAAGGATCCAAAGATAAATGCAGGAGATGGCTGTCGAGGAAGTCAGAAAATTTAAGTTGATTTGTGCATCAAACTTGTGGTCACTGAAGGGGACATCGCTTGCTACGAAAGCTACTTGAAGTATTCCCCATGTCATTGTGCCCTTATTTTGATACTTCCTTGCTTTACCTCAGGGCTTCCAGCATTCAGTATTACCCTTTCTTTCCTCCACATAAGTATCTTTCCGTTTACTATCCAAAATCGTTATAAAATTGAAGCGGTGACATCTCACTTACAGTAAGCCTTTGTGTAATGTGTAAAGCTGCTCCAGCACAGTTCAAAAGGTGAGAGTCAAGCATGTCAAACACATTAATTAAGACTCCTTAAGTTTCCCCGATTTCGAGCGGTATCAAACCCACGTCACATGCTTTCTTCAAGGACAGCAACTCTATGCTTTTACAAGATCATCATCATCAATCGTCATGAAATGCTCTTCAATGAACCTCTTTGACGCCAACATAGGCCACTTCGTGTGTGTCACTGGGTACGTGCTCTTCCAATGAACCTCATTTCTGAATCACTCCCTGAGTATTTGCACTGGGTGACAATAAAATAAATTCTGGGGTTTTAAATGTCAAAAGTACGACCTGTCGTTGTGATGCACGCCATAGCAGGGGGCTCCGGATTAATTTTTCACACCTAGCGCTCATTAACTTGCGCGTAATGGATGACACACAAGTGTACATTACATTGCACCACAATGGGAATGCCGCCATGGCAACAGGAATCGCACGCACGACCTCGAGATCAGCACTACAAAACCCTAGCACATGGACTACCACTGTTCGTGGCACTGGGTAGGTGGCGCTCCTGAATGAGTCTCTCTGACGACAACTTGAATCACTGGGTAGATTCCACTGGTTTGTGGCCATCTTTATATTGATTCTCAATCATAACATGTAAAACGTATCGCTAATTGCACATTTATCATAAGATTGCTAATAGTATTAACGGCACCAATGATCTCCAAAAGACAGAGGCGCGGCCAATTTTTTGGCTGGCCACCACGCACCTGAAATTGCATTAAACGGCGACAACTTCGGGCATAGGTTCGCAGTTCAACTTGCCACGTAGATGCGTACACTCGATGGTGGGCTCCTCCTATAATTTTGCGCATTTAACCGCAGAACAGTTTTCACGCCGCAGAGAGTTGAGACACTGATATTAATTACGTTTCCTCGATGCCGCAATGTGTTACAATCCACGTGGTGTTTATTTAGGCTGGTTAACACCCAATCTATCGCAACTAAAACTGACTGGGTTGTAGTAAGCACTAAAAACAGTAGTTTTTCTCAGACGCCTGCTGTTCCGAACGTACGCAGGAACGGCAAGTGATCCATTCTTGTCTCACCAACTCTTGCACACGAATTCAGTTGTTCGACTGCTTTCTATTTTTCTTGCATGACTCGCTGAGTAGACACTCAAACTCCGAATTGAGGGGCATTCTCGCCACGCGTGCGCACATCCCCAATCCACTCGTTCACCTCAGCAAAGGCGGGAAATTTTGCCCGCCTATATGTACCAGCTGCCAACACTCGTGTGGGCTCAGCACAGTTATAGCAGCGGGCCATTAGATTACGTGGTGCATTGCCCTCGGAAACATTACTGATACATCTGTGGCGGAGAAGCCGATGCGGAGTGCCAGCTGCTTCCATTCTGGAGTCTTCAGTGCTTTTGTTCCTTCCATAGAACCTTCTCTCTTCCTTCTTATGTTCAGATCTTGCTTGCAGTGCTGAGACCCCCCATCTTGCCTCCTTTATGCGCACGTGCGACGCATGGATACAGCCGCAATATTGCTCTGACAAACTAAATATTTTCTTTGCGTTGCAAAAACTGATATAGTAATGATGGGTTTTCAACAAAGATGTGAGACGCATCCCAGAATTTTCCCGTTTCAAAGAGGTAATATAGTTCGGTATAGGGGCGTGCAGTATGTGAGGAGCCATGAATAGTTTGTTCCTTGTGAGTGTATGAAGCTCGTGGAGCTATTCTTTTAAATACTGAACAAGACTTCAGCTTTTAGGATTTTCCTAACCGCCGTTTTTCGATCGATAATCGATGTGGTGAATCCGGTGTCAGGTTTGAGGAATGATTTCTACAGAAAGGTTCGCTGCAGCATGCTATCTTCTACACCCTTCCCCACGACCCAGGGACATTACGTGAAAACCGAATTTTGTTTTTTTACACTTGTTGCGTGTTGCGCGCAGCTTTTTTAAATAAGGGACTTTTGTGCACTTCACTCATGCAGTCAGACAACTAGAAGCTTCACTGGGATACTTATTCAATACGATTGCCAATCATTCTGAACTTTACGCGCTTTGCGCTACGTGTTTAACCTTTCTGCCATACCAAGTGAGCCATGTTGTCTACTAGCTTGGGGCACAAGCGGTATGTTGGATGCTGGCCTATCGACTATGATCGAAGTGCGAGGCTGGCTGCCGGGCTTCGTACGGCGGTGCTACTTGGGCTTCCCGTCGGCAGTCTCTGGTGCAGCACCTCGAAGACCATCTCGGGGGCCGTATCAAAAGCACAGTTTACCATTGTTCAAAAGTGTGGCCACGGCCTGCCGCTGTAACCTTCCAAGCATCCCTGTTTTCCCGGTGGCCGCTAGGCGGCTCCTGCTACCCAGACTGGCTGCCAGTGTCCTTCATGTCTGGCGTCGTTCCCCAAAACTCGGGGACTCGCGAACCGCATCAAGTAGCACCAGACACATAATGCCCAGGCGCGCCCGGCATCTCGTCGGGTCTCGAAGACCACTCCCCAGTCACCTGCACCTGACAACGAGTGGTCCTGCGCTTCCCCACCTCCCTCTGGTGTTTGGATCACCTCTCCCGGTTCTAGGCTACAGGTGTTACAGTTTGTGCAGTTGGTGCTCCCCTGATTGCCGTTGAATCGCCGCCGGCTAACAGCGCTGCTGCGTCATCGCTTCCTGATGCCCCTCCTCTTGTTCTTAGGGCTGAGTCTGGCACGCCGGGAAGCGCTGCGACACCCAATTTTGACAGGCCCCCTGAGAATGACATCGCCTCCCTTCCGCCTGGCGTGTAACTGCAGGACACCACGTGCCTGCTCCGCGACCCAGCCATTGCACTGCGTTAGCTACTTCGCGTCCCGCCTTCTCCAGATGGCTGAGAGAACGCGATGGCGATGTGGGCGGAGGCGGTGGCTCGAGATCGCCCCTTACATCCCACCAAACCCAACAGCGCCATGGAGATACAGCACTTGTATAGGCGCAATCGGATGCGTGCCGTCAGGCTCATCCTAGAAGGCCCTCCCCAACTGTGTCCCATCCCACTGCGACGCTCCAGTCGGACTTCACCGACACCTGGCCTTCAAGATCTGATCTGCCAACACGTCTATGCTCCTGGATGGAGCACCTGTTCCTGCCGAGGTTAACGTCGATTCTTTCTCAGCGGATGAGGATGCGTTCAAGCTCAGACGCTCTGAAAACCCCACGCTCGGAGCGGACCACCTCACCTGCAATCTGGGGAAGGTGGTCGACCCGGACGCTCGCTACCTGGCTGCATTCTTCAATGTTGCGGGTGCTGCACCCTGGATGCCTGGCGAACATCGACGACCATCCTCATCTAAAAACGGGGTGATGACACCAATCGCCGCCGCTGGCGGCCTATCGCATTGCAGATCACGGTCAAGCGTGCATAAACAAGGACCACGAGTAGAGTTGTGTTGTCTACTCCTCACGTTGTCCTTGTTTGCACTCGCTTGACCGGGATCTGCTATGCGTAACTAACTAGCACAAAAGTCGGTGCTCTTGGGCCTATCGAACTCGGCGATACGGCCGCCAAGCTTTACCCCAAGTGCCTCGCAGGGGAATTGCAGGTTTGACGGGGAGCACATTCCACCTTATCCCACTGCCGAAAGGGCTTCCTATCTCATGACGGGATATTCGATCATAACTACATTCTACAGGAGCGGTTGAACAAGACCCGCAGTGGAGGTGACGACATATGCCTCGCTTTTCTGGATTTCCCGAATACCTATGGCTCCGTTTTTTACCAGGCTTTGTTATACGCACTGTGCGGTGCAGGAGCAGGCAGCCACATCGCCGAAATCACCGTGGACCTGCACACCAACAACCGTACCAGGGTCATGGCTGCTGACGGGTCCACTACGCTGATTCTCATCCTGGCAGGGATCCACCAGAGCTGTCCTCTCTGTTCAACTGGTCATCCATGTCATCCAGGGCAGCGAGTGGCGTCATAACATCTTGGCGGACACCGATGACCTTACGCCCCTTGCGGCAAGCCCATCGGATCGCCAGACTCAGACTCAATCAATCAATCAATCAATCAATCAATCAATCAATCAATCAATCAATCAATCAATCAATCAATCAATCAATCAATCAATATCAAAGACACTTAGTGGGTACAGACAAAAAAGCCATCATGTTTGACAAGGTCCGCACTCCTGAGTACTGGCAGACAAGGCTCATGACAAATGCTACATGTCAACAGAAATCGAACAGCTGTAGAGAAGTCAGGTGTATTAATGGTCATAAATACTAGTAAAAAGCATAATAACAAATTCCTGTCTGAAAATTGATTGTAGACACAAACAGGTTCACGTGAGTACATGAATACCGCATGACATTACACATTGTATTTAAAAAGGAAAACATTGAGAACATAGGAGCATCAGAGCAAAGCAAATAACAAAAATAGGTGCGGCATTCTGTTATATTTGGAACTTTGGATTATGAAGCAGCGCAGGTATCTGGTATTGTAACATTTGAGGGCTATATTTTGTAAGTGTTATAGGCACCTTCTAAAGTTCATGAATTCTCACTGTACGGACATGCTCAAGCTGGCTTAGTCCGGACAATTCAGTAAGGAATGAACTGTGATTTTTTAGTTTCAATTTATAGCGTTTATTTAACATTATAGATTAAAGTTAATCCACTGGTAATAGATTTAGAGCTTTAAAGATTGCTTTCGTTTGTGCGCCGTATGCGACATTAACGATGTTCCGAAGGGGATTCTTTTGAAGTTTCTGTAGTTTCCGAGTGTTAGTTTGTGTTGCCGTGCTCTAGACCAAGTAGCAGAACGATAATTTAGACAAAAACAGGGATTTTTAATTTAACTATCAGCGCATTGGAGGCTCTCGGTACGGAGTTGGGCCTTTCACTCAACCCCACCAAGTGCCGCTCCCTTCTCCTGAGCGGCTCTCATCCGGTCGGGACCAGGGCTTCCTCGTTTTTGGTTGCAGGTATTCACTGCATGGCCGACTTCAAGGCCTAGAAGTTCCTCGGTAGCCGGGTGGCTCTACTATCTTCAATGCTGGCTCCCTGGCAGCGCCCTGATGCTGTCCGCTCGTTCATGTTTCCGGTGCTCAACCTTATGATGCGCGGCGGGAATCTCGGCAAGGACGACTGGCAGCGTCTCGACGTCGCTCTGCGTTCACTCCTCAAGAAAACGCTATATCTGCAGCTGAACGCGCCAACCGAGTACATCTGCTGTCGTATTCACTCAGGGAGGACTGCAATGCCTCATGCAGCTGAGCTGAGCGACATTTGGCGCGTTGATAACGCGTTCAAGTTGCTCACGTTCAGAGATCTCGAGCTACGCGACATGGCGTACGGGGGTCTCCGCTAGGTAGTCTCCAAGCGTCTTCAGCGATCGGCAGAGCTTTCGAATATGGAGAACAACCTCAGCGGGTCTACCGAGGGGGTCTTCAGGGCGCCTTCAACGCAGCTCCGGCCAGTGTGGACTGAGGCACAGAAGGCCTCACGCCACCTGGATGTCCTTTGGAAGTTCAATCCGACGGACTTCGGATCACGTACGGTGATAACAACCTCATTCCTAAACACCGCAGGCGTGTCATCGAAGTCCTTGAGCGCGTGGCCGCCGACCCTGCCAGTTCGCACTTCATGTTTACGGGTTCGTACACCCGGTTCGTGGACTAGCGATTCATCGACCGTGTCAGGCTCAACCCTCTTCACCTGAACGGAGCCTGTATGTGGATGAGGGCCGAACGTGATTAGCGATCCCCGGTGTGCGGTTATGCGAGGGAGGTGCTGCCACACGTCCTGAGTCGCTGCACGGCCAAGAGCGCTCTGAACACGGCCCGACACAGCAACGTCGTGTCGCGTCTCCGCAGAGCCGGCGGTGATCGCTTCACCATCATCTGTGATGACCGGCCAATCGGTGAATCCAACCGTCACCCAGACATCATCCTGGCTCGTGCGAGGAGGCATTTATCGCGAACGTCTGCTGTCAATTTGACAACCGGCGGCAGGCGTTCACCGATGCACGTCTCACTAAAGGCGCCAAGTATGAGCCCTCACGTCTCCATCTGGCCCAGCGGTACCAGCACGTGACGGTGGACGCTATTATCGTCGGTGCCTTTGGCTCGGAGGGCTCCGCCAACAACCTCGCCATGCGTCGGCTCTGCTCCCGTAGCTACATACGGCTTTTCAAGAAGTTGGCCGCAAGCGACGCCGTCGCCGCGTTACGGGAGATTTATCAGCGCCACTTCGCCAGACGCTAGTGCCATCCTGTTTTACACTTCAGCCATTTTCGTGGACTTCTCTGTCGCTTTCTTTTTTAAATTCCCTTTCTTTGTTTTTCACCTTTTCACCATATTTTCCCTTCTCTTCCTGTGATGAGCATTCTAATAAAATCTGTCTTGCCGAGCAGACAACATGGGGCACTGGGTATGGGGCCGAATAGACAACTTTCTGCACGCTTCTGTCTGGCTGAGTAGACAATTTTGGTCACTGAATATGGTGCCATTATGTATGTGCCCAGACAGACAAATTCTTCACTAGGCACATTTTGCTAGTATGTGTCCATTCTTGGCCAATCCCTCAGAAGGGACGTGTCAAGGCGGCATAAAGGTAGGTGCAGCCCTAAATATAGTAAAGAGGTAGCCTCCCGTTCTCTTCGAGTTCGGCCGCTTGGTGGATAATTATTGCAACAAGTGGCTATACATTGCCTCCTTGCCGTTAGATGGCGCCGCGAGTCCAGAGGAAATTGCGAGAGAGGAGGCCAACTGTAGTGCACGTTTCACATATGTTGCCACTTCACGTGCCACGTTCAGTGAGCCCTTTTACCATCTCTTTGCCTCGCTCATAGAAGCTGCCTACATCTCAGGAGTTTGACGAACTCCATCGCCGGTACGTCGAAGCCGCTCGCTTGGAGTGAATGGGGCAACTAACCACCAACGCTGCGCCATCGTAGCGGCAGAAGAAAGATAATAATCATACTCACATATCATCATCAATCGATAATATATCGATGATAGTCTCTATGCATCCAGCATAAGAATGATTGCTAATCGCATGAACTTCTATAATCACCTTCAAAGGTCCCGTCATAGGGCATACAAAATTCGTTTTACGATTCTGATTACACTATGTCTTCTCGAGAATCAAAAATGTCAGAAATATGAAAAGCTATCGGAAGTATGTGACATTACGGTTTCATATCTCTGCTCCTGAATTTCACTTGTCGGATATTTCTGTGCGCCCAAGGCGGTTAGAATCATTAGTTTTCAGCTACGTCTTTTGTCATCGCACGTCTGGTTAGAGCTCCTTTGTCGTACTATATAAATTTTTGTAAGGCCCTAACGGTAAGCATGAGACCAGTGCAACAAGAAAACACCGTTAAGGTTTCAAACATTTTTACTGTGTGCATTGATGTAGGTGCAAGCTTATGCCTTCGAGCGAGGAGGCGAGCTAAACAGTGCATAAAGGTGCTGTATTCATTTGGGCACTGCAATGGAACTATAAAACATGCGGAATTTCCTCGGAGAAGAGGTACACCGTTGCTCTGTTTCTACTGCAGAGCGCCACGCGCCGCACTTACGGACTTCTTGAAACAAATGTAATCGGGCGAATACTTGGAGGACCCGCGCTATATAGAGATATGATAAGAAAATATAGCGGAGACAGAACACTTGCGCATTTAATCTTGCGATTCAGGACTGGGACGCGTTCGTGCTAGAAAATGGCAGCAATTTTCACCTTTGCGTCTTGAAAGGTTTGTTTCAGAAGGACTCGTTTCATCTTCTGCAGCATAGTAACAAAAAAAACAGCTTTCTCATGGCCGCCAAGCAGCTACATCCGCATAGTCTCTTCGTCCGCTTGACTTTGCGTGCATAACTCGCGAAAGTGACCTCCAGCAACAGGAGTCCCTGAGAAGCCGTATGGTGCAGGCTGACAGACAGGGATGGAGTGGGAGTGGGAGGGTAAAAGGAACAATAGGCCTTGTCTCCCCAGCGACTACTTGAAATGTCACGCCAACTCGACTATGGTGCTCCCCTGGGAAATCATTTCGAGGTTGGCTAACGCAAGCGGAAGTCACATTTTTTTTATTTATTCTTATATATGCTTTTCTGCACGTCTCACTCCTCCATACTTATCGCGTGCGAAGAACTTTCGTTTTCCTTGTTGATTGAAGCCTATTCAATTAAGCGTGTCAGCAGCCATTCATTCAGTGACAACTCAAGGTGACTTCATTTCTTTGGGGGCCCAACTCGCAGGAAATGTGTGCTCATCTTGCCCGCATCGAAGCAATGAATGGTACCTTTAGCGTTGTGCGTTAAGTTTCTTCCTCGTTGGTCCAACAAGGATATTGACACGGGACAGGGTAATCGAAGTGTTTTATACCAAGGCTCTGCGTTTTCTTTGCATGGTGCATGGAGGTACGAAGAATGCCGCTGATTAGGCAATAAAGAAACCGAAAGGAGAGCATTTATTTATTTTCTTCATTCGAATAGACGCGCCTCCGATACATGCAATTCAGATTGCTGCTTCGCAAAGAGAGGCGGAGATAGACAGAAGTGATAAATGAAAAGCAGGAGGGTTAACCAGGTTGGGCCCAGTTGGCTAACCTGCACTGGGGAAATGGGACTAAGATGAATAGGCGACAAAAAAAAAAGAAAGGTCAGAGCAGACACGCACACACGCTGAGAGTTCGTCCCAAGCGCTCGTATAGGATGTTTCATCTGAAGAAACGCAGCAGCGCTTTTGCGGCTTTATAGATTTCAGTTGCATGACACGAGGCGGCTCATCTGGGGACACACATTTCCCATATTCCCTACGCATATGGGGAGTTTAAGGGAAAGAGAAAGACGCAACAAAAAGCTCGAAAAAAAAGGCACTTACGAAAAAAGAAGAAAAAAGGAGAAGTGGAGTGTCAGCGTCATTATAACTGGTTACTCGAGCATGCTAAATTCAACGGCGCCTTGACTGAAGCTGCGCAAAAATTGCACTGAGCATATACGGTTAAGCAAAAGAGTAACCTCCTTGGGTGGTGTGTCGAACGGTGACCAAACAAATCAACTGGGCTGTAGTACTGATTACAGCTGGGCTTAGAAAAAAGCCTTCAGAGTATACCATTTTTATAAATATTTTCTCCATGCTAGGTTCTATCGACCTTTTCCGCTACAAAGATTGTAAAAAGAAAAAAAAATATTTTTCAGAATGCTAGATAATCGCTGTCTTTTGAAAGTTACAGGGAAATCTGCAAGCAGTGTTTATTAATGGTTTGTTTCATTGTGTTTATAGCCCTCAGTAATGTATAAGGCATGGGCTTGACATATATCTCAAATTAGGCGCATCTTAAATACGTCCAATGTGCTGCAGTCACATGCTTTGGAAACGGGACGAGAATTTGTTGGCAGCATTGGCAGGACGACATCAGTTCGAGTCTTTGGCAGCTAGAAGGAAGAACATGGCGGAAAACGTAGCCGTATGGGCACGTTTACGGAAGACTTTCTGCGTATCGCACCGCGGTGAGCGATTCGTACTGAATGGTGCTGTAAATAAACTTGCGACAAGTTACAAGGCTCGCTGGGTCGACGCCAAGTTGTGCTTGATGTGGTTCCCACACAGCGGATCTATTTCAGTTTATACAGTAAACAAACGATTAACAGGCAAGGGATTTTGCTTGTTGAGTAGCCTGATGGATGCTATACGGATGCTTTAGGTGAAGTTCGTATGCCGCTACTAATATGCCTATGCTAGTACGGATCATTGTAGATATTGACGCCTAAATATTGGTACAAGCTGGAAATGAAGACATTGAAAATAAGCCCGAAGACGACGACGCTCATATAATAGCGACCTCACCACCATCTTGTCGGCTGCTAAAGGCATTCTAGCTATTCTATAAATATATTAGCTGCTTGTTTTCTGCCCATAACACCCTGATGGAAGTGCCGACTTTCTGCACCCACGACGGATCTCCGCAGCAGACGCTCCCTGTTTGAGTCTGCAATTCCAACCCAAGGTGAGAGTGTGCCTTGGTCTTCAACTACCATGACCACCATTATCTCGGGGCAAACGCGAAATAGGAATCTACTCATTCGACAGCCATTTTATTGATCTTGAAAGAAAATAATGTCAGTTTAACGTCACCGGATGCAATAATGAGACTAGTTTCCTTGGGGAACCACGTATTCGTCATAGCCTTTGCCATTTTCATGTACAAATATATCCGATGAGGCCCATAATTTTCAGTACTATAGCTAGTAGCAAAGTACCATCAGGAGTAGAGTTAGAGCGCTGCGTAGTCCCACTTCTTAAAAGACACACGACTCCAGACTAGCAAAGCCAACATGTTTTTATAAATAGCGTGCCATTTATTGCCAAGGCTTCGTAACGTGGCCTCTTAACGGCAACTTGCTCATAAGCTCTCGCTTTTGCTATAATTGAAACAAGAATACCATGACATGCTGACGTAACCGAAGTTTGACATCACGATTTTAAATTAGGTTAAATTAACAACTGCAACACTGTCACGCTGTAGTCTACAAAGAGACATACAAGAACGCGCGCTCCAATGTTCTGCCTAAGAATAAGAAGTAATTTTATTATTGAGTACCAGTTGCTGCAGTTAGCATATACATTGCATTCTCTACAAACTACAATTTTCTATAAAGGCGTTGTTTTCTTTTGTAACAAGTTACCATTCCTGCGATTACTAAACACGTGACAACATAACTGGAAGACTGCCCGCCATTTACCAAGAATGAATGCGCCCACAACAGCTACGTTACAATTAACTATATTAAGCGCCTATTCCACAAAGAGGAAAATGTTTATTGCAGCAATATTGCGCGGTGGGGATGCTCATCCCCGTCATGACTGTGACACTCACTGTGATTGGGTGCATAACCCTTTCAGTTCCGGGCTGCATCTGTAATGCTCTAATTTCACTGAATCACTATCATCATCAGCAGCAGCAGCACCGCCACCACGACCACCACTTGCGCTTTTCATCATGAGTAATCCATTCATAAAGGGGTCACGGCAACGTGCTTTGTTACTATTGTCCGTAATCTTTCTTTTGAGAAACATGCCGTATTTGATTATATGCAGTAGCTCGACTAAAGCAGGAGGGATCGGTGGCCCGTTTTTCCTGAGGTCACGTTGACTCCTTTTTGGGGGAGCAACCCAAATTTCCTCTCGCTTTGGATACTTACCTGATGACAGGTGACGTAGGCTGCTTGATGAACATTTCCAATATTCATGAAACCAGCAAGCCTGTTGCTATCGGAGATATCGTGGGACCATAAGACAGAAAACTATAGTTCGTCTGTACATTTGATGCGTAAGTAAAATGTGCTATGGGAATAGCAGAGAAGCCACGCTCTTACCCTTGTATCTGAAGTAACATTTCAGGCTTTTACTAACTGCAAGTGGAGGGCGATACTTTTCTGCTATAGACGATACCTAAGGTTACAGTAAGCTTTGGCCAGGACAAATTTGTTAGACGAAACACGCTGCACCTAAGGACAAGCCATACTGAAGTCACAATGAAATATGGTGCGGTGTTCCTTTATTAAGTCGCAAACTATAGCCGGCTTTCGGACACAACTTCTGTTAGCCGGAAACGGCAGTATGTGTCTCATATGACAAATACAAGAAGTTCTTTGGGATCGAAGCTCATGAATGCGTTGTGTGTTCTAGCTCAGCGACAAAACAGTGGATCAAGCGTCAATTCACTGTTTTTTCTATTTATTTTTGAATTTTATTTTTGTTTTTTGCAATAATTTTAGCACAGTGACTCGCAACGATGGCGCCGGTAAACATGCCTTTTAAATTACATTTACACTCTATTTGGGCATCATGGGGCGTTTCTGCAATGGAGCACGTGTTACAATGGACCGACTCTGTGAAACACAGCTCACTAACACGTAAAATCTGCGCCACCAACTGCTACAATTGTTATTCTCCATCTTGCGGTTGTAGATACCATCGTACTGTGGCTCCACCGCCGCCAGCTATTGTGGTATGCTCATACAAGTCGCTCAAAACAAATAGCGTTGAATATGTTCAGAAACGAGCAGCGCAGGTACAGAGCTTAAAAATAAAGAAAGCGTTGCGTTTCGAGATGTACACTTTCTACTTTTCCTGTAATGCACGTCATTCCTCAGCGTCTGTCATAATAACGAAGTTAGGTACCTCCGTCGGATCAGAGTATTGTTAGCTGCGCTCACTTGATCAGGTGGAAAATTACTGTCGCAGCGGTTACCCATGTTTTACTTTTTTCTCGAGATATCCTCTAAAGGATGTGTATAAGAAACGTGGACGAATGCATAATTTTTGACGTTCCTCGCACCTTTATCGCTCTGTCATTCGAAAAAAATAACTATTTCTCCTCTGCGCAGCGATATTGCAATATATTAAATGACAAAAATTTCCGCAGTATTGCATCCCAAAATATATTGTTATACTTATAAGGTGGGGATGAAAAAGAATGTAGAGAACCAGCGAAGCTGTTTAGCCTGCATACATTCGCTACATACATTATACTACATACATACATACATTATACATACTATACATAAATCATAGTTTGTTTAATATGGCCGGCACAAGCGCCGCCACGGTCCCGCACCTCCCGTGCATATGCCGCAACCGCTGCTGCAGCCGCGGCGGCACTTGCCGACGCGCGTGACGTTGTAAGCACAGAATCTCAGGCAACGTGCACACGCGCCATCACCATACTCGTTTCCCATGTCATTATTCGTCCAACAGGATTTCACACAAAGTGTATGAAGGCCAATTTGCTACATTAAGTGCACTTTCCAATATATATATATATATATATATATATATATATATATATATATATATATATATATAGGTTCTCTTACAACCCCGAATTTATGTGGTTCTATTTGAACCTCAGATATTAAACTTATGTCTGGAAGTTAGTGGAGTGGCCTTAAAGCCAGCTTCACCTCCACCGCGGGTTAGCGCGGTAGGCCGGGGTCGGCTCATGCATTACTCTCCATGCGCCGCGATACGGACGTAAGCCGGCCAGGGTGCATCCTGCGCCCGCCCCCCTTCCCTCCCGCCTCCGGGGGAACACATGTGGGGGCTAGAAGTAAACAGCTTCGCTGTAATATGTCAAGGAAATAGACAAGAAATAATTGCGTTATCTCGCAAATGAACAGGAGCACCTTTAATTAAACTTATTTGCAGACCCTTTTTGTAAATCATAATATTTTTTGTCAAACTAACATGAACTTGATAAGTTTATTTAACCTATTCAAGACAATATTTCAGCCATGTACAAACTCAATGACCAGAATGGAGGACCTCACTCCTCGCAATGAATGAAGAGAGACGTTGATCAGACAAAATTCTTGGCAAATTTGGATTTAGAAACAGTAGCGTGCGCTTAAATAAGAATGCTTTTATTCCTATTTTTTTCTTATTTCCTTTTCTTGCGTATTTGTGAACTTTTGTGCACGGGGTATACATTAGGTTCTAAAGAGCATTTGAGTGAGCGTAAAGTCATTCACTTACCATTTTTGTTCTAGCGGAATAGCAATAAATACTGCCTTGCAGCTCATAACCTAGCGAAACTGAACATGAATAACATGTAAAAATATAATTAGGCTTTCTATGTGACAAGACCAATGGAAGCGATCCAAATCCTTTATATTCTCATGTTATCTCTAGTGTACAGTGTCTTCAGCGATAAAAATGTAGTTACAGGCACAACGAAAACGATAGAAGCAGTTTTTGTTACTGTAACCAACATCCCATGGAGGTGGCAGTTTTCAGTGGTCGAGTATCCTCTGTGCCGCCAGATATCGCGAGAATCACGATGTGATGCCCACGAGTGCGTGCTTTCGTGTAGAGATGTTCCGTGTGATTGAAGAGTGAACGTACGTTTTTTAGGCTTGCAGAAAAAGAAAGATGGTTCTGTTACCATCACTGACCTGAACAAAGCGCCGACTTCCAAACTTCGTGAGTTCTACCATCGGCAAAAGGCACTGATGAATAAAATTGTCATTCGTTACTTTCGTTTGAGTTCTGAGCGCGGACATAGAAATTTAATGTCAGCACCCGCACAAATATTTTATGCAGGTCATGCAAAACCGGTGACCTGCGTCTGCCCATATAATTGTATAGTTTAGCTTAGTTAAAATTTTCTTTAGTATCGGGTGGAAAGGCAGCTCAAAAATTTAACAAGGTGTTGCTAAAGGCAAATATTATTGTCGAGCTAGATTGAAAGAATCTGTAATAACGAATTCTTCATGCGTAATGAGCACAGAGCTTTTGAAACCAAGAAAATAGCCAAAAAAAGAAAATTGGAGTAGCGCCATCTGTTGTCGACTATAGAGCCTCTTATGTGTGACGTTAGCACCTCTGATTCACAGAGAGTGGCCGCTACCCGCCACTGCGAACAGCATCGCTTCTCTCTGTTTACAACGGCCAATGCGGCAAAGAATGGCAATTGACCACCCTGTCGGCTGCGGCAGCTGAGGCTAAAGTGACTATAACTGGTAAACTGAACCCAACCAGAGCCACAGAGTGACTCACGTAAGCTGAACACCTACACCCGCCATGCATTACACTTCGTCATCATCATCATCATCATCATCAGCCTAGTTACGCCCACTGCAGGGCAAAGGCCTCTCCCATACTTCTCCAACTACCCCGGTCATGTACTAATTGTGGCCATGTTGTCCCTGCAAACGTCTTAATGTCATCCGCCCACCTAACTTTCTGCCGCCCCCTGCTACGCATCCCTTCCCTTGGAACCCAGTCCGTAACCTTTAGTGACCAGCGGTTATCTTCCCTCCTCATTACATGTCCGGCCCATGCCCATTTCTTTTTCTTGATTTCAACTAAGATGTCGTTTACCCGCGTTTGTTGCCTCACCCAATCTGCTCTTTTCTTATCCCTTAATGTCACACCCATCATTCTTCTTTCCATAGCTCGTTGCGTCGTCCTCAATTTCAGCAGAACCCTTTTCGTAAGTCTCCAGGTTTCTGCCCCATATGTGAGTACTGGTAACACACAGCTGTTATACACTTTCCTTTTGAGGGACAGTGGCATCCTGCTGTTCATGATTTGAGAATGCCTGCCAAACGCACCCCAGCCCATTCTTATTCTTCTGGTTATTTCAGCCTCATGATCCGGATCCGTGGTCACTACCTGCCCTAAGTAGATGTAGTCCCTTACCCCTTCCAGTGCTTCGCTACCTATCGTAAACTGCTGTTCTCTTCCGAGCCTGTTAAACATTACTTTAGTTTTCTGCAGATTAATTTTCAGACCCACCCTTCTGCTTTGCCTCTCCAGGTCAGTGAGCATGCATTGCAATTGGTCTCCTGAGTTACTAAGCAAGGCAATATCATCAGCGAATCGCAAGTTGCTAAGGTATTCTCCATCAACTTTTATCCCCAATTCTTCCCACTCCAGGCCTCTGAATACCTCCTGTAAACATGCTGTGAATAGCATTGGAGATATCGTATCTCCCTGTCTGACGCCTTTCTTTATAGGGATTTTGTTGCTTTCTTTGTGGAGGACTACGGTGGCTGTGGAGCCGCTATAGATATCTTCCAGTATCTTTACATATGGCTCATCTACACCCTGATTCCGTAATGCCTCCATGACTGCTGAGGTTTCGACTGAATCAAACGCTTTCTCGTAATCAATGAAAGCTATATATAACGGTTGGTTATATTCTGCACATTTCTCTATCACTTGATTGATAGTGTATATGGAGCTAAATAAGGAGTCTACAAAGTACATAACAATTGCACAGAGGGTGGTGACGTGGAGATGACGTCAAGTCCTCCGCTTTGGCACGGGAGATTCGAACAAAGATGCAGCAGCGGGACCTATGACGGAAATTTTCCTAGACGAAAAATTGATATTTTGGCAGGCAGAAAACTATGATAGGCTTCTACACGTTTACTTTGTCGATCTAACTCGACTTCATACTTTCCGTTAGTGTCCCTTTAAATATGTACAGAACAGCTGACAGTAGGCACTTTTCATTTGCGGCACTTTGCCGGTGCAAGAAATAACGCCATACAAACATTTCATCAATGGCTGTCCATTTTAGCAATTGAAAGTTATTTTTAGTGCGCATGTCGCTTAATACCACATCAACATCACCAATATGACAAGAAACAAAGGGAAGGGGAATAGGGCTGCGAGTTGGTGTTATTGAATTTTTACTTGTCTGCTTAAGGAACGTATGTACCACTATCTTCAACGTGATCACTTTGGAACCAACCCACGTTCACCGTATGCCAACACAGTGACATCGCTGTCGGCCGATGTAGGTCATTCGCATCGTCAGCCAACCCTGAAAAAAAGACGATGCGCACAGATAAAGGTTAGCATGGCGATGGACTTTCACTGAAAGTATCCGAAGAATACTCCCGATTTAATTAATAACAATGCGCTCACGACCTAGTTTTTGAAAAGTAACATCTGTTGTGTCATGAACTATAAAAGTAGGCATATGTAGTACTTTTGTGAGTTGCTAAAGCGGTGCCGTCCAGTATGATGCGCTAACTCGACTTTGCCACAATATTCAGCACTTTTTGTTCAATTTTAAATGGCCGAAACATTTTAGGACCCCAGCATACTACTGTATAATATGAAAGATAGCGAAACTATAGGCAAAATGGAGGACTAGCAGATGCACGCTTCTTGAGCAAACCAAAGGAACAAGACTGTGAAATTGGACACGAATCTCTATGTGTGAAAACCAAAAGCTTTCAACCCTCACATATAACTTTTAGGACAAAAAATTTAGGAGTTCAGCCAACTTCCGTTAAGGCTAACAGAAAAACAATGTCATGTCAGTTATTGATTAATGCATAGCGACCGTCTTAAATTTAATTCATTCAGCGTCACAATCGTTGGCTCCTGGCGCCAAATTGACACCGTTCTTTTGTTCGTAAGTGCGGTCCACAATTGCTGGTCACCTTTGCTAGTATGTCCACTATCACGATAGGCTAACAGTAACCCTTACAAACAATTCCTGTGTACTTGACCTCTTTGGGAACACCGCTCTAATACAAAAGTTTCTTAAATTCTAAGCATAGCATATTACGTGCAGTTTGCTACATCGTGAAAGATTACGACTGAACTCTCTCGCATGATTTGAGCATTTCTTATTAGCGCAATAGCACACAATTATGCGAAGATCTTAGAATACAGAGATGAAGTAAACATTGTCGTGTACAACTTAACTACAATGAACTTCCCTTTAAATAAAAAGCGTCTTTGTAATAAGCAACTGCACAGAAACGTGAAATGAATTACCTTAATGCCAGCGTAAAGCTTCGTGCTCGCAATGTCGTCGGTGAAGTGCGGGGTGGCGACGATAGTATTGTCAGGAAAATCTTCGGGAATTCAGAAGCTTGCATACTGCCTTAGTACCAGTCAGGCTTTCAGCATTGTAGGGCATTATGTTGTGCACTTCGTGCGGTAAGTGCATCCTGGAAGGGAACAATGAATTTTGAGCAATGAACGACGAAAGTCTCTTAATACCGCTATCATACTTACAGCAACAAAAGAAACAAAAATGGGACCGTACATTAGTTCCACGCATCAGAAATCTTGCCGCATCTTTTTTTTTTTACATTCAAGCTCCTTATATGTGCTAATATTCACTGTAAAGGAGCAAATATATCCAAAATGAACTATCCTCTCATTGTGAATATAATGTACAGAGTTGGAGAGAATGTCTAACTCAACACATAAAGCGTGCCAAAACCGTGGTTTTATTGGTTGAGGACTAGAAAACGTCAAACGCGGAAAGCGCACATTTCAAATTGAGGGACAGTTTCACGCAGCGATACACTTGGGTACTTCATTTTTAGGTTGTGCTTAATACGTATCACTGCTCAAATTTGTGTTACTTGCGTGAGCATTAAATATAAACTGCCGATAATATGACTACTTGAAATACGCAAACTCCATATCGGTCTCTCTACAACGAGCAAAAAGGCGACTCAGCTTTCTATTGACTTGTTTCATTTGCGCATAGAAGGTGAAATTCAATACAGAAAGGCCATATCATCGTTAAAGGTAAGCACATCAGGAGTGAAATATATTTCTGTTTTACTTCCAGAAAGATGGCTATACAGTTGGAGTGTCAGCGAATCAAAATTAAAGGCACCCGATGAAATATTCCACAAGTATTCGCAAAAACATTTTACGTGTAATCAAATAGGTGCAACTTAGACTCACCTCATCCAATGCCCTTCTCCTTCGTGCCCACCACATCGTACGGATTATCATGGAATTGCACCATATGCTTGCCGTTGCGTTTGTCACACGCAGGAAAGAGCTTTGAATGGAAAGCCTTAGTTTTCATTTGTCCTCGCAACGGCCTCGCAAAGGTGGTCAGCTGCCAGCTGTTCCTTTTGGTCCATCCAGAAGCAGAGCTGCTTTTCAGCGTAAAAGTAAGATAAAGAAAAAATTAAACAATGTTTGATTCTCAGTTCATAGGCCATGAGAATTGGCAGTCAGGGTACACGGCCCCGTAAAAGAAAAAGAAACTTGGTTCTGGGAAGGTTACAGCAGCATTATTGGAAAGGATAAAAAGTGTTGTCACGCACCTAAACAATATTTCCCTTCCGGGAATCGAAGTTTTCAAGGGAGCCGAAAGGTCTAACATAATTCGGTGTCCAAGACGCAAGAAGGCGCAATACAGTGGAGTTATCCACACAAAATGCTCCAACTGAAAGCGCTACGCGAGAAAACAAAATTTAAAACGAGTCATTAGTTTATGAACTTAGTACGCAATGTCGCTTGCACGCTGTTTGTCAACAATTCGCCGACTACATAAAACAAGAGATAGGGCAGCCAAGTCGCCTCGCAGTGATCGAACGCTCTCGGGAGCAAAAACATTCCCGGAGTTAAATGCATTGCTTTAGCGAATTTCTTCGCAATCCTTAGCCTCGTGTCCACGATTGCGCGTAGTGCCGTTATTACAAAAAAGTGTCGTCTCGGCTGCTACTCACCGCTCTGGATCGCTTCGAACGAGGTGCCGTGCAGGACGACCGCGCCGGTGTGCATGCTTTGGCAGGTAGTTTGCGTTGGCAGTTACGGCGCCAGACAGTATCAAGAGCTATCCGGTGAGAACTTCTCAGGCGTCTTCCGATGTTCTTGCCCTGCCTGTAAGCTGACGTTCACGTTGCAGTGACTGCGTAAAGTGAAAGCGCGCGTTTGCACAACGCCGACACTTGCCAAAGCGCGCGGGAATCCTCGCGCGCCGGCTTCAACTGCGCGGACCACGTCTCTCTTTTGCGAACCTCGGGTCCCCGGCGCTAGCGCACCCTCGCGGCGAGCGACGTCAGCGCCTCCACCACACACAGACGACGGCGAATGACGAGGGCCGGGCCCGCCTTCCCGCGCCAACACAGATCGATGCTCACGGCAGTTTACTTTCTCTGCATGTTTCTTTCGCCAGCCTCGTACATTACTGATCGCTTTTGTCCAGATCGGCCTGCTTGCCGGGCTCCAACTTACGCTGCACATCGGCGTTTATTCCATTCTGTGACTGTCACGTAGTCTTGTTAAAGGCATGATACGCTACAATGTGACATAAATTTTGGCCTTTGCTAGCAGCGATTGACCGAAGATATTTCACCATCAGTGTTTCAAATTTTGTTAGGACCTTGCTTATTATATAATAAAATCTGGATAACGCAGGTGCGGGTAGCTTTCGCTATTGGAAGTTAGTGGTAGTGTTGAAGAATGTGCTACGAAAGATTACGAGAGCCCCCTAATCAAAGAAGATGCGTACATATGTGTGCATGTCTTGAGTGTCGGTGTGTCTGACTTGCAAACAAAAAAATACAGGCGGTTGGTTGTTAAATGAAGTGAGCAAAGTGCATCATTCTTCAGAAAACGTAAATGCGCTGCATGAGCACGTAACTCCGTCAAACCGTATAAGAGCTGGCACGAAGTTCAAATAGAAAAAAATTGCATTAAATTAAGCACTTTAGTAAACTTCACCAACCGAGAATTTGTCATCAATTTCATGCAGTCCTTTAAAGCGTTGTATTATGTTCCTCAAATTACTGCAATCATTAAAGATATCTGTAGTTACATCTGCCATTGTTGCTTGTACGATTAAAGCGAATGTATATTTCTACCACATCAGAGCGTCAATTATAAATTCGACTAATTCTGCTCTTCCTTAGTTTTCTTTTTTTTTAAGGAAGCTTAGCTATTTTGACAGGAACAGTTCTAAGCATATAGTTGTAATGAACCATTTTAAGTACAATGATACTCTTAGACTCCCTTAAAGTAACTATGTAGAGTGGCATTGGCCTAGCATGCTTACCCCGTCATCAGGCATTTCAATTTGAGGACGCATAATTTCGAACCGAAAAATTACGAGAGGCGGGATATTCTTATGAGCAGCAGGTAGAACACGCCTAGCGTTCATCGTCCATAGAAGAAGATATAACCAATATCAGTTCGTGCTGCTGTTGTTTTTATATTTATTATTGTATGCCAACTTATTGCTAGTGCAACGTTGCATGAGAGGCCACATGCCCGAACTAGAAAGGGCCAATTTCGCGCACCAATCCCGCCAACCCATGAGTGCTAGGGCTTCCCGCCGCCTAGCAGGGAGCCTTCTCACGACACTTCATATCCTTCTGTTTGCGCACAACGACAACTGCGGACAACACAACGAAAGACTAATGACCTCTGCCCTCACGACGTTATAGATTCTGAGCTCCGCTCGGTCGGCAGCAAAAGAGGGAGACTGCGCCGAGACTGAACTCGTCACGACGAGGGGCAATAAGTGCATCCTCTACGCCGGGGCACTCATGTCGCTATTGTTTGCATTCCGCTTTTGCCATTCATTTAGCGCATTCTTTTGCCTTTTATCCTTATTCCTTCTCTTATATCCGATGTTTTCATATTGGCTGTTTCGAGTGCGTGATGTGTCACGTGCTGGGCAACGGCCTTCACGTTCGGCATACTACCCCATCGGCTTGTTGCCTCGGGAGGTGCTGTTCCATTGTTTGACGACCTTCGTCAGCTTGTTCTTTTTTCTTCAGTTGTCTCCGCGACAGTAATGGTGCTACTATTTGATCTGGCCGCAGATCGTAAGCAGTAGTGCACTACGTCCGTGATCAAGAAAGATCTTCGCGTCAGCACATACTTGAACACGCGTGCTTGCAGAAGTCATTGGCATAAACGTTGATATCGCACGTGTTGTTGGCTTTGTTTCAGTTATTGTTCTATACGTGCCCGTGAATTCTAGAAACGCGGTTATGCTGCCGCCTCCCCATGTAAAAAATGGGGTCAGTGCATTGCTGGACGTAAGTTTGACTTTCCCCCTTTGTTTTCACTGACATAAAGATGATGAATAAACTTTTATTCAAAGAGTGACTTGTCGCTCGAGGTAAGACAGTCCATTTACAGAAAAAAAAAACAATATAAAAGTGAGTTTTGATTCATGCTGGTAATGTGTTTTCTATCTTCTGTCGTTGTGCTTACGTGGGCCATTTTCTTAGTTTATTAAAAGGCACACCCTTGCGCAATAGTATATTAACCACGGGGTCTCGAAAAAAAACAAAAAGTTCTATGCAGTTAGCCTGCACAAACTGAAATTGACGACTAGACTGAAAAATTCCAAATGCTAAGTTTGGACTGCAGTCCTCAGTTTCAAGTTGCATTCGCAGGCTCAGTAAAAAATCGGCTTTATTACGCAATCCCTGTTCCGTATACTTTTGCTCATGGGTATACATCCTATTATCAGTCAGCTGTGCGTTGCAGGAGCTGTGACTGCACGCCTATTTTAATTGAACCGAATTTAATTCTGGTATTTTACGTACCAAAACAGCGATTTGATTTTGAGGCCCGCCGTAGTCGGGGACTCCGAATCCATTTTGACCACCAGGACATCTTTAACGTACCCACAATGGACTGCAGACAGGAGTTTTTGCATTTCGCGCCCATCTAAATGCGGCCTCTGTGGCCGGGATTTAATTACCTGTACTTATTAAGCTTTCTTGTTTCTCCAGCAATGAGATAAGCGATCATGTGAGCTGGTAGATGTACATCACTTTAGCAAAACAGGTTCCGAGTGTGTCAGTTAGTCCTTGGCTTGCCTTTTGGAAACCGAAATGAAGTTTCCTGATAGAGGTTAGGCATGTGCTTGTCTGCATCGTTCAATAAGTAGTGAAGCGGTGGCATTCGGGTGTTATTTATTTATTTATTTATGTATTTGTTTAGTATACCGTGAGGCCCAGAGGCATTGCAGAAGTCAGTGGGGAGAAGGTTAAATATTAAATAAGCACAATTAAAAGGACATAGATAATGCAACGAAGTACAAATAGTATACATAATCATCAAATGACAGAGCAATGTACATTATTTATAGTTAGTTCTAAGTATAAAATTCGCGTGATACTCGTGACCCCGTAAATTGCGTAAATTTGCTTGGAGCGCGTAGTCTCACTATGACGACAATAATCTAGGAAACGCGATTCCTAACTTCTGGTGGCGGAACGAGAAAATAAAAGAACGTGAACAATATATATAGCAAATTTAGTTTGGCCATCAAGCCGAGATGTTATGTGATGGGGCGGAAAAAGAACCTAGTTGCGCTGTAAAAGATGATTAAATAGTTTGTGAAAGAGAGTGAGAAAGGCCAGAGTTTACTGTGCGACGCTAAGGATGACAACCCTAGATCACACTTAATTGCGCTGAAGCTTGCTGTCATGCTGTACTTCAAGATAATAAATTGGTTGGAATCGTTTTGTATGATTTCTGCTAAATGCATTAGGTAATAATTAGAATCCCAAACTTAGTGTGGGTATTCAAGTTTGCATTAAAGCTAATTAAATTGTGGGGTGTCACGCGTTGAAACCACGATATGATACGCCATAGGGGTGACTCCGGATAAATTTGGACTGTCAGGGGATGCTTAACGTGCGCCCAATGTAGGAGAACGGACGTTTTTGCACTTCGTCCCCATAGAAATGCAGGCGCCGGCCATTTAATCCCCCGACCTCGTGCTTAGCAGCGCAGCACCGTAGCCGCTAAGCCACCATGGCGAGTCGAATTTATATCGGATTAGGGTTTGGAGAGAATCAGCTTGTGAGCCTGCAAGGCATGTGTGAAATTGCATTGGAGATAGCCTAATGATCTATTATAGTTGTTTATTACGTGCGCAATGTAGGTATTCCAGGAAAGGTTAGAATGGATGTGAACGACAACATGTTTATAGCATGAAACAGGTTTGAGGCCTACGTTATAGATGCACTTGTATAAGAAACCATGATTTCATTTGGTCTGACAGCTTTCTATAAAAAAAAAAAACATCCTTGCTGACTGTCGGCACGGATTCCCCCTCGGGCAGATTGACCTGTTATGTCAAACTGAACTGATAGTTAATGACATCGATAATGTAAAACTAACTTTTGATATTTTCATTGGCTAGAGCAAGTCATTTGGTCGTTTTAATTATAACATAATACTAAATAAATTACGTAGCAAACGTTTCATATTTTCATTTTACTGCCGAACTTGTCGCTAAATACAGCATAATAAGAGTAACCAAGCTTCTTGAATTCCACCAGTTCCTTTGCTTTTCCTTAGCCCCTGAATATTTCGGAGCCTTTTTACAATGCACACCCGGGCTTGAAGGCGCCAAAAGTATTGTGTATACTCGCGGCCAGGACAAGTGGCTGGTACCATTAAGGCGCACAAACTACCTGAAGCAGTCGTTGCGATTTACGTTACCTTCACGTTTAATTGGGTAAAAAAAATGCATTTGTAAGTATGTTAACTTGAATACAAGTTAGACGGCATTTTTATAAACAAGAATAAGTAGATAATAGAGGGGGAAAAAGCTGTTTCTTCACATTGATTGCTGCATGTCATATTCATTGAGCGCAATGTTTTTTTTTTCTGATCATACTAGGCATGTTGACAGCAGTATTAGTTTTCGGCTGTATATATCATGTAGGATATGCTCATAAGGCACCTTCGGTGTGTCGATGGCATAGTGTTGTTTGTCTTTCTTTTACAACTGCGTTGTAATTATATATGTTAAACGACGAGTGCTTTTCATGTTGTATATTGTAGGACGTTTTTTCTTCGCCATTTTGTGCTTATATCTGTTAGACGAGTACTGTCTTTATGTTGTAAGCCGATCGCAGTATGTATTGCGGCCGTGTTAGGGCCTCCAGGCACACTGCAGCTGTATGTCGCAGCCCCTCTACTGCATGCCTCATCATCAAATATACTCGTTTCGGCAAGTAAAACAGCACAATTAAAATAGTTTTAATCAACACAGTCCTGTGGTGCTCACAGAATCAATTTCAAATTAAAAAAATAAACGCAAACTTCAATACTCTTCCATCATTCTATACGACGTTTTTTCACAGTCACTTGAACGTGGGAACGTTTAGAATGCTTGGTAACGAATAAATAATGCTAATGCGCAGGCCTGGAGAAACTCTTCATCCGCATAGCTACCATGCTATTTCCCTTATATTGATGACTACGATTATTTATGAATGCTAGCGGCGCAAGCCTATGAAAATGTTATTAAATCTTCTCACATAGAAATGTTTCTAGAAAATATTCAGTTTTTCACACCGGCGCAATAAGGTTATTGTAAGAATTTTACCTGCAAAACTCAGCTACTAGTTTTTGAGCTGAAAATTTCGCGCTAGAGAAGATGAAGACAAGCGAAAAACACACATGGAACACACCACGCTCTTCTTTTGTCCCCATAATCACATACTCACCAGAAACATATCGCATGCTCATCAAGGGCCACGTGACCAAAACAAGTCGCTTAATAATACCGACAAAATGCGCCCATTTTCACCGGGTGGTATGGTTCCCAGGCCACGTGGGCCTGGAGGGGAACGAAATGGACGAAAAAACCAGTCAAAAACACAAAGGACAAGAGGAGAGGTTCACACCACAACGACTGGTGAACCAGTCGTTGTGGTGTGAACCTCTCCTCTTGTCCTTTGTGTTTTTGACTGGTTTTTTCGTTCAAGTATGTACCAACTGGCCCAGATTTCAACCCTTCTGAAATGGACGATTTGCAAACCTGAGGGATTAGTAACCGGGCGGACTCTATTGGGACGGTCCCGGGAAGCCGCCGCAATAAAACTAATCCAACGAATGCCCGACGGATTCTCCCTCAGCAGCGAACAACCAGAAAAAAATACCCTCCTCTCACCCAGAACTCAATGGAGATGAACCCACCAGCTGGCGCATAATTCACACCGGTGTATTCACTCACTTTGATTAGACAGCGCAATGTTCCCCACTCGTTACAGGCCCGACTGTCCGTGGTGCGGCGGCATGATGATGTGTGGAGTTTTATGGCGCAAGGGCCAGGTGTGGCCAAAGAGCGCCATGTCTGTGGTAATGAGTTTGCGGTGTAATTATGATTGCTATGAAGTTGGTGTGAGGTGGCTGTAAAGAGGCCTTAAAATATACGCGCTAAAGTGCGTAAAATCTGTATGATAAAATTATGGCGATGACGTATGACTTGTTCTATGAAAATTTAGATGCATATAAAAAGAATGATACGATAAGTAAAATATATCACGATTATAAGAAATGCCAGAGCACTACTGCCTCCTTGGAGCCCTTGAAACACAAGGGTCTGGAGGCATGTGCTATACCGTACAACTATCCCAGCGGCGTCCTCTAAAGAGAGGAAGCGCTAGGAATGCATGGGGCTAATAACATGTAGGACCACATCTCTCAGAAAACCTAGGACTGTGTCTGTGTTAAAAAGCGGTTCTGGACCGAGGAACATTACTGGATGGAGAGGGATGTGCTGTCTGTAAGCTAAGGAAAAATGTTTCGTTCTTTCAGATTCGGCTTCGCGACATTCCAGAAGGACGTGGAGCACGGTCAGCCTCTCCCCGCATCTACCACAGGTTGGAGGCACACTTCCGGTTAGTAGAAAATTATGGGTGCCAAACGTGTGTCCTATTCTGAGCCGACAGAATAGGACATCTGTTCGGCGCGATTTTGTAGTAGAGGGCCAGAATCCTAACTGTGGTTTTATCAGGTGGAGCTTATTATTCGTTTCCGCGTCCCACATGCGTTGCCAGTGGTCCCGCAATCTCCTTCGCAAGAAAGGCCTCAGATCTGTGACAGGCACCGCAGCGGTAGGGTTAACAGTTTGCGATGCGATTGACGTGGCCATCTCGTCCGCCAGAACGTTACCCTCAATGCTCCTGTGGCCAGGCACCCAGCATATAATGATACGCTGGTTAGATATGTACGCTTTACACAAGACGGTGTAGAGTTCACTAAGTACAGGATTTTTGTGTGTATAGACTGACATCAAAGCCTTCACGACGCTTAGGGAGTCTGTATAGATCGCTGCTTTTGAAAGTTTTGATCTTCTTATATGTTTCACGGCAGAGAGTAATGCGTAGGCCTCGGCCGTAAAGATGCTTGTTTCGGGATGCAGTACGTCGGATTGCGAGAAGGATGGGCCGACTGCTGCATAGGATACCCCGGCATTTGACTTCGAAGCGTCTGTGTAGAAATCTGCACAGGAGTGCTTGTGCTGTAGTTCTAGGAAATGCATTCTGATTTCAGCCTCAGGAGCGTGCTTTGTAACTTTTATAAAGGATATGTCACATTGTATCACCTGCCACTCCCAGGGAGGTAAGAGCTTGATTGTGTGCATTAGGCGATGCTCGAGGAGTGGGACATGCATTTCATTGCTAAGCTCCTTCACACGCAGCGAAAAAGGGTGTCTTATGGAGGGACGGTTGCTGAAAAGTGTAGCACACGTCATATCGGTAACGGTATCAAAACATGGATGTTCAGGATTAGAGCGTACTTTGAGGAAATATATAAAGCTGTTGTATGATCTCTGTAGGTGGAGAGACCATTCATTCGATTCGGCATATAAGCTTTCAATTGGGCTTGTTCTGAAAGCGCCCGTGGCTAAACGGATGCCTAGATGGTGAACCGGGTCTAGCATCTTTAGCGCGCTTGGGGCGGCAGAGTTATATACCACGGCACCATAATCTAATCGTGACCGGATGAGGCTCTTATACAGATTCATTAGGCACTTCCTGTCACTACCCCACGTAGTCTGGGATAGAAGTTTCATTAGGTTCATTGTTTTCAGACACTTTTCTTTGAGTTGTTTAATGTGTGGGACGAAAGTGAGTCTATTGTCGAGTATAATACCTAGAAATTTGTGCTCTTTGTTTACAGGAATCTGTTGTCCACACATTTGTAAGCAAGGATCCGGAACTAGGCCTCTCTTCCTTGTAAACAGCACACAAGAACTTTTTTGAGGATTGATTTTAAAACCATTTTTCTCTGCCCAGCCTGACACCTTGTTCAAGCCATGCTGTACCTGTCTCTCGCATACTGCGAGGTTACAGAATTTGAAGCCTATTTGAATGTCGTCCACATAGACGGAATACAAGATGGCTGGTGGTAAGGACGCACGAAGCGTTGTCATTTTAACAATAAAAAGTGTGCAACTGAGCACGCCTCCCTGGGGTACACCAGTTTCTTGTATAAAAGGACGTGACAGCACATTGCCGACTTTCACCCGGAAGGTACGACTGGACAAGTAGCTTTTTATTACGTTTAGCATTTTACCATGAATGCCCATTTCTGACAAATCTCTCAAGATTCCGTAGCGCCAGGTCGTATCGTACGCCTTCTCCATATCGAGGAATATCGATACGAAGAACTGTTTGTGTACAAGCGCGTCACGAATATGTCCTTCAATACGTACAAGATGGTCGGTTGTGCAGCGCCCTTCTCGGAAGCCACACTGAAAGGGATCAAGCATTTTGTTTTGTTCAAGAAAATGGATGAGTCGCCGATTTATCATTTTTTCAAATACCTTACACATGCAGCTTGTGAGGGCTATCGGGCGGTAACTTGCCACTGAAGAAGGGTCTTTCCCTTCTTTCAAAACAGGGACCACAATGGCTTCTTTCCATGCCGTTGGAAGGTACCCTGCGTCCCAGATAGTGTTGAAAAGTGTAAGTAGTGTTACTTGCGTGTCATTGTGTAAGTTTTTGAGCATTTCATACATGATTCTATCGGATCCCGGTGCAGAGCTCTTGCATGCGCTCAAGGCAGCTTTCAACTCAGCAGCACTAAAAGGGCAATTGTACGGTTCATTCTGTCGGCATTTATTGACGAGTGGCTTGCATTCTTCTATTTGTTTATATTTTAGGAAGGATTGCGAATAATGTTTTGAGCTTGATACACTCTCAAAGTGCTCCCCAAGTGAGTCGGCCTGATCTTTCAGTGTACCGCCCTGTGTATTTACTAGAGGGAGTGAATAAGTTTGTCGTCCTTTTATCCTGTTAACCCTGTTCCAGACTTTCCCCTCCTCAGTATAAGAGTTGATACCCGATAAAAACTTCTGCCAGCTCTCTCTTCTGGCCTGTCGGCGCGTTCTCCTTCCTTCAGATTTTGCTTTTTTAAAGTTAATAAGATTCTCCGCAGTGGGAGAGGTGCGTAGCAACCCCCACGCTTTGTTTTGTTTCTTACGGGCGGTCCTACACTCGTCGTTCCACCACGGGACGCGCCGTTTGCATGCGAAACCACTTACTCCAGATATGCATTTAGACGCGGCACCTATAATGAAGGCTGTAAAATACTGAACGGCAGCATCAATTTCTAAAGAGGACATGTCATCCCATGAGATCCTGGTGAGAGTTCGGAATTTCTCCCAGTCGGCTGTATCGATTTTCCACCTGGGAGCGTGTGGTAGACATTCGCGTTCTTTATATTTTCTTAGAAGTATAGGGAAGTGGTCGCTTCCGTAAGGATTGTCGTTTACTTCCCATTCAAGTTCAGACAGTAGTGACGGGGAGACTAGGCTAAGATCTATTGAAGAAAATGTTTTGTTTGCGAGAGAATAGTATGTCGCTTCCTTCTTATTCAGAAGACAAGCACCAGAAGAGAAAAGGAACTGTTCAACGAGACGACCTCGCGCGTCTGTACGAGAGTCGCCCCACAGGCAGCTGTGCGCATTGAAATCGCCAAGAACAACATAAGGTTCTGGCAATTCGTCTATAAATGACTGGAATTCATGTTTGTTTAATTTGTAGTGTGGGGGTACGTAAAGCGAGCTAATGGTGATGAGTTTGTTTAGGAGGACAGCTCGGACTGCCACTGCTTCAAGAGGCGTTTGGAGCTGTAAATGTTGACACGCAATGCTTTTGTGGATAACTATAGCTACACCTCCCGATGATGCGATAGCATCATCGCGATCTTTGCGAAAAGTTATATACTGTCGGAGAAAGTTTGTGTGTTTTGATTTTAGGTGTGTTTCCTGTAAACACAGCACTTTTGGATTGTGTTTGTGTATGAGCTCTTGTACGTCATCAAGGTTTCTAAGGAGGCCTCTGACGTTCCATTGTATGATTTGTGTATCCATATTTAATGTAAATTAGTGCTGTGTCTACGGAAACGGAAAGATGCCTTAGATTACAGAGCCCTTTCGAGGCCCTGTAATAGGTGTTTTGTTCTTTTTGAAGCGTTCGAGCGATTCTCGACGCTCCTTAGGCGCCTGGTGCGCCTTGAGGATAGGTGTGGTGTCCATTGCCTCTTGTGAGGCGCCGGACACGTGCTCTTGCGAGCGGGAAGTTTTCAGAGGGAGTCCCGCCTTGGAGGGCAAGACCCCTGCGCCCACCAGCCCGGAGGTCGATGGGGCTCCCAGAGGGATTTGGCTGCGCTGGCCGTTGCCAGCGCTTGAAGGGGCCTCGGAGGCTGGGGCAGCCTCGGCTGCGTCCACCTTCGGGGTCGATGGCCCCGTCTGCTGGGTAGACGGAGCAGCGCTAGCTGCAACCGCCGCGGGGGCAGATGGCGTAACTGCCGACTCACTGCCTGTGGGTCGGGCAGCCGCTGGAGGCCGTTGTGGCGCTGCCCCCTTACGCGCCACATCGGCAAAGCTACTCTTTGACAGGTATGACACCCGCCTACGTGCCTCCTTGAAAGATATGTTTTCTTTGACTTTGATTGTCACAATCTCTTTTTCTCTTTTCCAGGACGGGCAGGCGCGCGAGTATGCGGCGTGCTCGCCATCACAGTTGACACAGTGTGGAGTCTTCTGGCATGTTTCAGAGGAATGTTCAGTGTCACTACACTTGGCACATGTCAGCCGGCCTCGACAGTTCTGTGAACTGTGGCCGAACCTTTGGCACTTAAAACATCTGAGGGGATTGGGCACGTACGGCCTAACACGAAGTTTGATGTAACCGGCCTCGATGGACTCGGGGAGGACACTTGAGCTAAAAGTGAGTATCAGGTGTTTTGTTTGGATTTCTCTTCCATCTCGCCTAATCTTGATTCTTTTGACATTTATGACATTTTGTTCGCTGAAGCCCTCCAAGAGTTCAGCCTCAGTGAGCTCCAGCAAATCATCGTCCGAGACAACGCCTCGGCTGGTATTCATCGTGCGGTGCGGGGTTACTACTACATGGGTCTCTCCAAATGATACTAGTTTAGGCAGTTTCTCAAATTGTTTCTGATCGCGGAGCTCCAAGAGGAGGTCACCGCTGGCCATCCTCGACGCCTTATAACCTGGGCCAAAAACTTCGGTAAGGGTCTTAGATACCAGGAACGGGGAGATCGTTCGGACTTGTTTCGCTGGTTTTTCTGTGTGGATCACATGAAAACGAGGGAAGGATTCTTTTTGTCGACCAAAAAACTGGAATAAATCATCGGTGCGCCCTCTTTTCTGAGGGCGATCAGGAAGTGGAGGGAAGGATGTTGCCATAAAGGAATTGAATTTTCGGCAATAACGCCAGCCACCCACCATGGAGTCCTACAAGGGGACGCTACAGAGACTGTAAGAACAGGTCCTGTAAACGCCAGCTGTACGTCATCACTATAACCAAATATGAAATAACCTAGGTTGGTTAATCACACAAGGTTAACCCTTGCTGCCTGGAAACTATGGAAGTAAGCGGAAGGAAGGAGAAGACAGGAAAGATGAAAAGTGAGAGAAAGACGAAGGCTGGAGGGAGAGAGAGACAGGAAAAGGCAACTACCGATTTCCCCCGGGTGGGTCAGTCCGGGGGGGCCGTCTATGTGAAGCAGAGGCCAAAGGGGTGTGTTGCGTCCGCCGGGGGGCCTTAAAGGTCCAGACACCCAGCATCGGCTCAACCCCCAGGATCCCCCTTTCCCCAGACACGGCTAAGCCGCGCACGGCTACACGCGGGAGGGTCCAACCCTCGTGTGCTCGGGTACGTGGTGTCGCAACACACCAAACGCCTGCTGACGCAGACGCCCCTGCGGGGGTGGTGCGGCGGCATACCAACATTACAGCGTATTACATGGGATATGGAATCACAACCGTTTGATAAACACACCACACAATGGAGCAATGGGAGGCACAGCTAACCAGCTCAGATCTGGCGGGACAATAGCCCTTCACAGAACAGGTCAAGTGGGCGGCCAAGGCCATAAGGAGCCTTGGATTAAATGGGCTCCGACCATTCCCCGAAAATCATTTTGAACATTAAAGTGTTTTCCCCCTCTATCTTCGTTGCCTCCGACTTTTCTAGAGCAAAATTTTTCAACATCAATCAATACCAACTTGCTCAGTTCACTGTCCTTACCATACTGATTTTCACTAATGACGTGCTTCAAGCTGTAGAATTTGGAATTAAGCAAGTCTGCCTTTTCTTATATTTCTCCAAGATGGTCGACAAAGTTAGGGATGCATGACTACTTCTTCAGGTTAGGCATCTCATTCTCGACCCTAACATCTTTAACTGAATTACCGCTTTTCTAACCAACCATACTCATTTCGTTACTGTTAAAGATTTTCACGCATTCATTAAGCCCATTTTCTGATGACTTTCGCATGGCTTTGTACGGAGACCGTTGTTATTTCTTATCTTCATTAATGAATTATCATCTAACCTTTCCTAAAAAGTCTGCTTGCTCGCCGACGACTGTGTGATATATCAGAACATAATTAATGACGATGATGTTGCTTGTTCTCAGCGCGAATAGAATAACGTTATTATTTGGGGACATTCTTGGAAGTTGGAATGAAAAATTACTAAACATGAATCTATGCACCTTTCCCGTTGCTTCATTAACCAGTCTCCACTTCTTCCACTTCTTCCTCAATGACACCGCACTAGAACCTCTTTCGTCTTGTTTCGTCTTAGAGTTAACAACTGTAACAGAAAATAACAGAAAATTTTGGAAACAATATATGGAAATTATCACGGCGTAGGGCAACAAAAGAACCACATTATTTTTAAAGCAATATTTCATGATTCCATTTGTTACGTAATAATTTGATACTGCTTATATTCGGCCACAGTTAGAGCATGTATTAACAATACGGGAACCTGACAAAATAAGACTAATGAATTAACCGTAGGCAGTAAAGAACCGTACAGTATATTTTATTGCATCACATTGCACTACGAATGTTACCCAAATAAAATCAAACCTTGATGTTCCCCTGCTTTCTTACTCCATCGTAAGAAAGCTCACATAATTATTTTCGCCCAAATGTACTATCGTAATAATGACCTTCGTCAGCATTTCATACGGCCATCACCTATTTGTTTTGCGCAACATTGAGCAAGAACAAAAGGTTGTTGTCCCTCGCTGGAATAGGGTAACATACGGGCTTTCAACTCGAAAACCTGTACACTACACAGCCACCTGGTACAGTCAACCACTTCCATCGTGGATACATCCCCTTTCGAAACTTCTTAATCGAATTTGCATGACAGCGCTCGACATGCTTTGGATTTTTGGGAGCAATCGCAAACAGTTCCTTAATCAAGTAGTACTGCTATAACACATCTTGTCTTATTCATTTCTTGCTGTTGTAAGTCGTGAATATTGTATACATTCTTTACTTGTACGTTTTTGTTGTTTGCCCATCTCCTCTTAATGTGCAAACCCGCCTGGGTACAAAATAAATAAATAAATAAATAAATAAATAAATAAATAAATAAATAAATAAATAAATAAATAAATAAATAAATAAATAAACTGACAGAGTGCTAGCCCGTCTGGTAATACGCGTCGACTCCCATTAGCTTACGTTTAACTCCAAATGCACAGGTTTGCGCCACGCAGAGACAGCATGGACGTAAGATTGAAGATATGGCGGTATGCCTTAATGTGTGCATGCAGGCTTCCCTTCAGTTTGCGGCTTCCTTACACCCCTGTATTTATTTTCGCATAATATTTCATCATTGCTTTTTTATATGAGCGATTGATCGACGAATCGAATGAATGACCGCAAGAATTATCGAGGAAACTCCCTGCTAATGCGCAAGAAGTAAACCAAATAAAGCAGAGGATTAACGTGTACGCGTACGATAGAGGCTTTTGAGCTTATGCCACCCTCACCATAGATATGCAGATACCGCATAATTACCTCTGAGAAAGCCACGAAATAGCTGAGAACAGTGTTTGCGTGGGAAGCGCACAGGTAACACTGAAACCAGGCCGCAGCGGTGACCCGTCACACTTAGAACAGTATCACCACCTTCTGCTGCCAGCAGAACGTGACTCTGCGACTAATTAACGCCGATCGTTTTCTCGGCGCTCGTTTTTCTCCCTCCAAGACGTGCGATAATTAAGGAAGGCTAGCTGCAAACCACCGCACCACCACCGCAAGTTCTTCGCACTTCATTGGGTCGACGTCACTTAAGGCAACGGGAGGTACTCAACCACTCTGTGTGGTGATTTGAGTGGCAACTTTCAACAATATGCTCGGTGATTGCTGAGAGGTAAGAGACAGGTGTGACTGGCGAAGACACGCTGCTTCGGGAACTAGACGATTCACTCACTGTGCGTGATGGCGAATTAGGCCGCACACTGTGCCCGTGTGCGACTTATCACAAATGTATCTCTTTGCATATGTTACGGAAGGGTGAACTGAGTTACGACAGTGTCGACAATTTGCATGCGAACGTTTTTTAGTCAAAGATACAGTTTCCAGCAATGGCCAATTCAAATGCGTAAGGTTATTTTTTTCCTGCCATGGGCATCCATGTGGCAATACACAGTTGATCAAAAGCGTAGCATATTGGGCTAATTTGTATGTCATGACTTTTTTAGGCTTGTAGCGCAGCTCAGAACGAGCAAGAAGGAAGGCGCAATCGGTAATGAAAAGGAATAGAGAGCAGGGTGAGCGCTCATCCTGTTCTCCGTTCCTTTTCATTACCCCTTCCACCTTCCTTTCTGCTCGTTCCGAGCTGCGCTACAGGCCTAAAAATGTACACAGTAGGCCTTCTTGTTTTCGGCGATTCATATTTTTCTTGAAGGTTCTCCCTCGCATATTTCCAAAGTCCTCTTTTTATACATTAGTTATTTTTTCATGCGGCGTTGCATTAAAGTAAGCATGAATGTACGCCAAAAAAAGTCTTCCGTCTTTCAGAAAAGAATCACGTTTCTTTTTTTAAGTATCACTCAGTGTAGCTGCAACAACGAGATTCCTCATATTTCAGCAGCGTAGTGCGATGTCGGAAGTGTTCCACGAAAGAACTGAAACACGCAGGGGTTGGCTGATTCCACATCGAACGGAATCCCACGTCCCTTGTTAATTCACCATTAATTGGCGCACTAACACGCATTCCAAAATTTCAGTTGTGAATTTATTCGCCGTCATATTCAGCGATCAACACACATTTACAACAGCAAACAACTGTATTCTCTTATATACAAAAGGCCATTTTTATTTTTCGTAAGTCTGGGGTTTTACGCTCCAAAACCACGATCTGATTACGAGGCACACCATAGTAGGGAACTCCGGAATAATAGTTACCACCTGGCGTTCTATAACGTTCTAAACACCCTTTCTAAGACGTTCTTCTCCAGCGCATATTGCTACACTGGAAAAAAAAGAAAAAAAAGAAAAAAAGAGGAAGAAAGCACACCAATCGCGTAACACTTGTTCATCTCATTTGCTAGCTGCGTAGTGGTTGCATTGACTGCAGGATACACAAGGAAAGTGAGAAGCCTGCAACATCCTGTTCTGAACTATCTTCTTTGACAGGAGCTGGCGTAGATGTTTTCTTTCGGGACGCATCCCATTAGATGAAGCGTGCCAAAGAAGTTGCAGCTGCTAAGAGGCACAGGGTACCCCTTAAACTGTAAAAGGATAGAAAGTTGGGCGAGTTGGTACCGTAACAGATCTTGGATTGTAGCGCTCGTCCTGTCTCCTTCTAGCCTCTGTCTGTGTCACTTCACGCTGCAATGCAATATCATGTTACCCTCGAACTGTCCTACTCTCGTTGCAGATTAGACGTCTTCTCTCATCCGCTTTCACACTATATGCAAGAATACCACGTGGCGCACAACTCATGTACGGCTATATCTATGTTTGCAGCTAGGGCACCGCGTGCAACGAAGCCCGTACTGAATGCGTACAGCTGCAATAACATTCCCAGCCTTCCACCAAGGTTTAACGCATATGCGCGGTTAAATGCAGTCCTCAGCTTATTGTCAGCAGGTTATCAAAATGAGCCTGCGAGACTTCTGGCAGCTAAAGCGAATGAACCGCAACATACAGTTGTCTTTCAGTGAATACTGGGACACTGTAACACACCCGGAAATAGTGCATCTGATGCCGCATCATGGCAGGCACATCAAAAGAAGGCGGCGATCACGCTTCCCGTAGACACATCTGAAATACGTTGCATTTTAAGAGACGCACCTGGACTCAATAGCAAAACCACATTGCTCAACGGAACAGATAAGCGTTCGCGTCACTATAATGTCGATCCCTTTAATAAATTTCATATACCGATAGAACACAACAGGCGTCTCGCGACAGTTATTCTGCCTCTTAGACTTGGTACCGCGTACACACACACACAAAAAGATGTTACATCGAATAGGCCGATCCGAAAGCCCTCACAGGGAATATGGCAGCATAACCTCCCCCCCCCCCCCCCCCCCAGATGAAGAACTACATCCACTTTTAGAATGCAACAAATACTTTCGGCCAAGAAACCAACTGACGTCAAAATTTATCAGGCTCGATCGAAGGCCAATGAGCCCATAGATGCTGCTGGGACTATGACTAATAAGTGGCTACCAAAAACGTGCGCTCAGTGCTCTTAAAGAGTTTTTGCAGGTCACATATATTGCGAACAAGCATTGAGTTTCGCCTGGTGGAAACATTCACTGCACGCATGCGCATCATACTTATGTTTACTGTATGCTGTTTTTCTCTTTAACTACATCTTTTATAGATTGTAGTGTTTGCAATATTTAATAACGGCGAATTTTACTGTGCACTTTTATCTCCTATGCCATTTTTGTATTTGTATTGTAGCTTTGCTGTTCCTAGCACAGCATGAGTCAGTTTAGAGTGTGTAATTTTATAACGTACGCATTTTAAGCATTTGTGATATATAATATATTGTGAAATTTGTTATATGAGGTGATCATATGTGATGCACGTCTCCCATTTGAATAGGACTAGCCGGCAGGATATGTTGGCGCCAACCTCTCCTTATTTATTCATTTCAATAAAAAAGGGAAAAAAAGATTTGCCAAATATGCTGGCAAGAAAATACCCTGCAGATGAACGGAGAACAGCATCCTCTTTATTTTCTCGCAGAGAACTTAATCGTTTTTTTTCTTTCTTTTTGATAAGCGGAGAAATCCATCAAATTTCACCAGTAAATTGAACGGATAAGAGTGTTTTCACTTCCAGGGAGATTTTAGGGATTAGGGTATTCTTTAAAAACTGTCTTCGTATATTTTCACTTACATCCGTGGCATTGAAGTTATTTAGCAATACAGTGTCTTTCATCACAATAATTAAAATATTAAAATTATATATTGTAATGATACGGAACAGGCGCCACAGTGTGGCTGCGTAAGGGGAAGAAGACAACGTGTTCCCGATTCATACAGGGTCGCCATTTTGGCCAGCGTTAGCCTACGTGTACATACATTCTAAACAGCCTTGTACATCACTAGATCAGCAGCTTGAGCTTGTTGGTTTTCCAACCTGGTGTTAGCAGCGCAATTAGACGGGGACAAAAGACGAGAAGACGACACCACGAGCGCTGACTTTCAACAACGTTGTTAAAAGTCAGCGCTCGCGGTGTCGTCTTCGAGTCAAGTCGAGTCAAGTTTATTTCCAACAACACCGAGTCGGAGGTTCTTGGGCGAAAAGATGTCGCAGACATCTTGAGAGTGCCCAAGGACCCATGAAATAGCAGCAGGCAGATAGCAAAAATAATAATCTAAAACACTGTACAGGAATGTAGGCATGAAATATAGTTCACGCAACGCAACCCTTTTAGTGTACAAAATAATTGCGTATAATACAGATGTCACACAATCCTTGTAAACACTTGTGAAAAGGCAAGAAAAATAATTTTATAGATAAAATGAAATATATATCAAGATAGCAAATGAAAGATGTTGCTCGAGTGGTTCTTACATGTTTAAAAGCATATTTCCCACATGTTTCTTGAATTTACATTCAGGCAGTTCGAATTTGCTACATGTTAAGAATTTGTTCAGTATTGCTGGTATCTGGTATTGAAGAATACATTCTCCGTAGCTTGTACGGGAAGAAGGAACTGGTATGGATTGATTTCGGAGAGAGTATCGGGGGGACCTATGAAATGAATGCTCATAAAGCTTGTTTTTCTTTGTATAAAGTAGTAGTTTATATGTATCAAGATCACTTGATCTAGCAATACCGTGCTTTATGAACATCTGATGAGTAGGTAGCTCGCGAGGGTGCCCATAAAAATTTAAAAATATTCTGAGAACCTTTTTCTGCAACACCTCGAGTCTGTTTAGGTCCTGAGCAGACGTTCTTGCCCATACTAGCGCGCAGTAAGACAAGCGAGAGTAGAAGTGGCCGTAATATATAGCTTTTTTAACCATAATTGAACTAAGTTTGATGACCTGTACAGACAGCCTACAGTTTTGCCCAATTCCGAAGCAAGCCGTATTTTGTTTTACGTGCGTATTTTGTTTTACGTCCAGCGGTCGCAAAGCCGAGAATGCGACGCCTCCTCCTTGCGGCACTTCATCTACGGAAGCCTCTATGCCTGAAGGCACGACCTACGTCACAATTCACCCCGCTTCCTTTTCGGATTCGTGAAGACTTCACCGCAGTCGGCAGTCCCCATATTGACGACTTACTCCCCTTGTACGAACGTATCAGCATCACTCACAGGTGGGATTTCATTATTATGCTCGCAAACGTTCTTTTCTACCTCGACGGCACTCCGCGGTCATGGCTCCAGATTCAAGAAGAAGAGATGACGAGCTGTGATCTCTTCAAAGAGAAGGTACGGGAACTTTTTGGGAATCCGTTTAGTCACCAACTCACTGCAAAGAAGGCCCTTGCCGCACGCTTACAGACCTCGACCGACTCCTACGTGTCGCACATTCTCAACGCCTTGGCCCTTTGTAGGAAGGCTGACCCGAATATGTTAGGACGAAAAGGTTATTTCACTAGAATAGCAGCTTGGGCTTGTTGGTTTTCCATCCTGGTGTTTACAGTGAAAAACGTAGAAGGGTCACGAGACGAGATGACGACACCGCAAGCGCTTATGGTGTCGTCTTCTCGTCTCTTGTCCCTTCTACGTTTTGCACTGTTAACACCAAGGTAAGGTTAGTCACGTCCTCAAAGGCGTTGCTGAGGACGCGCTGAATCTACTGGTGTTTAACAATGTCACCAGCATCAATACGATCCTCAAGGAATGCCATCGTCGTGACCATGCTGAAAGCCGCCGAGTATCCCAACACATCCCGCGCCTTTCCAACACAGCTGCTATGTCTTGTGACGACCTATTTCCCTAGCCCTCACGATCTGACAACTTAACCTGCATCATTCATTGTGAAATCGAAGCAGAACAGCCGGCGGCAACTTCACTCCCGTCATATGATCTTTCTCCGGAGATGATTTCTTTGATACAGGCCGTCGCCCGTCAAGAAGTGGGAAACGTCGGCCTTCACTCGGTTCGCCCCATGTGCTCTAAACCTCTTATCCACCAAAGTTCCCATGTCGCTCCTCTTACTGCTCTTACAGACAAAGGAACCCGTCCGAATGCGCACCATTGACGACCAGCCGATATGTTTTACCTGCCGACGAATCGGGCAGATCGCTCGCCACTGACGCAGCCGCTGGACTTTTGCGACACGCTATCCTTCTGCTGACCACCCTCCTCCCTCTAGTTCGCCCTTTTCATTCTCTCCCTTTATGCAAAAGCCTTAATCTGACCATGTAACTCCTATGACAAGAGCCGGCTACGCCCGCTCCCCTTCTCCTTCCCGCTGTCAATCTCGTTCACCACCCTCACGCCGTGCTCCTTCTCCGACCTAATCGCAGCATCCCCGACTGGAAAATTGGACAGTGCAGGTTTTGTAGGCGCAGCTGCACTGACGACTTTGGCACGACATCCTTGCTTGACCATACCCACGACACAGAATCTTTTAGGCGTTCTTGTTGACAATGTTTATGTGTGCGCATTGATTGGCACTGGGGCACATGTGTACATTGTGAGTGCTGCTTTTCACCGTCGGATAAAAAAGTTCTGAAGCCTGCCCCGAACTGAGCCGTATGATTCACAGATGGAGCGACTGTCGCTTTTGTAGGCATGTGCTCTGCCCGACTCGCTATCGCTAGGAGAACTATTATCGTTCTCTTCACCCCCGTCAAGCATTGCCCTCACGAATTCATTCTCTGTTTGTATCTTCTCTCCACTAAGCTGCATGGATTTATTCGCTTTCCGCTTAAATTTATGACACACGTCCATTAACAATGTTCTCCACACCAGCTGTACCTGACGGCAATTACATGGCCGCACCAATTCCGGCCGTTATGCTTTCACACGGTGTTACCGTTCCGCACACACTGCTGACAATTACTGACAACCGCACCTTCCTTCCCCTTGTTTGTTTAGTGTTAACCTTGCGGGTCCTCCACAAGAGAGCCAGTGGCTGAACCCAGTGGCTGAAATTAGCGCTCTGCAGGATGATCAGGTCGAACCGTTCACATTCAAAGCTTGTTGCAGCTCAGCCCATGCCGCGACATCACCCCACGGCAGTGACGTTGACACTGAGAAGGTGGTTTCCTCTGACAACACACCTGCTTAAGCTGAGGCCCTCTGCCATGTTTTTGAAGGCTATCGCGACATTTTTTTTTTCAATTTAACAATCGACCCTTAGGCCAAACGTCCCTCGTGACACATCGCATAAACACTGGCGATGCGATCCCTATTCACCGACGTAAATATCGTGTTTCCGTGTTAGAACGAGCAGTTGTCCAACAGGATGGAGAAAAGATGCTTGCAAAGGACATTATCGAGCCGTGTCCTAGTCACTGGGCTTCTCACGTCGTACTTGTCAAAAAGAAGAATGGAACGTAGCGCTCTTGCGTTTCTGTTGACAATTTCCTTGTAATTAACTTTATTAAATGAAACAGTGGGTTTTAGGCAATTGCTGTTTCTGAGATTTTGCTTTTCTTCAATAAAATCGCGAATTAACGTACATACAAGAACATCAGAATACTGACATTATTGCCATAGTAGCTAAACGAGAAGCTTAGTTACTGGAGGCAGCGTAGTTTAATGAAACTAAATGGTACAATTTGATAATTTTTACAGTCTTGTATGAACGGCATGACTGCTGCTTTGCAAGTCTTTCAACCCCATAGAATATTATTAACTGCATAGCTAAATATTCTTACAAGATAAAAAGCAAGAAACTAAGGCAGGTCGTATACGGGAACAAAGCAATTAAACGTATAGATATTTTTATTGTAGAAAGTGATCCAGTGATTAGCAAATTGTCGCTGGTAAGACGTCATTATAGACTGCATTACTAAAGGTGATTTTCTTCTACGCCAAAGGTATCGGCATTCAAAATGTGATTGCGCAAATAAGACAGGAGCATAATCAGCTTTTGTTTATTTGACTAGTAATATGACAATGCCTTGCTATTTCGCTACTGCACTGGTAACTCCTGATTGAAACTTATTGCCAGAAATGTTGGAGATTCATTTCCGTGCTTACGAGGTAGCCGGTAGCTGGGAAGTCAAAACTCTCGTAAACGCGCCGTGCCCGTAAAAGCCGTGCTTTTCAAACGAAAACGAATGACGCGTTTTAAGTAAGAGAGCCAGGTACCGATCTATCTGCGCACGCCACTTTCGCTTGGCCTGCCTGCAATTGCTTGAAACCTCATTTTCATTAACTGTCGCCCCGGATCGTCCTCATTACCTGCGTGTCACCCAACAGGATTTCATTTGCATAAAGCTAGAACTACACTCCCGATCGTTTAAGCTAAGCTCCTGCATTTGTGACCTTCGTTAAAGCCTCTTTTCTCCCTTCACGCTCCTCGTTCAGTTTCGCAGCTAGTCATTAAGATGACTTCAGCACGAAGATGCGCTCATATCGTGAAAGCTGCGTCCCTTTCATATGAGAAAATACTGCTGAGTGGCACCTGTGGGAAACACTGACGTTTGCCACTCAGGTTTGTGATGAGCTGTACACGGGCTACTTCTACTAAAGGTAGATAAACGTTCTCGCACCGTACAGAAGCAACTTCATCTGTTTATTCCTTCATATTTACTTGCATGCTATGTGCTGTCGTAATTACTGCACACATTCCGTTGCAATTTTACTTTTCTGCCTCTCTGTCGAAAGCTCGTATCTCGCCTTATATGTGGTTCCAGTAATTACACCACACCTAACCCTTTTCTTTTTTTACTCGGTGTCCTTCCTCAGCATTTTATTGAACTTGAGTTCCAACGTTAAAGAGCTCCTGAATGACCTTTGATAAATTAACGAACGATCACGTTTTCTTCTCCGGGCTATTCTTGTCTTTTATTCGTATGTCGAGACACCAACAGGGTCCTGCGCGTGACGTAACCAGGGTTTTAGATGTTGATTGGTTCATATACGAGAGATCAGTTCCGATATCTCTGCTATGATGTCTTGGAATGCCGTCGCAGACCCATTCTGCCTCGTCGTCTGGCTTGCGTGGCGTGTGCAATCAAGTGATTTCACTTTTTGTAGCGCGTGCTGCACTTCCCGTGCGGTGGCAACAGGCTGTGGCCAAAAAGTCAAGAATCCTCATAACTGTAAGCCACTTGCTCATCTCCGTGCAGCCCGGTGTCATTATCAATGTTGTCAAACTTGATCCAACCAGTAGAAACCCTTATCAACGCTTATAACCATTATCAACTTCAACGTATTCTATACGACCCTCAAGCCTTATCGGTCGTTGTCAAACTTATCGCAATCGATCCAATCCTTATCAATACTCATTTGTCCTTATCAACCTTATCGAACATGATTCGACCCTTATCAAACCTCATCGGTGTTTACCAACCTTAACGGACTTGATCCGACCCTTATCAGCCATTATAGTTTTTTATCAACCTTGCCAGAGTTGCTCCGACTATTATATGCCGTAATCGCTCTTTAGAACCTCATGCATCCGTTTTGAACCGTTATCAACCACGATGAGACCCATATAACTCAATACTCCTTATCATCCTTATCATCCTTATCAACTTATTTACTCCTTATCTGTCTGCGTTGCGCAGCGACAAACACATGCACCTACATGTATAGGTGGCACTTCGCTCGGCGTAGGAACGCCCAACGGGAGATGCATCCCGCGACCACCGAAACGCCTTTGCCATGTGGCATGTTTGTCATTGAATTGTGGCAAAAAAATGGAGGGTGCTTAAGCTTCGTCTTTAAAAGGGGGACGCGATAGCATTCAAAGATCCCTGTCTGCTTCGCACGCTTCCCGGCAACTGCAGCTTATGTAACCATATTGTTTACCGGGAAACGCGGGGGGCAAACGCTATACACAAAGGCGAGCTTTCTGGTAGAAAGACGACCTCTTGCGTAGGCGGATCCCGGAAGCATGCACAGGCATTACAGAACAAAATTAAGTTGTTTTTAGGTTTCTGCAATTGTTTTGCACTTCTAATGTTTAAGTCTGAGAGAGCATCAATGTTGCCGGCAACATTGACGCGTCCAGGTAGCATATGTGGGTTTATTGACCAGTTGCCTTCAACCCAAAAGATCACATTCTCGTGACGCCTGCGGCAAAAAGGACGTTCCACGTCCGCCGCCAAGGTCTGTGCGTGGTGCGTGGTCTGTGCGTTGGCTAACGCTTCCAGGGTTCTACTAGGACACATAAATACCCAAGAAAGTGGATGGGGAAACGGCGTCGCGGTAGCTCAATTGGTAGTTCACTAGGGTTGAGGATTGGGCGAGTTGGTATTGCATTCTAGAACTGGCACAGCGCAACATAAATGTTGCTTGTTTCATCCAATGTATGTTGCGCTGTACTAGTTCTAGAATACAATCGGTAGAGCATCGCACGCGAAATGCGAAGGTTGTGGGTTCGGTTCCCACCTGCGGCAAGTAGTTTTTCATCGACTTCAATTTCCATTAATTTATCATTTCTTTATTTCATTTATTAAGCAGAAGTAATTTCCCCTATGTTGCACTTGGTGTCAGTGTTTGTTGGCTTCTTATGAGAAGGTTTCGGAATGAACATTTTTGTAGATAGAGGCAGAGGCATTTTACGTACACGAATTAGTACATCCTGCCCTGGCAGGCCAAGGTATTTGACGCGGTAAAGTTTTGGCGTGAACCACATAGATATTGTCATGAGGCAGTGGCGGTGAATAATGCAGCGGTAAAACTGTCAATGAGGAAACAAACCTTTTATTGGGCAAACTTGGGCCCGCAAAAGCAAGTTACGCTCAAAGCACAGCAATAGCGGCTAACACGGTCGGCGATCGCCGAAATCTCATCTGCCAGTCAAGTGCGTCGGCTTTTATACACGAGCCATCGAACGTTCCAGAGTAATCACTGATGCCCGCGTCTCTTCCAGAAAGTTCTACGGTATCCGCATCGCGCATACATGCAATCAGACTACACAAGATTCGGTGACAACATACAGCGGATAGAACCATCGATAATATTCCAGAAACTTCCGATGCACGCAGGCGCGTCCTTTGATGAGCGATAACATTTCTTAGACGATTAAACGAGGTTACCCCATAAAAAGAACACGTGTCCATATGAAATCTCTTCAAAGGCTTTTCAGCGATACACAGTAGAAATATTCATTTGGAAACCTCTCTGTTAGAAAACAAATCGAGAGATAGACTTCCTGCATAAACGCCCAATGACATGGTTGGAAAGAAAACGTTGATGAAAGCACTAGGCTCGGTAAAACATTCCTTAGGTTGGCCTGTATAGAAAACTCGAAATAAAGGGTGAGGATTGTCACGAAAACAGAAGTAGCGAGATACCAATTGTCACACATGCAGATATGTAGTAAGCTCTGCACACCTGAACTAACCGATATGAAAAAATTATATCGTTTCATAGCTTCATAACTTGAAGACCATATGAAAGCCGCAAATGCGCGGTTTCAACATAGATCTTTTGAAACGCTTCTCCTCTGTGGAATGCATATCCTTTTATTTTTTCTTGGGTGCTTTGTAGAATAACAAAAATATACAATTGTGGTGTACTCTTCGAGCAACTCATTATTACTTTCTAAGAAACTGAGTCTCGCCCTCTTAAACTATGCTTGCGTTTACTCAAACGTTGATTCTCTGCTCTGTAATGAACGACAGGAATATGGATTACTATAAGTAAATGTTACATGGTACCTGCTTTAGAAGTATTTACACTTAACGTGAAAAGATCCTTAGGAGACACGCACTGGACAATGTAACCTGACTTAACGCAAAATTTGAACTGCAGTTTCATGTTGAGGAACTATCTGTAAATATGCTTTCAGTTTACTCCACATGACTTTCATGTTGTGTTTTGTTTGTTTGCTGCTTTAGAAATGCTTATAACGACATCCCTATTTAGGTCGGCATTAAAAAAAAGGTCGCCTTTGCGTCCAAAAGGCGGAGCATCGATTGCGGTAGCAAATTAGTACACAGCTCTACGAAGTAAAGATAGTACTTTTATCTGCTGCACAAACATGTAAATATTTGCTTGCCAACTAAATTAACAAGCACGGTGTCACGGGCGCACGGGTAACCATCAACACATCTCACTCAATGACCGCGGAAACTACCTGTGAAAACGCTGGATTGAGAAAGCGCTGCAGCAGCAGCGAGAGAATTGACCTTCGTGCGGCGGCTCGCTTCAACTTTAAATAAGCGTCGCAAACACAGCGCATAGGAAGCTACCAGCACTCGGCGCACTTTGTTCGCATCGCACATCACGCGGCACGCCTCAGGGCTCAGTCATCTCGCCAACATTATTTAACATCGCAATGGTCGGGCTTTCTAAGGAGCTCGCGAAGATTCAAGGAATCAACCATACTATCTACGCAGATGACATCACCATCTGGTGCGTCGGCGGGAGCGACGGCCAAGTTGAAGCCGCCATGCAGAGCGCCATCGATGCGACCGAGCGCTTCCTCCGCCCCACTGGGCTCAGATGTTCTCCATCAAAATCTGAGCTACTTCTCTACAAGAAAAGACCCAGAGGTGGCGGCCATCGTGATTGGAAACCGGCGTCCGAAAGCGAAATACGGCTTTTCACTGGTGACGGGTCTCCGGTGCCTAGAGTGGACTCACTCCGAATATTGGGGATGTATATCGAGTCTAACGGTTCCAATGGAACCGCACTCAGAAAGATCACCGCCAAGACGGAGAGTGCTCTCGGCCTCATTCGGAGGATCGCCAACAGGCACCGGGGAATCAAGGAAGAAAATCTCATCCGCATTATACATGCTTTTGTTCTCTGCCACCTTTCATACTCGGCGGCCATGCATAATTGGCATGTGGCTGAGAGGAACAAGCTCAATTCACTCATCAGAAAGGTTTTTAAGCTTGCCCTCGGCTTGCCTGCAAGCACCCAAACCGAAAACCTGTTGAAGCTCGGAGTCCACAACACGCTCGAAGAGATTATCGAGGCACAAGAGCACTCACAGCTGCTCAGGCTATCCGGCACCCCGACGGGCCGCAAGATACTCGACGAGATGGGCCTCAATCCTGTCGACCAGTGCCCTGACGCCATGCGGATTCCCAGCGACATCAGGTCTCAACTGCACATCGCGCCCCTGCCCCGCAATATGCACCCCGCAAACAACGTCGGCAGACGTCGGGCCAGGGGTAGAGCTCTACTCGAGCATGTCCGCAATAACCACATTGAGGCAAGCTTCGTGGATGCCGCGGCATATGTCCAACAAGAGGCATTCGCCGTCTCCATCGTAGACTCCAATTCAAGGCTCACTTGCTGCGCTACGGTACGCACTTCGAGGCCCGTGGTAGCCGAGCAGGTTGCAATCGCGCTGGCTGTGCTCGATGGTCGCAGAGAGGCAATATATAGTGATTCCAAGGCAGCCATTAAGGCCTACCAAACCGGCATGGTCTCCCCCCAGGCCCTCCGCATTCTCCAAAGCGCCAAAAGTATCTCTCCGCATTCTTTATTTTGGTTTCCCGCTCACTTGGGGTCGATTGAGGGTTCTCCCTCTAACCCTAACGAGGGCGCACACGAGGCCGCGCGAGGACTCACTGACCGCGCCGCCTCAGCAGTCCCTCAGCCCCGCGGGGAACCCTTGCTTACGTTTAATGAGATCACTACGCACTACTATCTGTCAAGACGGGTCTTCCCCCTCCCGCACCCCGCCTTATGTAGGGCGCGGGCGGTTACCCTTCGACTTTTACAAGCCCGTGCGTACCCTAACCTCGCGGTTTTTCATGCCATATACCCCGAAAGATATCCCAGTGCGGACTGCCCTGCCTGTGGACTAAGGGCAACATTGGACCATGTGTTGTGGGAGTGTGAAGCCATCGGCTCCTCCTTCAGCGAAGATAGGTGGGCTGCGCTGTTGGGCAGCCCCGAACTCAACGACCAAACCCTGGCCGTCCAGAGTGCCCGCGATCGGGCCGTCAAGCTCGGCTTGGCGGTCCCTACGTGGGACTAGCCGGGTGGCGCGGGATCTCCCCTGCGTCTTCTCTGGACCAAAATAAAGTTACTTCATTCATTCATTCATTCATCACTTTCAAGATGAGGCACCCGAGCAGCCGCGCCGTACGCAGCAGCCGCCGGAGTTGAACGCCTCCCCCCAACGCTCCCCGTCTGTTCCCTCCCCTAATGCCTCGCACGCGATGGAGGGCGGAACGCGCTTCCTCCCTGCTTTCCGAGGGTTAGGCGATCCTCGGCTCAGCCTCGGCGCAGTGCGACTATGTTGGACTTTATACGGAACAACACTGCGACGGCAGAAATGCGCCTGGAGTCTCCATATCGTTGCAATACGAGAAGAAGAAAATACAATCTTCTGTTGCAAATGACATTACCGCTAAAGCGGCATGCCCAAGAAGATGGCCATTAGCAAGCCGCTAAGCGCAAAAATTCGTTAAGCTCCAGGTCAGCTATGTTTCAGCGGAGTTCATCAGGAAGAGCTTCGCTGGTTAGCCAATTAGTTACGGGCGTCTGCGCTTGCTTTGAACAGCTTGGCAGCTAGCCTACAGAGCAGGCATGCCTTAATGAGGTACTGCGGTTACCGGCTTCTACGCGAGAAACTTCAGTATACGGTTGCAACTGTCAGCAACTGTGGCCGGTGGTGTCTGTGAAATAGCTGAAGCAGGGACGGCGCGTGTCTGTAACCTACCCTCCAGCTCTCCTTGGGTACATTTAAATGAAGCTATGTTTATTTTAATAGGCGGGTTTACGTTAATGGAAAGTTAGAACTCCTACATAGAGTTGCAAGTTCACCAGCCACAGCGTCTTCAAATGGACCTTTTTTAGTCCTACTTGAGGCCTGACGCTCCCGCGGTAGCATTCTTGTTGGTTTATTCGACTGTAATTATCTGGGTCTGACCTTAGCGGAACAATGTTGCTGTCTTTTTGAAGCGAAGTCAGTCGGTCAGTGTCTCGTTAAATGCATGAAACACACACAGAGACACACATTGTAGATTGTCTGCATATATATATATATATATATATATATATATATATATATATATATATATATATATATATATATATATATATATACCCTAGGCAAATCAGGCAAGATTGCAGAACATACACTCTCCTCGCAAATCGTGAACTTTGAATGTAACTCTTTCTTCTTCAACCCTCACAGCACGGTTCTAGCAAGATACGTTCATCTGAAACGCCGCTATTTTTGTTCACAGAGAAATTTCACGCCATTTTTGATCGCCGTTGCATAGCTGACTGCACATTTTTATATTTTGACAAGGCATTTAACAAGGTTTCTCATAGTCTTCTTTTACTAGAACTGCGCATGGTAGATTGAGGTACTAATGCACTAAAATGGCTTGAACACTTTCTCACGCACCATTAACAGTTTGTTTTAGCTAGTAAAATTAACTCTGCCCGGCACACACTGTGCTATTTGATGTTCCCCAAGGCAGCGTCGTTGGGCTCTTAGTCTTCTAAATCATTATAAACGATTTATCTAACTGTCTTTCGTCATCCATTTATCTCTTCGGAGATGATTGCGTTCTTTTCAGAGAAATAACAAGTGCGACTAACAAGCATAATTCAAGCTTACAGTAACGGCATCTCTTCATCCTGCGGAACCTTTCATATGATACTGAAAGCAAACAATTGTAAATTATTGCGTGACTCATATTCCCACTCAGTTACCACATACTAGCTAAAATGCGCAACACTAGAATTCGCTTCACCAAATAAATGCCTGGGCATTCAAATCACTGCTAACTTTAGCTGAGCCACTCATCTAGATTATGTCATAAACAATGCCTATGGCACGCCAAGTTATTCTAGACCTTAGCTTTCCTTCAGCACCTAATCATTGTTCGTTCAGAGCTGGATTACGAGTCGTCAATCTGGAACCCGGGTGTTGAAATTCTCATTAGCCGATCAGCAATGATCCTGGAACAAATCTGCCTAGTCAATTTTTTTTCTGTCAACGTACTGGGAGCTTAAAAGCTAGGGAACGTAACTGACGCTTAAACAAATTCTGAACACGACGTAATGCTGCACGACTAATGATGTTGTATAAAGTGTTTCATCATCAAGTTTACAAGGTGACCTGCTCTGTCCGCCTCCATAAAAATCCTCACGTCTTCATCAGAGAAATAAAATAGGCATTGTAACATCTAAAATAAAAATATTTTCTTATTCATTCATTACGTGCACTTGCTGAGACTAGAACGGCCTTGCCTCTATTTTGTCATAATTAGTGACGTTTCATTGTTGCACTGTACATTCTTGATTTATTAGACTAGAGAACTAGCGGTATTGTGTGTTTCCTGTTCTTTTATGCCTTAAACGCTGCTATAATATTCCCTTTCTTTTGCTGCTGTTGTATAGCCTAAAACTGTAAATTCTAACCAGTCCCGTCTTTAAGGTGCGTTTTTTTATCATGTGAGTACTAACTAACTAACTAACTAACTAACTAACTAACTAACTAACTAACTAATTAACTAACTAACTAACTAACTAACTAACTAACTAACTAACTAACTAACTAACTAACTAACTAACTAACTAACTAAATAGATAGATAGATAGATAGATAGATAGATAGATAGATAGATAGATAGATAGATAGATAGATAGATAATACATGTGTAGTGTGCATGATATCCAGTTGCTTATTTGATTTGCCGGGATTTATAACGTCTCATCCATGCTTACCTTGCTTTTTTGTTCGTTTGTTTGCTTGCTTGGAGTGTGCCCAAAGCAAAGTTCTTGGGCTCTTGGATATTTGTCACGGGAAGCTGCAGCTTACACAGTACAGAATTTTAGTTAACCTTTTAAGGGGCCTTGGTGAATTGACCTTTGTTTTGCACCTTCAAACAATAAATCAGGACAAACGCGCTTTACATATAATGTCAGCTCGTAGGTATCGTTAAAGCACATTGACCTCTTAAAAAAAGTTGCGCATTATAGTCACACTAATCTTTGATATATATATATATATATATATATATATATATATATATATATATATATATATATATATATATATATATATATATATATATTACTATATCTGTGCTCCTTCGTTCTGAGGTTGTTGGTACGTGCAACTAGCATTGCGCTGATTCCTGGTTAATCCCACAGAATGTGTATGTGACCCTGTAAAGAAGGTAAACAAGCCCTAAAAAGTTTTTCATATGCGTCGTACCTTGCTATGCAAGCACCTGTTCTCATCCTTATTCCCTTGACGAGCCTCACGTGTTGCCTTCGGCCTCCTGACATCGCCGCGTCGATGCTCACACTGAGCACCCGCCCGAATCGCTGCTTGTAGTCCGGCATCGCTTCTGGATGCTGTAGCACCTAAATATTACAACTTTCAACAAACTCAGCTCCAGTTCACATTTAAGCAATGCGAAGCAATCACAGTTTTACAGAGAATGATTCTGAAGAATCCCATAACTGTTTTGAAGTGAAAGACCTTTGCGACTTATTGTGCACTGATGCAAAGCGTAGCGCGCATTGTTGTTCGTTGTTCTCTGAGGACCAGGGACACGCGTTGGCCTCAAAGAAGTTCATCAAAGAGCACCACATAGTCAGTGACACATACTCAGTGGCGAATAACCGATGTACCCGACGCTTCTGATGTGAAAGGGTCAAACAATTGTGCCCCAAGCAAGTGAGTCTATTTCAAGTGCCTGAAAACGTGCTGGTTTGTGTGTTAATGTACATCCGGATTTATTTGTTTGGCCTTGTCGCAAATGTGTACACTTATGGGAAAACATATAACACCTTCTTGTACGATGTTCGTGCTAAGAGTCGCCATCGACATGTTTTAAGAACAGCACTCAACATTATTGTTGACCGGCGTTCTAACGTGGAATAACTTCGTGCACCATGGAGTAAGGTATCTGCAAAACGGCCTGCTCTGCAGGTTTTATTTTTGCTTCTAAGATATTCTAACGCAGCGTTGAATTTTTGCTGTACAGCAAGCCTTCTTCAAATTTTTTTCACATCTCCATAGTCTCGCTTTCTTCGCTCTCAAGGTTATTGAATTGTGGTTTTTCGCTTGTGTAGATATTTGCATTTGATATTGTCTCATATATTCTGGGTCATATTTAGAAATTGGGCGTCACGTGACTTTTATTATATGTATGCTGTTGTCAGAAATGACTGCCCGATAAGTGTTTGTGAAATATAGTCGAAAACTAGAAGAGTGCTTCCTACAGCGTGTATGGATGGCCATGGGATACTTGTAATATATATATTAATGCATGTGACTGCCCTGTTTTTTGGTTGGAAACGTTTCACTTCACCCACCATAATTCTTGGCTGATTTAACAATATAAATTTGTAGATAAACCGGGGCATTGCTGTACTTTCTTCAAAAGTTTCAGTACATGCTAAATAAATCACAAATCAAAAGAACCACAGTTATGTATCTAGCTAGATTGCTTCTTGTATGGGATTATTATTTATTGATACTGTTCGTGCTATCAAATCAAGTGGAGGAACATTATTTATTGCGGAATCACAAAACAAAATTGTACAGTAACACAGAATGCGCCATAGTAAGATGATAAAGACACGAATACGTATACAAAAAGTGCGTATATCATAGCGCGTTATCCTTTGCCGTGTCTTTTTTACGTCTCATACAATCCCTAAATAACTAAAAAAATTAGGTACGATCAACACTAACTTTCAGCACTCTCCAAGATCTTTCACTATCTCGTCTGATTAATGTACAGGATGCGCCAATATCAAGCGAACGGTAGATTTGGGTTTCAAAAAGGTACGTTTTCTTCTTCCGGTTGAGAAATAAAGATTTCATATAAGTTCGACTATAGTACGACTGCTATAGAGCCAATAACAGTGGCTGACGTTCTAACTTATTTGATGGCAGGAATTTGTTGTTGCCATTTATAGAATTACAAAGCGCAGAAAACTGTAAAGCGTACTGCTTCTGTACAGCTGTATTGTATTACGGTAGAGACAACATATTAATAGAAATATCAAGAGAGTAAATGTAAAGCTGTGTTATATGATCACTACAGTCAGTCAAGAAACTTTATTGATAGGTCCTGGAAGGTTCGGGACGAGCAAAAGGTCTCGCCTAGCTTATCACCACGCTCAAAAATTATTAGGAGACAAAGTTATTGTGGCCTACGTGGTAGAGTGGGGCCGTAAAGAGAAAAAAAAAATTTGTGGCTATTTGATTTCTGCCCCTAATTGGGTGACCTCAGGAGCTGAGGGAGACGTGTGCTGGAAGAACAATAAAAATTATTCAGCACAATGCGTTGGCGGGCTAGTTGGTGCGGATCCAAAATACTTTGTTTAGCGCAATACAACGGATGTCCATTGTATTGCGCTAAACAAAGTATTTATGACTAATAATAATCACCAAGAGGCGCTGAAGGAACATGTGGTTGGCGGATATTCCTAGTCTGCGTGAAAATGACAGTTGCAGCGTTTTTTAATAGTTCCGAACGCCTCCACCTGACGCGTGCTCCGACGGCGTTGTCCCGGAAATTTTTTTTCCAGTTAATGTAGCGGTTTCTCACGACGCATTCATGGCGCGTTGTCATTCAGCACCGCTAAACGAAGTGCCTTCCTGCGACTTCGAAACCAGAAAGCGAGACTGAAACTGCAAAGTTTCTCTCGGCCATACGTGATCAGAGGAGATCGCTAGGGGTACGTTAAGGAGTTGAGAAATCTCTTGAGAGACAAAGCGAGAGAGAGAGAGAGAGAGAGAGAGAGAGATTGTAGAGAGGAAGATGCACTATTTACTGCAGCCCTTAAGGAAGCACGTCTCATCGTGTGGATATACCTTCTGAAATAACCGGCTACTATTCGTAGTATGAAATATGTGCGGTAAAGTAAATGCATAAAAAAGGCAAGTAGCGTAATTATGTTAATTACTCAATTAAGCATTTTAGTTTTTTGCAGAAATCTCGGATGCAAGCGGCTGATAAACATGAGGAATAAGAAGTAGTTTCCAATGAGATCTTCTTTCTCATGACGTTCTGCTATCTGCGCGAACATATCTGCCCGAACGTGACAATATAAAGCGTAAAAATCTCATCTCAAGCTCAATAACTTATCACCTACTCCTGGAAAGCGAAGAGGCTTTCAATAGGTGTTAATTTTAACGCTATTCTTTTCTTTGTTCGACATGTCATTATTTACGAGCCCCACATTTCACCATCCGTCAGTATATTGCACCTTCGTGTACGACGGTGTGAAAGAAATCAAGGGAATAAAAAAAAGGAAAGTAAGACGAAGCAAAGGATAAAGATGCACACTTTTGTGACATCGGAAAAGCTTTTATGGGTCGCGCACGACTTGAACTCACGTAAGATCGACAGCGAGGACAGCAGTTGGGCTTCTCGCGAAATCTCGGATTGGGAGGTGAGTGAAAATCGATGTTTACGTCTAGTTTGAAATATTTATTCCTGATAAATCGAAGCTTCTAACCTTGCTTTTTGGGATGCGTTTATGCTTGTGGAGTCTTTACGACGTGCATGCTTGTCATCATTCCAGTTGTATAGGCCTTGCTTGTTCCTTCTACGAGAAATATAACTCGGGAGTTAAGTTGTGCATATATATTTGCAATGCGTTAGCGTTAAGAGTTCCGAAGTGAAAAATGTAAAGCCAATTTTACACAGGGACAACTGTCAAAACAACGGAGCTGGTGGATGTTTTCTCAAATTTGAACTAGTGTTTAGCCCGTTTTCCACGAAAGTATTTTGTCTTGTCTTCGGTTTGTTAGATTCAAGCTTCGTTTCCGGACGGCGCACCCTCTTCAGTTGCGTGAGGTTGTGATCAAACCCCAGTCTAGGAGACACCTTGCAGCTATGGCCGCACACGGAATTCTTTCTTCAACCGTCCATCAGCGCCCTCCGTGGGAGAAATTTCCCTGCGTGGACGTCTCTGCTCGGCCTCCTACTCTGGAAGTTGGGGGTTAGCTTGCCTCTGATGGCGCTTGGCTTGGGTTTCCTTCTCTTGAAAATGGGGGTAGGCTTGCCTCCACCAGCGCTTGCCTTACGCTTCCCGTTCTCGATCCTCGGCGGTAGCGGCTTCCCGCCGCTGTCGCCTTGCTTGCGCTTCTTGCTGTTGAAGTCGGCATTTGCGCGGCATATGCGCTGCCGCTCGCGCCGAGCGGTATCCATGGCGCGAAAAGGCGCGCGCCGGCGAGACACCTGCTCCTATACCCCTATCCTCCCCCTCCACCGGCGCGCGCTCTGCTTCTTGCCCCCCTGCGTGACACCGGACAACGGAAGGCGAAGGCTCGACTTAGAATGGCTCTGCTATTAAAAAGTGTATGCGTGTGAAGAGCGGGGGAGTGGTCACGTGGTAGAGGTAAAGACGGGATGGGCGAGCTTGAAAGCGCTTATATGTGTGTATATATACTGGTTGTCTGAGGTAACGTGTACCAAAACAAAAAAAATGTCTGAGTTCAGCGTAGCAGGACTTAACCAAAGTAATGTTGTTTGTCGTCGCTTGGAGTAAGTCAGGCTATTCTTTTTTGTATTTCGTCGAATTACATAATTAGTTATAAACAATTAACTTCTCAACTATTATAATCAGAGTAAGATTGTCAATCAGAATATTGTAGGCCATCATAGGAAATTCCCTATCCGCCTTTCTTTTGCTCTATACGTGCTACATATTTTTTTCCAAAGCTGAAAGAAGTCGGCAAAAGCACGCGAAAAGTTGCCACACCACTAGTGGCGCGGCTATCACTGTTAAAGATCAATTTCAGGGGTCTTACGTGCCAAAACCATTATATGATCATCAGGCACACCTTAGCGGAGGACTTCGATATAATTATGACCACCTGGGTTTATTCAGAGCGTCCTAATGCGCGATACACGGGTCGTTTTGCATTTCATAGGTTGCCTCGATACAGCGCTTCTCCGTACGGGATGGTGACACGTCCGGTTGCGACGCCATATTGTGTCGGAGCACGTAAAGACGCACTATAACATGCAGCGGGAATTTAGGTTCTGTATTCGCTGACAGTATTAAAATTGGTAATTCTTGCAGTTTGTACGCTGACATGCATCGCACAATTACAATTCACTTTAAATACGAGATGGAACGCTTACAGTAAAGCAATGCTGAAATAAATTTCGAGTTCACCAAATAACTAGTTGTTTTTGCGGCGCTTTCGCTTGCGCTCCCAATTTATTTCGTAAACAAAGGTGACGTATATAGTGTATACTTAGGGCGTTAGAGGTTGCCCTCAAGAGAGAGAGAGAGAAAATGATGCAAAGAAAGGCCGAGAGGTTAATCAGAGGTAGTTCCGGTTGGCTACCCTGCACAGGGGAATGTGTAAGGGAGATAAAAAGATAAAGATAGTGGAAGCGGGAGATAGAGAGACGAGCACGAACAAACCTCGTACACTATAGCGTGGTAGGGGGCGGCGTTCCTAATGTCTATCGCTTAGCCCCATAGACCGCAAGAACCTTAACAACGCGAGTAAGGCCTTTAGCGTGGATGTTCTGTGGGAGTACTGACCTAAAGCTTTGAGTTCTGATCGTGGACGATTGTCAAACTAGTCCAGCACTCTGCACAGCACTTGTCTCTGAGCACTATATCGCGGGCAGGTACAGATAATATGTGCTAGCGTCTCATCGCTGTTGCATATGTCGCACGTGGGGCTGTTGACAATTCCAGTAAACAAAGCATGTGAGTTCGTAAACGCAAGGCCTAGCCACAGATGGTACAGCATGGTCTGTTCAGGTCGTGGTAACCCAGGCGGTAGGTGCATCCGTCTGTCTGGAGACAATGAACGCAAACGACACATGGTGAAAGCGTTCGAGTGCCACAGTGGCAAAGTACATTCGCGGGACATCCATCGCAGTCCAGCAGCAGCGCCTGTTCGCGAAAGGGGAATCAAGACATGTGTTGCTCTCAAAAATACTGACGCACCTTTCGACAGTGAAGCTATAGCTGCTTAATGTCGCGAAACAGACGTGTGAACTGCCGTAGGACAAAACAAGGTGAATAAATATTACAGAGTTATCAGTAAGTGAAGGTACATTGATTATCGAGATACAAGTCGTGCGTGTGAAAAGAAAGAATAATAGGGCGCATGTGGCCGAAAACAATCTCATGTATTTATTTATTGAAAATACATCAAGAACCCTGTACACAGGGTTTAAGATGAGGGGAGCATATATTAGCATATACTTATGAATGTCAAAATGCGCCCTTGAAATAGCAGTTTCAATCACGACCCTGGCTGCCAAATTCCAATGGGGTGGAATGCTTTTGCAAAACGCTCGTGTACTAAGATTTAGGTGAACGTTAAAAAACCACATGTGGTGAAAATTATACCGAAGCCCCCCTCCCCCCGCGCGTAGTAATCAGATGGCGATTTTCTCATGCAAACCCGCAGAATTTGTTATTTTTTAGTAATTGAGAAGTAAAAGCAAGGTACAACACTGATTAATTATTAGCGCCATCGCAGATATCCAGCCTAACGTATCATCCCACTCGCTGTGGTGGCGTAGTGGCTTTGGCATTGTGCTACTATGCCAAAGGGCACGGGATCAAATCCAGGCCGCGGTGGCCGGATTTCGACGTAGGTTATATGTAGAAATGCCCGTCTACCGTGCATTGGGTTCATATTAAAGAACCCCAGATGATAACAATTAATGCTGGGTCCCCCACTACGGAATGCCTCATAATCATATCGCAGTTTTGGCACTTAAACCAAGAAAATTGATTCAAAGTGTAAGCCCTTGTGTTCGGCTCATGAATATTTTCTACCTATTTTATAAGCATAGTGCCCAAATGTATTCCTCAATAAGACATTTGCCTTAGGTTCTGTTATGCAACCCGCCATGGATGAGCACAATGATCTGAGAAAAAGCAGCACAGCGATACATATCGCCAAAATAAAGGGATACTTTCTTGCCAGCGCCTATAGCTGTTACTTTGGTAAACTATTGGAAGACAGCCTAGAAACAACGGAGATGTTAAAGGCGGTTCACTGACACTTCACCTGTACGAAGCTACACGAGGCCGTGCACATAAATTTGAGTACGTTGACAAATAAAATCTGATGTTATACGCTTCTTAAGAACATGAAAACAGATTAGTTGAAGTTCTTACCTGCTGGAGTTTTCTGTCATATTCCACCCTCCTCATTACATATGGCTGGCAAAATCAGGGCAAGTAAGCGCTCAGCCAAACATGACACACTTCAAGAACATTTTCGTAATATTTAGCTGCTCAGTGCATGTGACCGTTGGAAATGACACATTGGGATTTAGAAGGCATCTCATCGCCTTGATTATATGACTTAGGAGGGACGAACCGCTAGTGCTTCACAAAATTTTCTGAAGGCCGTTTCACGCGAAGACAGAAGTTTAAGCATCATATGGCTGCCATAAGCAAGGTTCTTGCTGACTTTTTCCTTCGTTCTGGGTGCAAGAAAATCTTAAACATAGGTGCGTTTTTGTTCCGCTGAGTTGGTGCGCAAAGGTGTGCAGCAAAGGACATGATGGAACATTTTAGCAATAAAATTATGACGCACTTTTCATCTGATGTCACGAGCCCAAAAAATTCATCTTAACTAACACGTACGCCGCACCATGGAGATTACTAACAGGCAACAAGACAGCGTCGCAATGGCAAATGCACGCGTACACACTGGCCGCTTCAACAGCTCCGACACAATATGAATGCGGTGGGGCGCAGTCCTTCTCACATCCCCCCCCTGAACGGCGGGAGGCGGAGCACACATCGCGGCAGCCTGGCTTTACACCTCCACGAAAATGCGGCCGCTGAAGCCAAGATTTGATCCCGCGCCCTGGGGCTTCGCAGCGCAATGCCAGAGCCACTACGCTACCAAGGGGGGTCACCACTGTTGCACTGGTAATATTCCAAGTGACGTAAATCGCAATGATGCGCTAGAACACATAGCACTTACCAATAACAAAAAATTGTCTATTCAATTCCGAAGCCACGCTAGTTTCTTCCTGGAGCAAATAAAAACTGATTAACATTCCTTCTCGTCGCCGAATTTACTGCAAGCTGCAAATGCGAGCACTGCGGAATTTTCATTGCTCGCAGAATCTGTGACTCATAAGTTTTTGACGCTGAAAGCACATTCGTCAGCAGAATTGCCGATTTCTACTCAGTTCGTCACATCGGGACCGTGTGTGCGTGTGCGCGCGCCTTGTCATCTTGCAGAAAGTGAACAAAGAAGCGACCAAATTATTGTTGCGTGTAAAAGGAGACATAAGGCGGGATATTCGACATTATTCATATCAGAGAGTCGTGTAGTAGTGCCAGCGGAGGCATATATAGACGCACCAAAAAGCTTTGAGCTATTATTCATGCAATAACGCGGTCGCATAAGTAGAATGCGAGCGAAAAGTTTGAGCGTACGTAGATACAAAGCGAGCTCTTGTTCCTGCCAGTAAAGAGACGCAGTGCCGCAGGCTGGCTGCTCCTTGATGCTTAGATTCTTATCATTTGCCACTCTTTTACAGTGGCCATAAAAGCACTCGTGCTAGAATGGTTCGTAAGGGAAATTTCCAGCTAATCCTGATGCTATGCATGAGTGTTGTGAGTTCGGCCCAACTCTGTGAAACAATTCACACTCCTATAGTGTAATTGGGTCTTTAAGTCACACCTTTGCACCACTTTTATGTAATAGTGTGAATTATCGACCCATTTACGCTCTTATTCACGTTAAAGGTGTAGATCATCTTACAGTGCAGGTGATGAATTTATTGGGATAAAATCAGTAAACTGCGCTGGGAAAACCGTCCATCGAAAAAAAAAGAGTGCCTCAGGCACTCTTTTTTTCTTTCTTCACGAAAGCGGAAGGCGTAATTTTCTAAGCGTAATCATTAAATGCTTAAGCTTTGTATAGTATGTGCTTGTATATAGCAGGAACTTCGCAACTTAAAAAGTAAAATTGATCGCTATACCCTAACAGCCTCAGGGAAGATTAGGAACTTTCTGCAGTACTTAGCACCAGAAACAGCTAGGAAATGGCAAGAATGACCGCGCCTGGGGGTAAACGGCAGCCGCCATCAACGCCCAGATTCTCATTTGGGTATATCTCTTTCTGGGAGTAAAACGCGCGCTATAGTTGAAGGCATACGCTGCGAAGTACAAATGTTACAAAAATGCTATTGTGTTTGCTTTATGGAGCCCAACAATCGCTGCAATTTTTTTTCAACACAACGTGTTGCGTAATTGTGGATGGCATTTGTTCTGATCATCAGTACAGTATAGCGAGAGCAACAATTGAAGACAGCGCGAAATCAACCAATTTATGCAGCTAAAAATGGGGAATAATTATATGGCGATGAAAACATGCACAAAAAAGAGAGAGAGAAAGAAAATGTAGGCGCGACATGGAAAATACTTTGTAGGAGCTGAAGTACTCGATGCGTGCTTCCTTTTCTGTTTTCCAGTGCTTAAAAATTATTTATTCTGGCGAAGTATAGGCCACAGGGCCCTGGTTAGCTTATTACGACGTTGAAGGAAAAAGAAATGTTTTACTTTAGTACGAATTCTTCTTTAGATGTAGCTAATACTGTTAGGAACCCGAAATTCAGAAAAGTGTATCGTCGAAGAGAAGTCCGATAGAAAAAAAGAAAGCTCGAACGAGAAAGAAAAGAAATGCAAGAAGACAGTGACATGACGTCCTTTCCCGGTTACTGAGCCCGAATATATCTATTTCGATGAGCAAATGATAGCTTGGTGCGTGTTCGTTGTTTCGAAGCAAGCGATAAAGCTATAGATAATGAAATACATCATTACATGCGCTTATTGCAAACGCAATGCGTGGGAATTGCCTCGGGTACACCATACATTTTCATTAGCAGCGGACAGCCTCATATAACGCGCCGAATTTGCAAGCTTCCTAATTTAAACGCTCGTGAATGCGAAGTGAGGTCGAGCACAAGGAGTTAGACAACCAGATTTTTTTTTTATCACAGTCGGCAGAATTCAGTAGTTATAGTTACAGATACAGATACAGATACAGATACAGATAGAGGCGTACTGTGATTACAAAGATGGACCCCGAAACTGCAGACAGAGGTGAAAAAGCTTTCGTCTGCGTAGTTTACGAGTACGATCGAAGTGCAAACATTCTTCTACTCGCATTCGCGTTCGCATTGGGCAAAAAACCTCCTAAAACCCGGTAGGCACTAAATCAAAGAGTATGGAGCCTAGAGTACTTCATGTAACATTGATATTAAACATGCGATTCCAGTGGGTTGAAATTCACTGCGGAGTCAAAATAAATGACATCGCAGATGCGTTGGGAAAAGCGGCTCGCGATACTTCAGAAACCCGTCTTATTTCCATGCCTCGATCCCACGCACGGCGCATCTTATCAAAGCCTTAAGAAAAACGTGTTTGCCAAACATGTGCAAAGCGAGCACAAAGGAATAAATTTCAGATGCAATGGAATTCTAAATAGATGATCAGCTTCCACGACGCATCGATACCCTCTTTCATATTCTGCGTGGACCTCAAAGTTGCTTATACAAAACACTTTTTTATTTCAAATATAAACATCTATCCTCTACAACGTGTTCCTGCAGTCACGACGACGAGGACGTATATCACCTATTACACGACTATCCCAAGCACACTACACATAGACAGCGCTTTAAACAAGCCCTGCGTTTAACTTACTCACATCAACCAAAATTTTATTAAGTCCATACCCATCAAATATACTGCATAACAAAACAATGAAATCCACTCAAGGCGTCTTTTAATACACTGGCATGTCTGAGGAATATTGACCCCCCCCCCTCCCCCCATCGCGGTGCGTAATTCCTAATGGCTCATTCGCGTCTCTGAAACAAACATGTGTACCACTTCACACACATTGCAAAGACATGCAACTTTTTTGAGGTACTTCCACTGTGAGCGTCGATACTTATTCTTGTTTTATTTAAATATTACCTAACGGAAGCACTTTCTTATTTATAAATCAAAAGTATCAAGGCTAGTTCCACTACGATTTCTTTTTCGGAGGTGAAAGCAGCGGAAATACGGCGTGGTCGGTATCAAATGTAACTGGAACGCAATGTGTGTCGGCGTCCTTTATGTGGTTTGAAATGTAATCATAAATTATTATAACATAAAAGTTACGTTGCATGTGCCTCATTCAAATGAACGACTTAAGTATGTGCGTTGTCTTTTCTTTTTTACCCATAATATTGTTTCTCATGACGCGTTATACCGGCTCCACATTACAGGTCAACTAGGTGTTAGTACGGCTGCGGCAGTAAGGTGGAGCCGTGTTGTTGCAACTCAATCTGCTCTGGCTCCTTCCTTTAAAACGTAATTATCTATGATTATAAAATAGGCGTTACTTTGCGTATACATGCCTGAAATATACGACTTCATTGTGCCGTTATTCGCCGGTGACTGAAAGAAGATACAGGGGAACTAAATTCATCAATGATCTCCGAGAGGCAAGGCGGATGCAAAAGAAGAATCATCGCATTGATGCAGTACAATCTCAAAGATGGAAACGTTTCTGTGAGTCGTCGGATCCACGTCAGCGATTATCTCAGATATGGAGAACCGTGCGTGGACTTCACGTATCACCGCAATAGCGTGTTCCTTTCAACACCCTCGCCTTGCACCAAGATTGCAGCGAAATTGGCATCGCTGAAGATTTTCGCTCAAGACTTGCCAGCTTGCATCTCCAACGCGCACTTAAACCATGTGCCACTCCTGCGCCACGGGATTCCCGCATGGATGTAATGTTTTCGATGGAGGAGCTTGAAGCGGCACTGGCGACTTGCAGATGGTCTTCGTCACCTGGGCCTGACGGCGTTAGCTATGCGGCGCTCGCTATTCTTAGGCAGAAAGCACTACTCATGCTGCTAAACCATTACAACAAGTCTTGGCGCAACGGTTCGGTTCCACGTGAATGGAAAGGCAGCTCCTAGGTTCCACTATCCAAACCACGTAAATCATCGTTAGATTTGTCATCGTACCGCCCCATCGCTCTGGCCAGTTGCACAGAGAAAATAATGGAAAGAATGATTTTGACGCACCGGGAATGGTACCTGGAAAATTACAATGTGTATCCAGATGCTATGGCTGCCTTCCGGCGTGGGCGCTCATCCACAGGTAATGTCATCGATTTGAGCACATTTGTTCAACATTAAACACGTCTGAAATGACTCACTGCGGCATTATTCCTTGACATAAAAGGCGCGTATCATAATATAGTACATTATGCCATTATAGATGCTCTGATTGAAGGGGGAATCAGTGGTCGCACTTTTCAGTAGCTCTGCAGTTATTTGACCGAAAGGCATTTCTTCGTGATCACCGAGGATGATGCTACAACTCAACACCAAACGTTCCCTGGAGTACCGCAAGGCGGAGTGTTGAGCCCGACGCTATTTAACCTAGTGTTCGTTGGCCTAGTCAGATGTTTGCCCAACACAGTTCAAATGTCAATCTATTCCTACGACATCTGCTTTTGGGCGTCTGCTGCAACACGACTGGAGGTATGAGCACGGCTACAAAAGGCAGGTACGTTAACATCTCTGTACTTGCAAAAACAGAACTTAGAGCTGTCTTCCGAGAAATGCTGCCTTGTTACATTCACTCGGAAGGCAATGAAGCGTTACTCTGTAATTGTCAATGGGCAAGCAGTTGTAAATGCACGGAAATACCGCTTCTTAGGAGTAATTATCGACCGCGACCTATGATGTAGCCCGCACGTTGCATACCTAAAGAAGAGGTTAATGACGATAATACATCTCCTCAAATTTCTCGGCGGAAAGTCATGGGGCACATCGGTGCGGTCAATGCTGCAGCTTTATAACGCCTTGTTCCTCGGTTTCGCAAGATACAGCCTCCCTGTGCTTGGTAACACCTGCAAAAGAAACCTGCGTGTACTCCATGGACTACAAGCTCAAGCCCTAAGGATGGGTCTCGGTGTTCCGAGGTGTGCGTCTACAGCGGCAACAATTGTCATAGCTCGATATCACCGAATATCAAAGTACTTGGCAACCTACGCTCTCAGGCCGCATATTCGGCACGTTGCCCCACAATCTTGTCACCATCTTGCCGCTCTACCCGGAGAAAGGCTACACGCAACTTACTGTCGTATAATTGCTGCCAGTGTTACTATTCGATGGCAATGAGGTACTCATTGCCTTCGAACTACATGCCTGCAGCAAAACCATCCTCACCGTTATGGTGCCTGCACACACCTGAAATACGCCTCACCATCCCTGGAATCATAAACAAAGCTAACATACCGTCATTTTCCCTGTAGCAGGCCACAATAGAACTCTTACATAAGGTGCACAGTGGCCGCGTACACGTTTACATCGATGGCTCATTCAGATCTGCTAGTTCAGCTGCTTCTGTGGTGACACCAACAAGATCCGTCAACATACAGCTAAAAACGTCACATGTATCATCAACGACAGCTGCTGAACTGGTAGCCCTGCGTGCGGCTCTTCATTTCATTCAGGAGGAACCACCCCATGCCTGGTCAGTGTTCTGTGATTCCAAGGCAGCCCTACAGAGTGTACTCTCTGCACTGCGTTACGGATTCCATGAGCACCTCGTCGCATAGATCAGAGAAGTCCACCATCGCATAGTTCACAAAGGACACGATATGATATATCAGTGGTTGCCTAGTCACTGTGGCATACATGGCAATGATCGAGAAGACGCAGCTGCCCGATCTGCCGATGACGGCGTCAACTGCGTTGCCATTCCTCTCTTGTGAGCTGACGCAGCGAAAAAACTTTCTGCACTGGCGCGTGACCTGACATTAGCTCAATGGAATTCATCCAAGTTCACAAGTACACGCCTTCATACCCTGGACGCTAATTTACAGCTTCCGCCCGAGCTTCCACGGCGTGACTGTACCCTTCTAGTCCGTCTATGGCTTGGAGTAGCATTTTCAAATGCGTACTCTTCTCTCATCTGAATGACCAACAGCCCACTTTGTGACTTCTGCGGGTGCAATGAAACAGTCGAGCACCTTCTTTGTCAGTACTCTCGTTTCAACCGACAAAGAGCAGTCCTGTTAGCCACCCTCGACAAACTGGACAAGCGCCCAATGACAGAAAACAAGATCCTTGGAAACTAGCCTACGCGAGCATCAGTGCGATCCGCTATGAAAGCGCTGCTGCGGTACCTAAAAGACGCGGGACTTTTCGACAAATTGTGACTTCACACTGTGTGACATAGGATTGTACGGTGACACTGCGTAAGACTAGGAACGCCTTTGCAGGCTGCGTGACAGTGTCCACAGAAACTGTTCGTCTGCACGTGCGTGTGTGTAACCTTTTTCTCTTACTTTTCTTTTAAATTCTTCTTTCTCTCACCTATCGCATCCCCTTACCCTTCCCCCAGTACAGGGTAGCCAACCGGAGACAATCTCTGATTTAACTCTCTGTCTCGTTTGCCTATTTCTCTCTCTCTCTTGTGCCGTTTGTATATAGTAAAGCATTTGTAATTTTTCCCTGTCACATTGCATTTCCTTATCTAGGTGATGGAAGCAAGCTATCTGCCTGTACGTCTGTGGCGTTGAAAGCTGGTGGTGTTGTAGTCTGATGACATTCAGCTCCCTAGATGGCGTTGTCCAGCAGCGTCGTCTGCGGGGGAGTCCGAGAGCGACTGTATGACCAGGGCCTCGGTGATAACGCGCAGGCGGCATCAGTAATAAGAACTTTAGTACGAAGATTCTGCGAAGGCGCTTATACAGCTTTGCTGCCCTTCATGTATCAGTTGTTCTGATTAGCATACACATGTGAAAGATATCTAATGGGATCAGCATTCCTTGGATGCCTCATGCATTTTTATTTCTGGCGGTATCTACACACGACGCGATTTTACATGGCACGACTTTCACGGCCCGACTGATAAAAGTGAGAACGCTGAACATTGAAAATAAAGGTCTTACGCCAGAAATATACGGCTAATAAATCGCGCCGCACTTCATTCGAAGTTACGAGTACTGAATCCCAAATCTATAGGGTTAATGGCACAAAATGGCGCTGCAGTTAGAAGGGCGCGTTTAGTGAAGCTTTCTTTGCAGAGTCGGAGCTGTATTGATGCGATTAACATTGCACTTCTAAGTCGAGTGTTCTGCAATGCATTTACATACAGTGTTTTATTGCTAATCGTGAGACTAGTTCTGCCGGTATTTCTATACAGGTAATCAAGTAAAAGGTATAGTGACGTTTAACTTCGCGAACGCGGGCGATGCGCAAGCGTATGGGTGCTGTAATGCACAGAGTGATATCGGCCCTGGGTGCACCTGGACGCTTATACTGTCCGCATCGCAGATCGCATTCAAGACAGGGCTCGCGCGGCCGCGCCATACGCAGCAGCAGCCGGAGTAGAAGGCCCATTTGGAAACATTCGCTTACTATCTTAATTACCTAGCACGGTGTCAGCGAGCACAGGCAAACGTGAACACTTCACACTCGATGACCGCGCACACATTCGCTGTCGAAACACTGGCGCGAGGAAACGCAGCAGCCGCAGCAGCAAGGAAAGTGACTTTCTTGCTGTCCATCGTTTCAACGCAAACTGAGTGGTGAGAACACAGCGCACGCAGAGCTACGAGCCGTTGGCCCAGCTAGACTGTGCCCCCAAAGCAGATCGCTTTCAACGCAAGCCCACGCGACCGCGCGCAGCCGCGCCGTGGGACAGAAGGGTCACAGCCGCAGGATTTGTATGGTAGTACAGCTGGCAGGGTAGTACCATTAAGTACCGCATGGTGGCACGCTGTAAGGGGAGGGGGGGGGGGGCGTTGTAGTATTCTTCCTTCGGGATAGCTAGCGCTTTGAGACGCCGTCGTGGAGGCCTTTGGTCGCAGCGTGTGCAATCAGAGCTGGTGGCAGGAGCCGTACGGAGTTTCGAACGCCTTGTTCGAAGAAGTGGCGCTCGATGTACCGGCTGGCTTCCGCGTACCGGCAAGACACGGTGATAAGAGGGAGCACCCCCCCTAACAGAGTGCAATATACTGCCTGAAATAACAACCTCCTTATGTGTCTTGAACGTATTCTTGAATAGTAAGCGGAGTTGGCTTTTAGTAATTTTTTTCGTTATCCATTAATAGCAAACGTTTGAGCAGCGCTATTTCAGGAAAATGCGTGTTAGATTTTGAGTTCAAATTGTTTGTTTAAAGAGCATGAAGGATGCTTAATGATTTCATGCTGAAATATCTGTTTTGTCGTTGCCTGTAGTGCGAAATAGATGTGGGCACGAAGTTTGCAGACATACTGGAGCAAGCACGGAGAGCCAGGCGCCTTCGTCGTCAGCTTGCTTCGCGGCTTCAGACAAGCAGCGTCGATTTCACGAGCTGGCCACTTACGCATGCGCGCGCGCCAAAAAATAAAGCAATTACCAGCGAACGGCGACAACTCCACTATTTATCTTTATTTCAATAAAAATAATAAAAAACCTCACTTCTGCATTTACTCTTATTCCTTAACGCGGTTGATGATGATGTTTATTTATTTATTTATTTATCTATTTATTTATTTATTTATATACCCTGAAGGCACATTCACAGGAACAACCACGAAGGAAACCATGCAGATTGCTAAAGAAAAAATCATGTTCTGTTAGAAATATCATGACGATGGATGATATTATATGCTCTAATAATTTACAACATATACCTGTTAGTGAATTGGGCCTGTAGTTAGAGACTATGTAGGGATCACCATAATTAAATATGGGAATCACGCACGCAGCCCTCCCGGCGTCAGGCACGCATTTTGTGTCAACTGACTGTTGGAAAATAGCAACCAAGATACGTAACATAGCTGGTTTTGTTACGTTCAGCAATTTTGCGCAGATATCACATGGTCCGGATGCCGAATTAGCTGAAAGACGATCTATAGCAGTTTCTGCAACCTCGAAAGAGACGATGGGGTCATTCATTGAAGTGTTTAAGCGGAAAAAGTTCAGGTCTGGCGGTATTGGTTCCTCTGAGGGCAAGAAAAAGGGTGTTTATTTCGTCCGAAACATCGGAGCGGAGAAAAGGCTTACGGTCTTGTGGTCCCGACACAAGGGATGATGACGATGGTTTCGGATTTACTACCCGCCAATATTACTTAGTTAGCTTTTTTAACTGGGATAGGGATCTATAGAAGGAAATTACGCTTAATTCTGCCGCACTTAAGGGACCACGGCAAAGTGTCGTCACGAAGTGGAAAGTGAACGGGGATAGAGGAAGAGAGAGAATGAGGCGTAGTAGACTCCACCATGTGCAGAAGCGGTCAAGGGCGGTCCTTACAAAATCGGCACTGTGCTAGCGGGCGCTCACAAAGTGGCTATCCCATTTGTGTCTTTGTCAACGCACACAAAAACGGCATTTTTGGACTCTTTCTTTTTCACTACCAACCTAATGGTGAAAATAAAGATTTCTTTGACTGATTGATTAAATGAAGTCGATTTCAAAATAATATGGAAAGAAAAAAAAACCACTGCCACAACACTCCGTAAAGATGGTAACCCAGCGAAGCTGACACGTGCGGCCTCGGCTTAATCCGGACCGTTCGTAAGACGACGACTTAGTAGCCTGCCGGATCCTTGTTACGCAGTTGCTGCTTCGGCTCGGCTGCACGAGCCTGTTCTTGTGTCCGGGCTGCAACATCAGCACGGCGTAAACGAGCTCGTTCACGGTTTCGTTCGCGGTGTTGCTGATCGGAAGTGGCCTGCTCCTCAGGGGTACGCATGACGCGTGGCCTACCCATTTCGGAGCCGGAGAAAAACTGTTGCGCGCGGGCTCGATTGCGACGGAGAGCAACGACGTCACTACTAGTGCAGCCAATCGCGCGCCTTTCTCTTTTGTTTTTCGCGCATTTGCGTAGGGTTGCACCGGATGAGTTTTCGGCGTACAGGCGACAGACGGTTGAACAGACAGACGAATTGGTTAGCCATATACAGCTTTGCTGCAAAAATCCGAGGACACATAAGCACTTTAATGAGTTGTGAATGCGAAAGCATCAATGGACAGTTGAACGCCGCTGAGCGGTCCTTCCAGTTATGAACTCCTTGTGGGCAAGCGAGCGCTTTGAGACGCTCGGCGCGTTTTATTTTGGCCTTACCGAGGCGCCGTTAGATGGCAGACGAGAGCTTCCGCGGACAAGGGACGCGCGGAATACATCGGCGCCCGAGAGCGAGGGTGACCTGGCGTCGCAGTAATGCCACCTCCTCTCACGCAACACCCTTGGCGATACAACAGCAGCAAGTGCTTCCTTGCGGCCACTCTGTGCCATCGAGGTGCGCTCGTGACGGGGCGTCGCAGCCAGTGGAAATTTACCTGCGGTTTCGCTGCTACACACGACAGACGCCAGGTTTTTCGCTCAGTAGGTCACTTGATGCCTTTGCATCAAGAAAGTAACAGCACTGCGCTGCGCACGCAGCACAGTAACAGCGTAAGCTGGAGAAGCAGCTCTATAGGAGCTCCATTTCCGTCACAACGCAGTAGAGCATTTTCGAGGCAAAGTCCTCTCGCGTCATTTTCACGAGACCGACCTGAACTGTCCCCCTGGAGTCGACGGCGAGCTGCGGCTTGTGCTGGGGCCCTATAACGTAAAACTATTCCAATGTGTTTTTATTCCAATTTCGTGGCGTCAAATTTACGTAACCGTCGACGCAATCGTGGGGCGGATGATTGTGGTCCAAATAGAACAGGCGACTCAAACGCCCTCCTCGTTTAAAGAAGGTCGCTTTAAAAAAAAAGAAATTATGGGGTTTTACGTGCCAAAATCACGTTTTGCTTATAAGAAACTCCGGACCACCTGACAATCTATAACTTGCCCCTAAGTCTAAGTACACGGGTGTCTTCTCATTTCGTCCTCATCGAAATGCGGCCGCCGCGGCCGGGATGCGATCCCTTGACCTCGTGCTTAGCAGCCCAACGCCATAGCCGCAAAGCAACCATGGCGGGTGAGGTCGCTTCTGTTCGCTTTCCGAATGAATAAAATTGCCTACATTTAGTGGCTTTTCTTGTCTAATTGGCTGACAAAAGGCGAGGAGCACTCTCAAGTGGAGGGGGTTCCGATGTACCCGAGTCAGCGCACTGAATATAGATAACCGGATAAAGAGGGGGGTTATGGCGCGTGTGATTGGTCGGCTTCCCCCTGCGCTTTTCTACCAGCTTGCTGCGGCTGGCCGAAAATTGCAGCGGCGTGCAACGGAAGGTTAAGACTGCCGCTAAAACGGATCCTCAGCAAAGTTGGCAGAGTGACGTGGTAAACGTGCTGAGAGGGCTCGATAACGTTACACGGCTACGCAAAAAGATTTATTATAAGCAAAAAAATTCATGCTCTCGAGCAGGTCATCATCTACTCCTTTCAGAACGGGGCAGTCTCCGGTTAGTCAGGAAGAAATTCAATTTTGTTCGACATATGTATGCATTTTTAACGCGCACATATAACTTTCACGCGGTGAGTTTTCGCGGTTACGTGATGTCGCGTGACAAACAGGTGAAGTGGACGCAACCCGAGAACTCTTGACCAAAAGCAGAGGGCTAACAGCGAAAAGGCGTCGAATCAGAAAAAAATAATTTTTGTTGACGTTTGGTATAATCATCCATAGTACATGACCGGGGTTGTTGGAGTAGTATGGGAGAGGCCTTTGCCCTGCAGTGGGCGTAACCAGGCTGATGATGATGATGATGATGATGATGATGATAATCATCCATAATCAGTGCGTAAACGTCATATCAGATGTGGAGCTGTTGCGGTTTTCGTGACGTGGCGTGACAGACAGGTGGTGGCTCAAAGAAGTTTTTGACCAATCGCGGAGGGCTGATTTCAGAATTGTAATAGAAAAGTTTGGAATAGCTTTAAGTTATAGCACCCCTGCTCGTTTTACAGTGGTTTGCTGAACACGGCGTTGCCTTGTTGCAGCAGTGGGCGTAGCTCTAGTATTCGCTCCTTCAGCAGCAGTTCGTATCTTGCGAGGAGGCGTCATAACGTGTAGCAGAGTAAACAAATGTACCCAGAATGCGCAGCGCACGCGTCACATTGCTTGCCCAGTGGCACGGAACGATGGCGTTAATGATTGACATACCCTTTGAAACGAGGCGGCGACAAATAGTTACCTAGCTTCAGTTAACCAGGTCCTGCTATATTCAGCATGCAACTACTACATGCAACTGCTGGATGTCGGGAAACCTGGTAGAATACAACGCAACTACACTGTAATGTGTGCACGTATGGGCGCTACGCGGTGCGCATGTCTCATCACGTGAGAAATGGCGTGATACGAAGTCAATGATGATGTTGATGATTTATTGACATCCCCTTTACAAAGGAGTGGTGACATCGTCGCCAAGCCAGTTTGAATTTGGTATAGAATACACGTTTCTTCAATCTAGCATTTTTGTATACATCTCCTTAATTGCCTTTTCCCCTCTCAAACATTGTCCATCTACCTTTTACCGCTACCTATGCAACTGCTACACGGCGTGTCACCTGGTGTAATAATATGCCACTGCAATTCTAAGTGTGCACGTGTTGATGCTACACGGCGGGCATGTCAAATTTAATGTCTCCTGGCGTGCTAGGATGCGTTTATAGGGCATGCTTCCGCTGAAAAGCTAGCGAGCGCTGGCGTTGCCGAGTGGTAGAGCATAACTAATTCTCTCGCGCCGCGGACTCGGGCTCGATCCCAGTGGAAACTGGGTATCCCTTTTTCTCATTCCGAACGGTAACTGCGACGGCCACCGGAGGCAGTGGTGGCGGCGGCGCACAAAATCGCCACCCAAAACAGCTTTTGGAATGAGCCCCATAACAAGTTACTCTCTAAAAATCCCACGACTAGATGGTATGTGCAGCAATATGCAGGTACATATTTATTTAGGATATTTGGCTTTCGGCAAAACGGCACGAAATAGACCAACGTGTTTGTGTCTATTGAGTAGTCCCATGTGTGGATGCATGAGCGTACGTGTCTGCGACGCGAGGAGCACGACGGCCAACCCATTGAAGGCGATCGTATAGTGGCAAAGGCGTGATTTTTACGCCAACCATTTGACCCGAGATTACGACTTGGTAATTACTGGTTTTTATCTGGGAAGGGGATTGTTACGTCATCAAGTATCAAGTGCTATACAACCATGCGTACTTAAGGCTACATCGCGGAGTGCATTTTAAAACGTATGCGGCGTTTTTACTGTGGCAAAAAAATGAGAAATTATGATAAACTTCGGCGGTAGTGAAGTCGGTACAACGTTGCACAACTTCTGCGTAGGGTGCTAGGCGTTACAAAGGGGCGTGAAATTGTGGCCTCCTAAAATTCGCGCATCAAAGATCCTGCCAAGCCAAATCGTAGAGGCTCATACCGCGAATGTACCTATTGATGTGTTTGTGTTCTTCCATGCGGCAATTAGCCGAATAAAGAAAGCGATCGGGGCTTAAAGGTTGAAACACAGGGCTGCTGCGTTCAACGGCAGAGGTTCGATTTCACCGCCGGTCCCACATTATTTGCTTTTCATTAAGGCGAGGACAGACAAGAACCTACCTAGCTACCTACCTAGCTACCTACCAGTGGTAAAGTGCCAGGAATGAGGCAAATAACGCCTTGAATTTTTATGATGTGTATTTTGAGAAAACAGCGCGAAGACGGACATGGAAGGCAATGAGAAGACCCAACGAAGCGCTTCGTTGGAGCGCTCACCCGTTATTAAGTGAGTTATAATCATCTAACAGATCGCGGCAATACGCACGCAATACAACTTGTTTATAAAATATACTTCACTCAATCTGCTCAGTAGTGGCAGATTTTGCGCCAACTCTGTAGCAACTGCCTTTTTTAGCTATGATAGATTTAAATTGTATGTGCATCTACCACCAAAAGTAAATATTCCGTTTAGCAACTGAGGCCTGGAACTGCGCTCGGTCGATTCACCCTTACTCGCTTCTCCACGTGAAGCACGTTTTCACGGCGATCCGCGCACATCTTTTTTCCGGGGGAGAGTCGACTGCGTTCCGCGAAGAGTGCCACCACTTCTGCGGAGGGTGGGAATATGCGGTAGCGGCGGCGTGTCGATTTGCGGTGCGTCTTGCCCAATTAGCACGCGTTTTAAGGGACGGAACGCGAACGTGCTAGGGACACGTCCCGCGTCTATTAGCCGCAGAATCACGTTCCGCTCAGAGCAAACGTAATTGACGCCGCGCCACACATCGCTGGGACTTCGTTCAACCGCTCTCACGACCTGGCTCGTTTTCCACGTAAACTTATCAAGGAACGAGGTTGCTACGTGTTTTTTCTAACGGCACATAGTGCACGCTAGTGTGCTATACGGCACATATGATTCAGCATTATCCGCGGCGTCAATTTCACTGATTGCGTTGATTCAATACACATGTGATAGCGTAAGCTGAATTGCTTCGCGTAAAAAATAAGATGTTAGGTGTGATGTTGTCCGCGGGATTGAGCACAGTTGTCACTAGCTGGGATAAACAGGCTGAGCCATGCATATTATGTATAGCGCGTCGCGTCGTCTGATGGCGACTACGTGTCCACATGTGCGCGTACGGCGCGCGTATGCGCATCTTAAAGGCTGTTTGTTCCGTGGTCGTAGTGCAGTTGCAAATGATGACATGCATTTTTTCTGGCGCTGTATAGTCCTCACTCTGTAATAACATCAGTGACGATCATTTCGCGACAGGTGACCATTTCTTCACCGTACGTCACGATCATTTCGGTCACATTGCGTAATATTATGTTTCAAGCACATAATAAAAGAAGCATTGCGCGCCGTCTTAAAGAAATGAAGTGGACGCTGCGAGACCTGAATGCACCGCTTGAGCGATTTCTTGTAGCAACGCTGCTTAACGCGCAGTGCTTCATTGCTGCTGGGACTTGGAGAAGGCGCAACCAGCTGGGCCAATGGAAAGCTGGAAAAATTGTCCCCATACGATTTTCTTGCTATAATGTCCTAAGTGGCCTTCACATTTGAGACATGCACAGCAGCTGGTCGATTCGTCGACCGAAATTTGGTGAAGCGTTAAGATGAGAAAGCGAGTAATGAGCCCCTTTCTTAACATGAAAATTTTCGAGGCTGCTGCATAGCACAATTTCGGCCGTACTACGTAGTTTTTACCAAAGTCGGGTTCTCAATGCTGCATGGGTTGTTACAGCTTGTCTCGTCAATTAAGCAGCTCATTAGATGTAATTGATTACTGAAAGAAGTAAATGAATTCCAGTGAGGGTTACTGACTAAACAAAGTAATCATCAAAGTACAACATTACCAAAAGAATGTAATCGATTTACAAGTAAATGATTACACGTAATTCTTTACGTACAAATCTGCGTGTGACCCTCCACAGAATATTTTTTAGATGCATTGTTTGCAACTCGGTTATCTGACACTTTCTTGCTTTTTTTTGTATCATATCTCGCACCACCAAAGAGCTGTGGGATAGCAGGTCTGAAGAAGCTGGGTTCATTACGCAAACTATTGTGGTGCCGTTAAATAATTTATTATGCCGGTGCTATTTTGCGCGCTTGTAAACTTCTTGCCCATTTTTTCTTGAGAATTGCAGTTTAAAGTCTGCATACATGGTGCCCCAACTAACTTTAGCCAGAGTTTATGAATATGCGAATACCACGTAGCTGGCAGAACCACTGTAATGTTGTTTGCCGTCGCTTGGAGATACGCAGATTATTTACTTCATTCCGCCTAATTTTATAATTATCCTTAACCATTTAACTTCTCAAATTTTATAATTAGAATTACATTGTCAATGAGAAAATTGTAGATCAACATAAAAAAATAATCCCTATATAGCTTTCTGTTGCTCAATACGTGCTACATGAAAGTGTCTTTTTTTAGATCGTGAAAGAAGCCCGTAAATGAACGCTAAATCGCCGCGCGACTGGCCGCTCGAGGTACTTTACGTGCATTCGTGGGCCTCTTTCACGCTCGGAAAAACACTTTTATGTAGCACGTACTGAGCAACAGAAAGCTCTACCGCAAGTTTTGCATGTCGGTCTACAATTTTCTCGTTGAAACATGTCATCCAAATATAATACATGAGAAGTTCATTATTAATAAAGACTAATTATATAGTTAGGTAGAATGCAAAACATAATTTCAGTATCTCTAAGCGACGGCAAACAACAATGCCTTAGCTCTGTCCAGCTACGTGGCATTTGCATACTTCTTAAATTTCGCTCAAGTTACGCAGGGCACCCGGTACCTGACATCCATCTGCTGGTCAGCATTGCTATATGCATTTTTCCTGGCGCTTCAACTTGAAACAGAACTGTGATAAGTATTTCTAGTTTCATTTTTTTCATATTTCTCTGATGGAGATCAAGCTTTCTCTCCATATCGCCTGCCTCTTCCCCTCCTCCCACTCATGTTGTTCTCTTTCCTCATTACACATCACAGTTACACATCAGCACTCATCGCCTGCAATTTTGGGCACGTTATGAATTTGGATCTTTGTATATGTGTGAACAGTTTCCAAGTAGTGGTACTTTCGGCGTTTGCACGTTGAACACTTACGTTTTCGCGCGTAAGGTCGTAATAACAGCGACGCTCCGTCAGCACCACTTCTCATGCGCATTTCATCCTATAATACCTTAATAAATTCTCTCTTCTTGACAATTTTGTAACTATTCATCGACATCGCACAATTCTGCCACCGAGCTGCTTTTTCCACATGTATCCGCATGGAATCATAAAAACAAAGTTCTTCGTGGGAGATTCATTATCACGTACGTTCCAGTGTTGAGGTTAACTTTCTAGCACTATCTTGTTTCCTATTTTTTTGTTGTGGCTGCAGCACAAAATTTTAGGATGTTTTTATGAGATTTTCTTCCTCTGCCAATATTTCTCAGCTATTTCGCTTTACACTCTCACCAAGAACATATTTTGCATCACAAAGCGATCTTGTTGGCCACCACCGAGCCATTTAATAGCCGGAACTTCCAACAACATCAGTGCTATCTTGATTACGAAGAAAATTAACACACGGAGCGCAACTTGCAGGAAAGAGTCTTAATCTGGCAAAGAGAGTATTGCTGAGGGGAGCGTTGAGTCTCCTTATACGTTTTGTTCTAAAATTACGTTCGGATGCATTGAATAAGTGTTCATTATTTTATCTCTATTTCACACTACATCATAGTGCGAAAGGAGCGAAAGGGAAACGCCGTTATTCGATTGCTCGGGGGTATACTTGGTCTTTTTTTTTTTGGCACTCACAGCAACAAAGCAAGAATGCGTAAACAAAAGCATAGAACAAAACAGGTGGACACTTCTTTTAAGAAAAGTAAGGCAACACAGAACGCATCACATAAACAACCGGAAACAAGACCCATCGTTTAAGTTCAGGAAGAACATAATTTTATAAGCCAGAAATGTTACCATTATATCAACGTTACCATATCAAATACAACTGGTTAGACTATATTCTTTGCCGAATAGAAATTAACTATGGAGACAGAAGATTATGACACTGGTGAACTATGGCGTACCACGCGTCTCACGCCTGGTGGTTACAGCTTACAGTTATAGGTGACTTTGCGAATACAAGTAGGGGAAAATAAAAAAAGAACACTGAATCTTAAGCATCGCTGTGTAGCCCATGCAATGCAGCACCCTGCAATAAGAAACTTGGGACACTGGAATGAGAGATCAGATGACTTCTCATTCTCAGTATTTTGTTCCCATGGCAAGCGGTAACGATAATAGAAGCACACATGAGATATCGTCGATAACCGAAAACCCGAAGATAACTTACCGCGCGTCATTCAATCACATTTTTAGAAAATTCTTAAGTTGCCTTACAAAGCAAGTCATTGCTTGAATTGGATAGTTTTTTTCCCTAAATGCCGCGTAAATAGCAGCATCGTATCGTCTTCACACAATGCCACGATGTAGGTGTGATTAAATGTTTAGGCGGCTTTTCTGTCCTTCATGAATTGGTTGGAAAAACAGTCAGATTGAAAGCCCGCGTTTTCACCCATAGGAGGTGGTGTTGTCAGGCATATCTGCAGAAACCACAAGTGCAACATTGTATTTCAAGGTAACTAAGTGCTCTGGTAAAAGAAGTACATTTGAAAGTACACTAGGTAACTAAAGAAGTGCCAAAGTTACTTGCTTGCATTATTTGCTACATATATAGGGAAAACATACAGAAAAAAAAAGGAACCGGATACATATCCTTCACGAATGTAATGCGCGGGAAAAGTTGTTGTTTTCCTTAAAGCGAAGCTTTCTTGCCCCTTGCTTCAACTTTCCTGCTGCTCCTGCGGCTGTTGCGGCTGCTGCGGCTGCTGCGGCTGCTGCTGTCTGGCACACCGCGTCGGGGGTGGTTCAGAGCGTGTGTATACATGACAGGAGCGAGTAAGAGAGGAAAGGCGATGCGAGAAAGTCGTTTCGATCCCACTGCGTCGAATGTGCTCCATGCCTTCGGAAGTTCCTTGGGCGGCACCACAGTAGCCTCTTGACAGCTGTAATTATCCGTGACCCCCCAAAAAAAACATTGCAGAAACTGCAGCGCGCCCCTTTCTACTAACGTCCGAGTCCGGAGTGGACGTAGCTGAACTGTAGAGAGGGGGGAGGAGAAGAGCCAGTTCCCATACAAGTGGGGAGGTGAAGTGAGAAGGAAACCCTACTACTATTCGACAGCGGTTGCGGAGAAACCGGATAACCTTAAGTTCAAGGTAGGGTACAGTACGTTCCTGCTATTTCTGAAAAATAAACACAATGCAGATATAGAATGTGGACAAATTGCGCAGGGCGTGCAGAAGCAGAGCCGCAATAAATAAAACGCACTGCAGGGTCCAGGCGACACAACGGAAACGGTCGACCGTCAAATCAGCACTTCTGTGCCCACCACGGTAGCATTGCGCCTATGACTTTGCCATGGGTCACGAATTTGATCCCAATCGCGGCAGCCGCATTTAGATGGGGGCGAAATAGAAAACGTCAGTGAATTTATATGTTGGAATACGTTAAAGAACATCATGCTGTCAATATAATCCAAAGTCCGCCACTACTGCTTGCCTCATAATCCGAGGGTGATTTTGGCACATACAGCCCCATAATACAATTCAAGTTTATTACCTCTGCCACAATGCGATGTGCCGTGTGAGGCAATGACAAGGCTCAACCCTCTCAGAGGTTATAAAATATGGTGCGCAACAACGCCTCAAGCAAACATCTCTCCCTGTTTGTTCTGTGTACTACACAGACAAACAGCAGTGGTGCACGCAAGGTAACGTTTAACATCAACTCACCCGTCTCATGTTAGCCTAAACATTGTAGAAATTGAGTTTTCGCTGTCAATATTAGCGCTTTTTATCGTCATTCAAAGCAACTAGCACAGAAAGTTTCGCTTAGAATAATTCTCACAGTGCGTGGGATCTGCAGTAGTTTCTCCCCTTTCTTAAGTTCACATTCATTACGAAATAATTAACGCAGAATGGCGCCTCTCGCGTTTATAATTGCTGTTGCTTGAAAAATCACGGCGTATACCCATGATGAAAGTGTCTTTGGCAGTCTTGAACGGCAATTTGACCTTATGTTCGAATTCGCCGAGTTCGCGCTAAATCGCTTCACTCGGCTGGGCGATAAAGATCAGGGAGTCGTTTAGACAGCCGTCCGCTTCAACCAATTTTAACATTCACCCCATACTTATTCACTTCGTCGCGAGCACGAAAAGAAAGTGCAACTGCTTTAGTTCAATCATCCCCTCCCCCCATCCCACGCCGCCTGTCTTCTCTGTGCCTCTACCTCTCTTACATCAAGTTGCTCGTCGCCTTCTCATGATGCGCCAGGACACGGGTAAACTGCAGCCGCTGCTTCGTTTTCGTGCAAGAAGCTTTATGAGCAATTCCTTAGGAGTGCAAAGTGTGCTCCACTTATTTCCCGTGTTGATTTCGCTTAAGGTTTCTCGTCACCATTTGGTGCGCAACTAAGCGCCAATAAGACCAGTGCGTCTCCCATTATTCTTTCTCCTCCTCCGCCCAGAAAGCACTTTCAACAAAACAACGCGACAGCCGCGGTCAAACCAAAGCGAAACATCGTTCTCAGCCACGCTATAGCTTTGGAAAACTGCGCGTAGCCTGAAGGGTCTAGGTAACACCTTCCACTTTTGCGTCCTTATTCGGCATATTTCGTCGCCGACCGGATTCAAAGATTGACCCTGGTCACATCGTGCAGTATTTGATTGCAGACAACGTTTAGAGGCTTCGCGCTAGAGAATTTTCCATTCGCAAAAAGGACCACTATGCCATCTTTGTGTTTAGTGCGACTGGTACACGCTTTGATTGATTTATGTGGCCGTTTCTTAGATACGCCCCGTGGTACTGCTACCGTGCGCTCAACTTGGCAGCGAGACTTGCTCTGTTACTTGGTTCGCTCCTGACTGCGCTTTCCTACGAAAGAGTGCCGTTCCCGCGATCTTTTCTTTCCGTATGTGAACATCGTAACACTAACCTCTAATGTTCACTTCTAACGCAATAGCGTTTAGGTACCCGTGTTTCCGGAAATCTGGTGTCGGTGTCGACGTCGGCGGAGTTGTCCGTGAGCGAAAAGTTTCGTATATATTTAGGCATACGTAAACACCCCGCCTTGCTATATGACATGCGGTGTATGCTGGTAATATGCTGGTAAAGTAATGTTTAACATTTTCGGAAGAGAACAGCAGTTTACTATAGGTAGCGAGGCACTGGAAGTGGTAAGGGAATACAATACTTAGGACAGGTAGTGACCGCGGATCTGGATCATGAAAGTGAAATAATCAGAAGAATAACAATGGGCTGGGTTGCGTTTGGCAGGCATTCTCTGATCACGAACAGCAGGTTCTCATTATCCCTCAAGAGAAAGGTGTGTAACAGCTGTGTCTTACCATTCCTCACCTACGGGGCAGAAACGTGGAGGCTTACGTAAAGGGTTCTACTTAAATTGAGGAAGACGCAACGAGCTATCGAAAGGAGAATGATCGGTATAACGTTTAGGGATAAGAACAGAGCAGATTGGGTGAGGGAACAAACGCGAGTTAATGACATCTTAGTTGAAATTAAGAAAAAGAAATGGGGGGAGGGCATGGGCAGGACATGTAATGAGGAGGGAAGACAACCGATGGTCATTAAGAGTTACGGACTGGATTACAAGGGAAGGGAAGCGTAGGAGGGGGCTGCAGAAAGTTAGGTGGGCGGAAGAGATTAAGAAGTTTGCAGGGACAGCATGGCCACAATTAGTACATGACCGGGGTAGTTGGAGAAGTATGGGACAGGCCTTTGCACTGCAGTGGGCGTAACCAGGCTGATGATGATGATGATGATGATGATGATGATGATGTGCTGGTTATATCGCCACACCATTCTATAGCTAAAGTTGCTCACACCTTGTGTTACAACCTTGACAAAGGTATTCCTCAGAATTTCGAGAATGGCAGTCCACAAAGGTCATGAAACAAAACACCGACAGCGCCTGGATTGTATGTTAAATCTTCTCAGACTTAATATTAAAAGTGCAAAACAATAGCGGAAACCTTAAAATGATGTATTTCTTTTGGCGCTGCTGTGCACTGCCTCTGATATCGGCCCACGCGAGAGGCCGCGTTTCTACCACAACGCTCGGCTTCTGCATAACGTTCGCCGTCAGCATTTCCTGCTAAATATTACGGTTACATAAGCCGCAGTTTCCGGGAAGCGTGAGAAGCAGTCAGGGATCTTTGAATGCTATCACGTTCAACTCTTAAAGCGAAGCTTAAGGGTCCTCCATGTTTTTGTTTTTCTTTTGCAATATACATAAATCTGTGGAATGTTGGGAGGTTATTGTCTTATCTCGGCATTTTGTGGCCATACGATGCATTTGCACAGTCTTTAATTTTTATCGCAACGCTTAAAATGCTGAAAATTTGCTGCACAGATGGACAGAATAAACTAGGAGACGACGATTACACAATATATGCCTGTTACCTTGATTTTTAAACAAATGCCAGAAAGAAAATGTAGTTAAAAGCACATTAACCCGAAATCAAAATAGGACGCATTATACAGATAGTAAGAAATATATGGTAAAATTATTCACCTTTTCACATTGTTTGCAAAGTGTCAGCCTTCATTCAGCCCTTCGTATTTCTTTAGGTCTAGCGGAACGTTGCAACGTGCGAGAACTGCAGCTTTGGCATCTTGAGTGTATGCAGCCTTTCTTTATAATTATTTTTATTTCTTCCATATTTCGACGTATGTAGTGCCTTGTACGCCAATAGCTGATGTGCTACTACTATTTGAGAGCCTTCGGGTGCAGCCAAGCTGTCCATCACAGCTTTTTTCCTAGTTTGGAAAATAAAGTATTGTGGTATTTTGCATTCTGCGTTTAAAGCAAAAACAAATATTAAAGCGTTTAGGAGCGGGGTGAAAGTTCTTTAATAAAGTTGGAGTCATTGAACCTGAAAAAAGAAATGACTCAGTGTGTAGCGAAGCTATCCACCAAGTTACACAATTTTGTTTCTTTTTTTTTCACTTCGTACAAATACTTTGAAAATCGCACGGACGAAATAGCAAAACTGCGTATTTTTATGAAGATTACCTGTAGAGGTTGACCTTCCAAGCACTACAAATGGCCTTGTCCATGTGGAAAATTTAAAAGAGTTACTAAATAACATTTATAAATATTGACCTCAGGCTAAAAGTTTTCATAGCAAAATTGCTGCAATGTAAGTGTAGCGTCACATGTGCGTAGCACTAGAACTACCACTGCTATCGACAACACCTTTACCAAAATCTCCTAAAAATGCTTTGGAGTTATAGTTTGAATTATTCGGAATAGTGACGCAAACGTTAAAAAAATAACCAACTGGAATGTCAATGTCATTAGCACGTACAAAGTCGGCATGTCTAGAAAGCTGTGCTAGTCTTACGATTTCTGCTCACTAAATGTGACTTCACTACAGCTCGACTTTTGTCGTGGAAATCCAACATGAGCCTTAAAATGAAAAGTGAAAGAAAAGTGAGTTAGCGAATCTTAAAATTAGCCAATTGGACATCAAAACATCGTGTATCTATTACTTCCCCTCTTACAGAAATGCACTTTAAAATGCGAAACTTGCTTGTGTGTAGCCAACGAATTGGGAAAAAAGTATGTTAAAAAACAACAACAAACACAGATGGTTGACTGCTCGGCCGCACAGGAACAACTTCCGCCACCATCTGACGACTACATAACGAGTGCGTACTGGAGGCCCCAGCGATTGTCGTCATCGCTGGCGCAATGAAAACTACAGATTGACCTAAAAAGGAAGCCTTGTTTCGACCTTTACCGTGCTTTTGAACATGAAATTTGCGATACTTAAAATGACATAGGCTTCGGAAAAGGCCGATGAGAAAAATAAAGCGTGAAGAGAATATGGTTATGTGTTTGTGTGCGTCATTGCAAACTACGTCCACAAGGTTTATTTTTTATTTTTTACTTAGACATGTAAATGTATTGATTTATTCTTCGACCTTGAATAGAGCTGCTTCTTCATAATTCTCTGGTGTTCACTGGCCGGTGGCGGTACGGATCGCTACTCTCCTCCGGTGGTTGATTTCAGTTGGCGGTGTAGAAGCACATTTCGAACAGATGCCTCCTCTATATGGCAGCTTGGTCAGAATACAAGGTTATCAGTAATCCTTATTGCTTAGTTCTAATAGCGAAGTACGGACCTGCGAACGAACCTTTTGAGTCGAGCGCTTTTCTCGCCTATATCGTGGAGCCAGAATCGAATGTGCCGAATTTCTCTTGCGGCAACGGTCAAAATCCCTCTTCATCGTCATTCTACATTTATGTCGCTTCAGCAGGGTATTAGAAGCTTTTTGAAAAAAAAAAAAACAGTGCTGTTCACTGCGCCAACGTTAAATTTCTTCTGAGACAAAGTAACTTCGTCGTTTTATTGTTCCATTATGAAACGAACTCCATCTTCACCTCTTGTGTCCCCTGGTCGCTGGCGGTGTGGTATTGTGTTGCTGCGTTATGATGCAACATATACATTAATGGCTGCCCCATAGCTATGCCATATAGTCAACACTAATAATAGTGTGATTTTCATTATGGCACTTCTAAATGATATCCGTAGAGAGCACACGACGAGTGTATGTTTTGGAACGTGGCTAACTAGAAAGGTTAAACTTTTTGCATATTAGTTAAACGATTTCGCATGTGTTTTACATTTATAAGTGATTTGTAACGGTTGTATACTCATTCAACTGTGTGGTTCAAAAAACTTGTTTTTTCAACAAAAGTACAAAATTCTCGTCTGCGTAGCGGCAGTTATCTGATATGTTCACCGTCTGCACACTGTATGCAATGTGGCTAATTAATGTGTTTTTTTTTATTCATCGGAAGGAAGATTACTTCGTGAGCGTCTGACATCAGATGCCTCCCGTGGTTTCAGCAAGCGTCTTGTTCTGGTCACCAAGAAACGAGACGCAAAAAAAAATGGTGCTAAGAAAATTAAGTTTGCTGGAGCTTTTCAATATGCAGTTCTAGTTAAGCTTCTCTCACGTTTAAGGAGTTGAGGGACTTCAAATAACTGCGATTATTTCACATATTTGATAAGTGCGTCTCCCAGAGGCACGAGCGACGCTCACTCAGCTAAGCTGTGAAAAGACAAACAAGCTGCGCTGACGCACCGTCATGCCAAGCCGCTTGATAGGCTCGGCAGCAAAGCGAAATGGGCGTCACGTAAAACTGCCTAATTACAGCGCACCCCCGTACTTACACGCTAATTGAGAGCCGAACAAACACGAATGCGAAAATCGCTCGTGCTGCTGCGAACACTAGCCCCAGAGAACCGGCTTATTAAACTGAAGTGTTCTTTGCTGTACGTAGTGATCACAACGACATTCGAACCACAAATCATTCTGACTGATTGCTTCTGGAGCGAAGTGACACCTTGGAGTGCGAAAAAAGCAATATAGGGACACGTGGTTATTAATACCTCTCCAGATTACGTTTCATCCTCGCCCAGCGCAACCGGCTGCAACGTCAGCAGTTTAACAAGTAACAAAGGGCAAAACCAAAGGATGATGACTGGTGACGGCGCCTGGCGCTGACGTCATCCTTACGCATGTCTTAGTCGGTCCATACCTTCTCAGCTTGAAATCTCGGCGCCCGCTTTAATTCGGACACACCGTACACCTTACCGAGATATTTTAAATTAAATACGATAATTTAGACTGCGTGCACTGCGTATGAACGAAGCGTCCTTTCGTGCTTCTTTGTTTTAGGCGAGTTTGATATAGAATTTTTTTTAAGATGTTCTCAACTACTTATTTCTTTACTCGCATGAAAAACAGGAGTCTTGCACTAATTACGAATAATGTGGTTTGAAAAGTGCATTTCTGCCAAGATATTCAATTCTAGGCAGTGAGTTCGTAGTAGGAACTAAACGCTTAAGTTTGAAGCAGTAACAGAAACGTCTCAGATTTTTTACGTGTTTGAACACTGTGTTCCACCTGCTTAATTATTTGTTTTTCCTCTTCCTTTTTATTTGGTCCAGCTCAGACACAAGTATACCGTAAGCACTAAAGACACGTCTTGAGCGTACTTTTAGGCTCTTTGACTTCGCTTGCGTTTTTCTGTTAGGTTATGCGGCCAGCGACGGGCCGATAGCAGGAAGAACTCTCAGGAGATATTGTGAAGGTCGCGCTGGTAAAGGAACAAGTGAACACAAGCTTAAATTGGGTCATGGAAATACTTCCCCGTGTATGAAAAAGGAGTGTTTTAAGATTTTCACTTGGAGTGACTGGCGAAAATGCGCCTTCGCATGGTTATATAGTGGAACAGAGAAAAGTGATGCGATTTCGGTATTTTATTTCAAGCACCTTAAGCGCATTACCATTGCTCGAATGCTGCTGTCTGTCATTGGTTGCTCTTCCCGATGCTGCAAAAAAGGTTGTGCTTCTGGCGGGTCATGCATGAAACCCAATCGCATGCTGACCAATTAGCGTCTTGTTCTCGCGCATTTATGTAATCCTAATAATTTACTGTGCGCAGAGCTGAGTGATTACGAGGTTATGCAGAGTTCCAACTAAGCAACAGCTTTTGAATTTTGAACTCGGCATCACCGCTTGATACTCTATCAGAGTGTCAGAAGTCTCCTGAGTCTTGGTGACAGAAAATCGACATATAATGGTCTCGTCACAACTGAAAAATGCTACAGACCTGTGAATCTCCCCAATGAAAAATTAGGTGTGCAGACCATTTTTTTTTGTTTGCTCGTATCCGGCTTATCCATCAGCGAGGATCAAAAGTGAGTTAACAAGAAAAAGCTGAGCTTGGAGTCATGAAGCGAACGTTCATTTAAAAGCATTTATTTTCGTCATTGTGGTGATAAAGATCTCAATCTGTGCTCATTTGCCTGTGATCTCTCAGCCTTGTTTGGACTGAAACCTATGACATGAAGAAGAATTTCTAGTTATAGCCCAGCCGTCCTGCCATCCATCGCTCTTCTCGGATTCACAAATTCGAAGGTACAACTGTTTCCGCACATGCTATCTTTAACATACGAGCGAAATATATCGTAAATTTTCGAAATGTGTTCCGAACGAGTCAATGGCTATGTTAGCCGTCAGCTTGTACATACCAATTTACGCATTGTTTGTCAAATAGGTTGTTAAAAATGCCACGTTTGTGAGCTGTCTGCGAGTGAATTGTGAATCGAAGACTCAACGTAAACCGGCTTTCTTGGAACGTATGACACCCAGCCTAGAACCGAGAAAAATTCACGCAGTCCTTCAATAGTATTATCTTTCCACATTGATTTCATGTATCATTTCTTTTTATTCGCCCCGCTCCGATGGCTATTCAAAGCTCTAGGTCGCTCGTGTTTGCAGCTGGCTCAGCTATACAAGTCCTTTGCATGGCGGTACGTTGATGCGCCAGGTTTCACTCTCGTTAGCACCACTTAAGGAATGTCATGCTGACTTTTTCTAATATGCCTTGATGGGACGGCGGCTCTTGTGCCCGGGGTGACGGCTTCAGGAAAAGGCGGAAGACCGAATGGATAGCCGCGAGGATAGCAGTTCTTGCAGTTCTAGCTGGGAGGTAGCAAATCATAAGGCGGTAACAAAAAATTAAGATAGGTAACCTTGGTAGAAAACAAGAACAAAATCAGATAAAATACACCCATGGCCGGCAGAGTGGAAACAAACATGAATGAATAATAAATAAACATAGCAGGAATAAGGTAAAGAAGGAAAAACGGGTGGCAGATGTACAGGAATAACGAAGAAAAAATTTAGGCAACGTGAAAAGAAGGGCAAACACTGATGGGGAAATTCAGAGAGAGGAAGAAATGCATGCTGATACATGGAAGCAGGTGTAGACATGGTGACCCTCCAACCATGCTTCCTTTGGTTGAACCAAGCTGACCATATGTGGTAACTAGCAATCCTTTGCACCATAGTCACGATTGATTCGAAATATTAAGTTTCATAAAAATACTTCACGAAAAAATTCTGTATGCTGTGTAGTAGTGAATGGGCCACACTGATTTCATTGCTAACGTGGCGGCATCCTGAAAAACCTACCTCCACTTAGTGATAATAAACATGTAATCTCCTTCCCCGGATAGAACTATTAATCTACAGCTGTTCTGAAGAGGCCCTGCGAAAGGGAATGATGATAGTGAAATTAACATTTTCTGGTTTTGCCGGAAAAGTGAATACTTTCTGTCGGTAGTAAAATTGACTCACTTCTTGCAGACGTACAATACCCTAAACTTCGAGCCATTTTGCCGGGCCCTGCTCTAGTATCAAGAATGAAACGACCACTGCCCTAAACAACGTAGGACTAAAAGAGCAAAAGGCAAGAATAAGGTGTGCACCTTGGTAGTGAGAAAAGAACTAATGATAATAATCATCATCAGCAGCAACAGCCTGTTTTATGTCCAGTGCAGGACGAAGGCCTCTCCTTGCGATCTCCAGTTACCCCTGTCCTGTGCCAACCGATGCCAACTGGCGCGCGCGAATTTCTTAATTTCCTCGCTCCACCTTGTCTTTTGCCTTCCCTGACTACGTTTCTCTTCTCTTTGTACCAATTCTGTAACCCTAATGGCCCACCGGTTATATAACTGGCGCATTACATGACCATCGCAGCTTCATTTGTTTCTCTTGATGTCAATTAGAATATCGTCTATACCTGTTTGCTCTCTGATCCAAACTGCTCTCTTTCTGTCTCTTAACGTTATGCCTAGCAATCTTCTTTCCATCACTCTTTGCGTGGTTCTTAAGCAGTAGCCAAATTTTATCGCTGCAGGGTAACTTTCTGTACTGATTAATTCATCGTCTCTCATGTCATGCATTCTTCTCTCTCTGCGCCTAAAGTACGACAACAACGTAAGTGTGCCGGAGAAAGGAAAAATGAAGACGAAGGGCACAACTCTCACTGCCTTGCTCGCATGCCGAGGCCTAGCGAGACCGGAAGGGAAAAGAACTGGGCTTCTCTTGGCGTAGCGGGTCTCGTGGAAAAAAGAAATATTGTCGTTTCCTCCCACGCTGAAGGCAAGGTCAAAGATTTACGACAGATTAGTCTTTCTTTCTTTTTTCTTTTTTTCTTTCTTTCTTTCTTTCTTTCTTTCTTTCTTTCTTTCTTTCTTTCCTTCTTTTTGCGCCGTATTTCTTTTCTACTAGCAACTGAATGCTTCCTGATCAAGCAGTCTGTAATTCAGACTGTGCATGTCCCTGTGAATGTAAGCTGATCCGGGTCGGAACAATGATAACCGTGCGCCAAGAAAAAAAAAAACTCAGAAGCGAATAAGGGGAGTACAAAAAGGAAATTAGCAATCAGTCATGGTGCACAGGAAAAAAAAAACTAGCATGCACAAGTGTGTATACTGAGGAGCTAATCCTTTATGTCCCAGGCCAGAACGTTTCGCTCTATGTATATGGCCCTGTCAACTCCTCGGCGCTGGGTCGTCTTTCCAGTTCTGGGAGGACTTGATTAACGATGCTACTTGGCGAGCTTTATTCGTGCTCTCTCGATTTTGTATTATATAATTTAGGACATGGGTATGTGCGTGACCCTGTGACAGAGAATTGCTGTGCAAGCTGGTGGTCGTTACACACTGAGGCATATAACTAAAGCCCTCTGGTTCAAAAGCTGTAAGAACGAAAAGATGGGAATAGAGGTCAAATAATTAGTCGATGTCACAAGCTCAAATCAGAAACCAGTGAATTAGAAATGAAAAGCACATTCCCATGATGTGGCGCCGCAAGTACACGAAATAGGTTAGGTGAGACCACGTACATATGTACTCTCACATACCCTATTTTGTTTGCTTGCGTATCTATATATACATATGCCTGATCTCGAAAGTGTGTTAATTTTTGAAGCATGAAACACAGTACGTCATTCAACCGTTTATCGTTACTTACTATACCACAATGATCGTTCCCGTTAAGTACGCATTCCTAGCCATATAATATTTTCTAAATAAGGTTCAGCTAACGAGTACTTGCAGCAGCAATGTCTTTTCTGTTGTTTCGTTATGCGTTCCTCAACCTGGTAATATAACGTGCCAGTAGTTCAAATTATGATTCGCTGTCCGTGAATGTTTCGCCATATAGACTTTCCTTGCAATAATGGCAAAAAGGTCTTAGACTTCCAGGTAATGAGTGTCCCTTAATCACAATTGCATCACCAGTGTCTAGGTGCCTCAATGTCGAAGTTGTTTCTTGTGTACGCTTAATTCTAGACACCAGGTTAGGCCATCTAGAAATATTAGGGCATTAGCTTTCTATTTTCTTGTATATTGATCTTTTACTAAAACTAGTTTCCTTTCTCGGCGAATTCTGGGCCATGTTTCGAAGAAAGACGGACAAAAGAAGCGAGATTGCGAGAACCATGAGCAACGCGTTTACGACATGTAAAAAGGCTACATCGTAAGAAGACTGTTTTATCGCTCGTACATGTAGGAAGCCATTGCTGATACCAAACTTCAAACGAATAGAATCTCTTTTTTTTTCCGCATTTGGTACTTTGCTTCCCAGACAAGAAGTCTTGCCGCTGCTGTAAACATTAAATGTGTTAATGCACAATAGTTTCCGAGGCACAAGTTGCTTCTATTTCAGATGAGAAAAAGTCAAGGCCGTTTACTTTGTTATTTATGGAATCACCCTCATCACGTAGTGATCCAGCAAGCGTATTTTCTAAACGGGACAGACTTGTGTCTACAAATACGGTAAACGCACATACCTCGCAAAACCGTTAACCTCTGTCAGCTCATAGGCAAATAACATTGTTGAAGTAGTTAGTGAACATTTACTGAACTTGTGAGGAAGAAAAGCGCAAGAAGATACAAAAGCTGAGAAGAATTGATTTCGACAAGGAAGGCAACAGGCGAGAAGTAAAGGTAGGGAGGTTAACCAGTTTAGTTCAAGCGGTTTGCTGCCCTACACATGGGATAGGGATGGGGGATGAAAGATGTTGAGGAAAGAGAGAGAGACAAATCTCGCTCCATATATACAGGTTGTCGAGGCTAATTTTAGCCAAAGATTAAAAATGTGCGCATGCCACATGGCTGGACAGAACCAAGGTAATGTTGTTTCCCGCCGCTTGGAGATACTGAAATGATTTTTAAAGCGACAGCGTTAAGGAGCTCGTGTCGCAGAAAAGCCGATGTCGGCGGCGTTGGCCATGAGCGATAAATCCAGGGCGGCACTTCATAAAAAAACAACTTGCAAGATGGGCCGGGTGGGAATCGAACCAGGGTCTCCGGGGTGTGACACGGAGATGCTACCACTCAGCCAAGAGTCTTTTTTTTCTCTATTGCCTGGCTGTGTACATAGTTTCACAAGAGACAACACTCACCAAAACGAATACAAAAGTAGAATATATATTTGCTGAATGTGCACATATTCAACCAGCATTCTGCTGGCTCAGTCTAATCAAAATTCGCGCAATGCTACCAACGGTTCTACTCTTGGGAGCCACTCGGGTGGTTCCTCTGGTTTGTCGCTACCCATAAAGACTCAGCCACGAGTTCCATGGTTCAAAGCGGTACAAAAGCGCCTTTAGTGAATGCGGTGTTGCCTTAGAAACGTGCCGTAGAAAGTTATACTGCGGTGTATATCGGTAATTATGAGCATGTAACTTACAGAAATCGCAGTTACACGAGTAGCGGAGTAGGTTTTCGCTACATTTCTTCTGCGCTCTGCACACACGCAGAGCCACCTTGCCGCAAACACAGAAGACCTCCTCCTCGCAATGTGCGGCGCTGCCCCGACACGTAGCGCGCCACTCGCCCGCTTCTCCCCTTCGGGCCGTGCGGGGACCGGTGCAAGGATGTCCCACTACCCTTGCGTTTAATAAGTTTTCTCGCTCTCTCCCCTTCCAACTTCCAGCGTGCCTCACTCGAATCCTCGTGTTTAAGCAATGCGGCTCCTCTTTCCGCTCACAGCGCGATTCTTAGGTGCAGCGTTCGATGCGGGACGCTTCTGACGGGATCGCTGCGCCATAACGCATCTGGTGGGAAAGCGTCCCCTGCGATGTGTGCTGAGCTGCTTACGGGGAGTCATGCGTCTACGTGTAGGCGACAATCCCATCGAGGCGTCAGCCCCATGATCCCGTCGGCCTTCATGGCGCGTCGCGGCCCGGCTGTCCGTGCCGATCACGACGTTTGGCTCGCGTAGATAGTTTCTCCCTCCGAGACACCGAGTTCTTTGATTCGTTCCGCTTCCTCAGTCGCACGTTTCGTTGCCGCGCCGAACGCTGAGTTGCTCGGCGCTCACCGCGTGATTGGTGGGTGCAAAGTTCGATGCGGGACGCCTCATAAGTGATCGCTGCGCCGTATAGCGCATTGTCTTACAGCCCTTGGCGGGTCGACGGGAACGCTTTCGCGTTCCACTCTTGAAGGCGAAGCTTAAGCGTCCTCCAATTTTTTATCCCGCCTAATAAGATAATTAGCCTCAATTAATTAACCAACTTCTCAAATATGATAATTACATGAATAGTGTCAATGAGAAAATTGTATAGATACATGAAAAACTCCCGATAATCCTTTGTGTTCCTCGACACGTGCTACATAAAAATGTTTTTCTGAGCGGGAAAGAAGCCCGCCAATAGACGCAAAGTGGCTCGAGCGCCCAGTTTCGCGGCAATTTTGCGTGTATTCACGGGCTTCTTTGACGCTCGGAAAAACACATTTTTGTAGCACGTACTGAGCAACAAAAAGTTGTATCGGGAGTTTTTCATGTTGCTGTACAAGTTTCTCCTGGACACTTTTCATCTAATTAAAATATTTGAGAAGTTGAATAATTAAGTAAGACTACTTACCTAATGAGGCAGAAAGGAGTGGAATAATTCGAGTGTCTCTAAGCGACGGCAAACAACACTGCTTTGGTTCTGTCCAGCTACGTGGCATTGGCATATTTTTAAACTCTGGCTAATGTTAGCTGGGGCACCATGTACAAGGTCTTACCACCGAAATCTCCTCTTGGCCGATTACAGCAGTAATTACTGATTTCTTGAGCGGCTTGTTTCTCGCGTTATTTAATCGAAGAAACGCTGGCGATAGCGCGTCCTCACACGAGCTTCACCATGCTGTCCTACTCGCTATCCTGAGAGCAACGTGCAACAGAACGTGCGAAGCCGATAGCATCTTTAAAGACTTGCGCCATAGATAGAGCCATGTGTGACAGATAAAAATTGTATACAATGTTCGCACTGCGTTTTCACAAAACCCCATTACGAGCCTTCGTTGTAATTCAATTTTTATAGTCTCTTGAATCATGGAAGGACGGTAGCAGCGGCGAGAGAGAGTGCTTTAGAGCAGGTGGGCATAGTTCTGTAAGGCGACCTCTTTTTGGTGATTGCACAGAGATGGGCAGATCAATTGTTCAGCGATTGATGCTGATCGAGTGCGCAGGTTTTATCCCTCCCCCACTACCCCCTTTGACTCGCGATGCTGTCTCAGTGTCGGTAGCCTTCTGAGCCGAGCGCAAGGTCATCTGACTGATTGCTGGCAGGGGTGCCAAGCACGCCGAGACACGCTACATGTAAATAATGGTATTGTGCTTAGCTTTGTGTGCACGACAAAAACATCGTTAGATATAAGTGCATGGGAAGATTTGTGACCTATTCTATAAAATCATTTCGCATCACTCCACTAAAACCCAGACAAAGTGTCCTTTTGTTTAATGAATCATAATTAAGTAATCAATTATTCAAACAAATATGTATTCAAATATCTGGAATGTCAGTCTATATATATTGAGCCGTATGCTTCAGGTATATTTTCCATGTCAGAAAACCAACGACGGTTCTGTATATTGAATAATACCGCTGGCATTGCTGCTTTCATAGTTGTTTGTAACGTTATTGTGTTTTTGTAACTGATATTTAATAAGGTTGTCCTATTTGCATAAATTGTTTTTCTGGTCTTCCTCCTACAAAACTGTGCCGCGTGTACGAGCGAACGTTACCGAAGCTATCCAACGAAAAATAAGTTTTAAAAACACGCTACGAGATACAGTTATAAAATCTACGATGTGTGGCAGTGAGAGGTCTGACGACCGAACACCGAAGGTATTATGATTATATCTTGCACTTTTTTTTAACTATTTCGCAGAGATTCTTAAACTGCTTACGTGCGGGAATACGAAAGCAACACAGCGTTTGTAGACCTCGGAACGCCATGAACGCGCTCATGCTATACACTTATGACGTGGCGCCACCTCCTCCGCATTGGCTGCGCCTTCACCTGCCCAATGACACACGCACTAGGCCACATGTTTAGTGAGCCACACGGCTTCGACGTGGCATGTGCAATAACGCAAGCATTAGGCACAACTTCAACGAGCAAGAACCATGGAGCCTCCGTGGAGTCTCGGAAACGAGCTCGTCACGCACTCCGGAAGCTCGGGTTCGATTCCCTCCCAGACCAAAATTTATTCAATTTTCTATTTGCAAGGGCGATCAATTCACTTTGTTCAGAGGAACCTTCCTGAGGAATTGGGCGTCAATTCGAGCATTTCTTGACGTATTTTCACTCTGCGGCGTCGTGACGTGCTTTCACTCTTTCACACAAAGCCCTACTACGCACGTCCCCGTAGTCACGTGCATAGTAGGGCATATAATGCTTTGTCAATAAACATTAATTTTCGTTTGTTGAAGAGCTTAGCTAACTTAAGCTGCGACACCCTATATGCGTGGCAGTGCCACAGGATCAAAAAAAAATAATAATAAAGCGTAAAGCCACCGTATTTGTGCGCCTGCATCTCCACGTGTCGTGTCAAATAAAGAATAAAAAATTATTCCTCTATAAATAATGGAAGTCAAAGTTATCTGTCATGATAAATACTTGAGCACTCTTGTTGCAAGTGCTATCAAATAAAATACATTATTTGCACTCTATTTAAAGTCACTACCGTATCACTATTTCACTCTATTGAAAGCACTGGCAAGACACAGGCTTTCCTGTGCTGGAGCAGCTTTGGCTACTCGTACGATTAAAAATGCGAGCCTGTATTCCGAAAATACATTTGCGCAGAAGCGCTTCGCTCCTCGCTGTAGTTCGGCCACCCGCCAACCGAGATAGCCACCGGCGTGATCCGCTGCCGTAGGCGTTCTCGCACTGCGCCCTACGAAAGAGATCTCGTAATAGGATACGATGAACAACGCTCGCTGTAGGTTGTGCTTGGCAACATATCATCTACATGCCTCCCGTACCAGCTGCTTATCCGTACAATTATTCCACATAGAAGAAAACTTCAACGAAAACGAGTTAGGGATTTCACCCCTAATTGAGAGAAAGTTTTAGTGCAAACCCCGGTGGCAAAACGAAGTTGTGCGCATAGACATTTATTCGTTCAATAAAGCGGACGTGAAAGAGACAACTTCAGTGCCACTGCACAGAAATAAGTGGTGTCAGGTTACTTTTTATCAAGTGGTTCCGCTACGCAGTGCAGCAAGTCACCAGAAGCGTTGCTTGGTGAAAGAAGAGGCAAGTGGGTCGCCCAGCTTCCGAGTCCCCTCTCCCAATATTGTCACGTGGTAGTGACGTTAACGAACACAGTAGCAATACTGTGAAAGACAAAACTAGCTTTTATTGGGTGAACCTATGCCCACAAAGACAGGCTACACTTAAAGCACAACGACAGTGGCGAACACAGTCTGTGATCGTCGAAAATCTGATCAGCGGGTCCAGCGCGTCGGCTTTTATACAGCAGTCACCGAATGTTCCAGACTAATCGTTGGGACCTGCGTGCCTTCCACAACGTTCTACACCATTCGCGTCACGCGATGAAATCAGATAACACAAGGTTCGGCGACAACAGACAGCGGATAAAGCATCGATAACTTTTCAGAAACTTCGGATACATGCTGGCGCATCCCACACTGTGCGATAAGATTTGTTAGGCGGCGAAACGTGGTCGCCCGATAAATATAAGTACACGTGTCAATATCTCCCTCCTTCCCCCCCCCCCCCCCCACAACCCCTGCTTCTTTCTTTCTTGATTTACACTCTTGAACTTCACACGTGTGAGTGGCTTCCGCTCGAGTAATCCGCTGCGCGGCTTCCCTCGGGACGCTAACGGAAAACTGTTCCTAAGGGCTTTTGCTCGCACTTACGCGTCGCGTGTCTCGTGTCAGCTGCTTTAAATTGATCGTCTCGCGATCTCCTGCGGCGGAGAACGAGGCGATCGCAGGGCCCTTCAATTACCGACGCTGCCGGCGAAAGGAAAGGAGTCTTTAGGTGCCTTGTCATAACCAATGAGTTTTTTTTGGCAGGGAGACGACAAAAGTTTGAAAATGACGCCGATAATTCTTCTTTACGTAAGTATTCAGGAGTAGCTTATGTTTTTGTTTCAAGAGTAAATATTTCGTGGGCACAGCTCTCCATTTACAGGCAGAAATTTAGACAATGCGATTGTTAGCTTCGTCCAATATTTGAGAAAAAGAAAACGAAAATAAAATTAATGGTAATTATTTGCTTCTTACACGTTTTGAAATTTCTACGTGTGGACGAAATAATAATAAATAAAGATGCCCCGCATAATCGCTGCCCGAACAAACAATTCAGAGTAACGAAACTCGAGAATGCTCAGACAATTTGGTTCCCTCAAAACTTTGTCGTTATGCTTAATCTTTTTCTTGAGGTAATTTTCAGACACTCTGATAACTATGGACATTTTTATTTGCCTAGCTTTTTGAGAACAGAACTCTTGCTATGCGTATGCGAGAGGAAGGTACCTGAAGTACGATTAAGTAAGAAAGCGCAGCCGTTATACTGTACGGATTCCTTTCACCGCTAGGATCCCTGACAAAACGGGAAAATTATTAACCTGGTAATAGAATCTTTACAATTTCCCTACCTAGCGTATGTGTAAGCTCATGCATTAATCTGTCACTACATCATTGCTTTCATTCACGATTAGTGAGAACTTAACAACCTCAGCCTTTTATCTTTAGTTGAGAGAGAGAGAAATGCAAATTAAAGACAGGGAGCTTAATCAGTCAATATCACCGGTTGGCTACCCTGTACAGGGACAGGGGTAAATGGATGCGATACGTGAAAGAGGAAAAAAATAAAAGAAAAAGAGCCCCTCTCTCCCTCTCCATCTCTCTCTCTCTCTCACACACACACACACACACACACACACACACACACACACAGACACACACACACACATACACCTCTTAACCTCTTAAAAACCTCTTGAAACGGCTACAAACGGCTATAGACGTCTCGGTCTATGATAAGACTGAAAATAGAATTTCTTCTAAATATAAGCTCAGCACTTGGAATATGCACTTGAATATATTCTATCAGCGGCAAAACCCAGCACTTCTGTCCCTAGAGTCTATGTTGGTAAACACATTCAGAACGTCTAAATCAAGGGCGCTTTTAGATCTCTTTGTCTAAAAGTGCATAAAACGCCAAACGACGTGGTAAAAGTTCGGTTACCATGGGACGCAGGCGCTAGCGAATAAAAGACGTCACAGACAAATCGAACTCGTTGGAAGCAAGATAATAAGTTGGCGTTAATGTTAAATAATTTCACACCAGAACTTCAACAATTAAGGACGTGTTTTCCATACGGGGCGCGCACACGACGCCTGGAAACGATTCTTCTATGCTCGCGCAGCAGGTACTGACAGCAGCAGGAGCGAAACGCCGGAGTTACATAGCGGTGTGCCACCGCGCTGCGATGACTTCGGCGGCTGTCAAGTAGGCACGCTCCAAATTTGTCAGACATCTCTTCCATGCTGGAAACAATAGGACGCAGGAAGTTTGAAAGAACGGCCGCTGCCGCCCGCAGTGTCTCGGTCGTGGGTTCGTCATGTCAGATGTGCGTCATTCTAAGCCGTTCTGTACATCTATACTGGATATCAACTGGAGTCATTGAGCTGTGCTGATGTGTTTGTCGTTTGTTTTGTTTGTTTTGCATCAGTGCTTCGCGACATGAGCTGCATTGCGTGTTTTCGCCGGCGGCTTACTACCACAATGGCGGGATCTGCGTTCGCCGCCTTCGTGTCTCAGTGCGTCTTTGTACGTCGCACGTTGGGATAACACTTTTTCCGGTAAGTGAAATATATTGTGCTTCGCTTTTCGTCAACAATGTGAATATTTCAAGGTGTTACCCGCGACAATTCTTGATGAATGAGCTCTTCTGGCCTGCGGGTTTTCGTCATCTTTAGTTTTATACGAGGGTTCTGCTTGTGTTCAGCAGTTAAACACTATCGCGCTCCGCGACTTCCGCAACACCAGTCAGAACTTTGCCCTGCTTGTCAGTCTTTGTGGTTGGTAGCACGAACCAACTGAAGGGAGTGCATTTGAAGACGACGCGCTGGCTGTAATGCTGAACCAGACTGAACTCACCCTGTTTTGTGTCATTTTGTTCTTGCATGGGTTACAGCGTTGCGTGCGCGCGCGCTTGTGTCAGTGACTATGTAGCTTGTAGCGTTCCCACTTTACAGCAAAACAAAAATATAGCTGCAATGTTTACTTCATCTATGCAATTCCAAATGCAATCGTCTGCTAATGTACAAATTTCACGTGTGTTTTGTTATAAATAAGCAGCAAAACTTTTAGCCTAGTAGCCGCTTCATCTGGGAGTGCAATCACGACTGCTTGACATTTATTAATTAATGACTGTGACTGGGTCACTTCATTTGTAATTGAAAATCTGCCTTTCAGCTGACTTGATGCTCTCTTTGTTCGTTTCACTCCATAGACGGCTGAACATCCTTCTTGTACCTTGGCGCTGGATGGCTGACGGGACCTCGTCATGGTCAGTGTAAGCCAAAGACTGTACCCTCTCTAGTCCTCCCAGTGCTTTGTATATGGGTTAAGGCCAGGGAGGGCTTCGTGGTAAAATAGCTAGTTGGTGCCTCACAAACGGGCATTTTTTTGCACTGCTCTCTTATAAGCTGCCACTATTATAACTAATTGCTCAGTGCCAGTGTACATGCAGTATACAGACGCAGTGACAGGTTTCCGAAAGGGTAGGTCGTCAATCGACCGCGTCATTGACCTAGTAACAACTGTTGAACATCAGACACGTCGCCGTCGATTAACGGCTGCTGTCTTTCTGGATATCAAGGGTGCTTTTGACAGCGTTCTACATGATGCAATTTTAAATGCCCTAGAAGAATGTGGCGTCGGGGGACGTATGCATCAATGGATAGCCAGCTATCTTCAAGAGAGAATGATATTCATGACAACTCCAGACGGTGAAACAAAGAACCACCCCGTCTATCGTGGAGTGCCTCAAGGAGGTGTATTGAGCCCAACCTTATTTAATATCGTTCTCATCGGACTGGTCAAAGAACATGGAGGCGCAGTCTCGGTCCCTGTGTATGCAGACGACATCTGTATATGGACCACGAGCTTAACGCGCTTACAAGTTCAAACGAAGCTGCAGCTCGCGGTGTCAATAACGTCGACATACCTAAGCAGACGCGGACTGCAGCTCTCACCGGAAAAAAAGTGAAACCATGGCATTTACACGAAAGTCAATGGCCTGCTACCCAGTTATGATTGATGGGAAGATTACACCTTCAGTAACCCACCACAAGTTTCTCGGAGTCATCATCGACCGTGACTTATCTTGGTCGAAGCACCTATCTGGATTAAGAAAAAAGCTAGACAGCTTTACTCAGATCATTCGAACCCGCCGTGGTTGCTCAGTGGCTAAGGTGTTGGGCTGCTGAGCACGAGGTCGCGGGATCGAATCCCGGCCACGGCGGCCGCATTTCGATGGGGGGCGAAATGCGAAAACACCCGTGTACTTATATTTAGGTGCACGTTAAAGAACCCCAGGTGGTCGAAATTTCCGGATTCCTCCACTACGGCGTGCCTCATAATCAGAAAGTGGTTTTGGCACGTAAAACCCCATAATTTAATTTAATCAGATCATTCGACATATGTCTGGAAAATTATGGGGGCCATCCAAGTCATCTCTTCTGCAGCTCTACCAGGCACTTTTTGTTGGCTACTTCCGCTACAGTGCGCCTGCACTTTCTCGGATTAGTAAAACTGCTGTACGCACACTTGAAAGAGCTCAGGCTCGCGCACTGAGAATTTGCGTAGGACTACCACGATGTGCGTCTACTTGGGGCACTATTGCAGAGGCACGTGCGTGCCCAGCTCGAGTTCTTCTGCAACATGAGCCATTGCGAGTGCACCTAAGTCTACTTACTAGACACAGGAACCACCCACTCACGAACGTCACAAGCGTACGGCCTGTATCCGCCTACTCAGAAGCCGTGTTGTCGCAGCAAGACTTATTGCCGTCGAACTTCGAACCGTATACCCGAAGTTCCACTCTGGACGATGGCAAAGCCAACGGTGAGGCCCTCAATCCCTGGAATAACGAAGTCGAAGATGCCGCTTGCTGGCTTCAAGCATTTTGCGCTATCCTACATTGCTTACATGTATGGATATTGCGAACATGTTTTTACAGATGCTTCTGTGACACAGACCTCTTCCGCGGCGGCCTACACGGTGCTAGGAATGGGGATCGCACAACGGTTCAAGATAGGACATAGGACGTCGTCTACAGCAGCTGAGTTGACCGGAGTTCGAGAAGCAGTTCGCTGCATACTGCAACAAAGTCTCGAGAAGTGGACAGTGTTCTGCGACTCAAAACCAGCACTGCAACCCATCAGCAATTATATGAGTGACAGAACCGCATATAGTCCTCTGGTTTATGACATGTCTCTGCTTGCTGAGGCGTCTCATTCCGGACGTACCATCGTGCTGCAGTGGATTCCTGGCCATTGTGGAATAGCTGGAAACGAACAGGCTGACGCAGAAGCAAAACAGGCGCACACTGATGGAACTATTATAAAAATTCATTTTTCAAGATATGAAATTAACGCCTTGCTCCATACCTCCCTTAAAATTTCTACGGCGGGACATTGGGACAACCCCGAACATCGACAAGAGCGCCTCCATAGACTTGACGCTGGATTACGATTCCGGCTTCCACTTCGGTTGCGGAGAAGCCAGGAAACACTCATTCATCGATTACGGCTGGGTGTCGCATACACCAACCGATACCTTCATAAGATTGGACAAACACGGGACACTGAATGTAGCGTCTGTCACACTGTCGAGACAATATCTCACGTACTTTGCGTGTGCCCTCAATATGCGGCCGAGCGAAGAACACTTAAATCTACAGTTCACAGCTTGGACTCCCACCCCTTTTCAGAAGAAAAGCTTTTGGGCGCGTGGAGGAGTGTTCACTGTGCCCATCGTGCCATAAAATCAATTTTGAACTTTTTAAGTGAGACTGGTTTAGACGATCGCCTCTGGAAGCTGTGAGACGTGCAGTCAGTGCGAAATGTGTTTGCGCAATAACTTTTTGTGACAAGATTACTTTTTGTATGGACAAGATTACCCTTACGTGCATTGCGTCTACAGTGCGCATCCGCATATTGGACGACGTGTATATAGTATCTCATTGTACCATAACATAATCACCCGCCACCTACCTTTCCCTGTATTTCCCACTTACCCTTTCCCCAGTGAGGACTAGCGGGCTAGAGACACGCTCTCCAGGCCGACCTCTCCTCCTTTCTCTCAATTAAAATCTACTCCTCCTCCTACTAATAATTAGTTTCCCTTAGCCTTACAAAATTTACCTGTAAGTAGTCACTGCTATGTAAGAACTCACAAATTAACCATGTTTTGTCATATGAGTATTTCATACATGAGTAAAGATTTGCTACAGCAGTGTACATTACACCTTGCTTCCCCATTGCACAAATGTATTCAAGCCAGTATGTCATTAGTTCTGCATTCTAAATGTTTTCTGTGTGATTTAGTTTCTTTACAGGAATTTATTGTACAGCGTCAGCAAGCAGTCTAATTAAAGATTTATGTGTGCTGTAAAAGGTATGCTTTGCCGCTACAGTCGATAAATCACGGACCCACGCTTCCATACAAGGACGAACTTCAATTTCTCTCTACCACCGTCAACACTTGGCTGGCACTTGCAAAATCAATCACATCAGGTAACTTGTGCCAGACTGTTTTTAAACTTATTGTGAGAAGATCAAACAGTGATGTGTGGAGGCGTCTGCGTCTGAGATAGAGATTGTGCTACAACATATGTGCGTGTAGAAGAGGCATCATGTTCAGTGGCTTCTCAATTGCGAGTCAAGGTAGATAGTCAGAATTACCTGAGGCTATAGATGCACTGATGAATTTGCTACCTATACGTATTTGCTACCTCACTTTGTACTTTCTCGCGCAAATAGCATGTTAACACTTCCACGACAGTGGGCAATGCTATCGTTTGATCACATCATGAGATACTTTCAATTTTGTATGACACATCATCCAAGGTGATGCACCATTTGTGTGAGGTATTGCCCTAAGTCAATTAGGGTCCCAGGAAAATATATCCGCAAAAGTCATTGATCCATCTAGGAGTGTTGCTTTGGAACACTACTTTATCACCAGTCCTCTTTTGCATGATACCTGCTAACTCTGTACTGTGTCATGTTTAAGTTTGAAAAAAAGGCAACAGCTAGGCGGTGCAAAATGCCAAACTTGCTTTTAGTTTAACAATATAAAACGCTATTTAACTTTTTAATTAAGTTAGTACATCATTAACCTGCAGAATGGACTGCTGTTTTAAACTGACCATATGTTGCAGGAATTCTCAGACTTGTTTGACAAGTTGATAAGTGGCTTTTTAGCCACAATACTCCAAATGTCCATTTCAAGGCGGACTTCAACTGTGCTCTGCAATTTAATAACTATAGGCCAGGAAATATACTAGTCATCTTAAACATCATCACATACATACTTTAAGGTACCCGTAATTTAAGAGAAAGGAGTGGCTTAAATTTATGCCTAATGTGAGCAAAACTTCTTACTTAGTACATATTGCTAATTGAAGTTCCCATTTCAACATTCCCATTTACTCCCTCGCCTTTTTTCCTTCTTGTGTGCACGTATTGCTTGCCTGTGTCTACAAGAACCTTCCCGCGTGGGCTGTGACAGCAAGCTTTTGCGGGCAGCCAGTGCTCTACTACGAAGGCTAGCCTGCTCTGGTAGCGGCGGCAATCATCTTCAAGATTTATACATGATCACCTGTGCTGCTATTTGGCACTCTTGTTAATTACACTTTCTACATCTTTTCTAATTTATTAGGTAATAAAATATGACTATGTGACATGGTGTGAAGTAGATGTCTTGATGCATTTTCGCTTGCAATAATCTTTTATGCATGAAAAAGTCATCGTACAGTGTATGAAAAAAATCACAGCATATTATGATTTATCTTTCAGTTCTGGTAACATGCAACATGCAAGAAATTCACTATTAGATGGTATGCCGATGAAATGGTCATTATTTCTGCGTGATTGTGTGCAACCACGTAGGTTTACCTTACAATGGGCACCCCCAACGTAAGTTACAATTGACATTTAAATGAAGCATGGACATCACAAAAAATATATTTATATTGCCAGATAGAGTAGTTCACGGAGTGTTTTTCCAGGTGTGTACTATCCTTTATTTCTTAACAATTCATATCAGCACAGCGTTCTGTTTCGTATGCTGGTGTCAGGCTATTGTGCCCCCTGTAGCTGAAGTAAGGATGTAATTTTTGCCTGGTGTGCAGCATCAATGAAAAAATGTTTCCCTGTTAGAAACTACTTCAATTTGTTGGAGACCCAGCGGGGCAAAGTTTTGTCAATGATGACGTATTTCATGCAGAGATGTTCTTGTTCAGGTCAATGGGCGAACATTGGCATATCAGCATACAAAACAGATCTTGTTTTATTTGCAAAATAATCCTGACAGGCGGCATTCAATTGATTGGTCCAAGTAAAAAGCACTAATTGACTAATGAGGAAGTACTACACTATTCCCATAGTTCACATCTGGAAAAACTACCTGTGCGTCGCTCTATCCGACAATATAAACTTTTTTCTTATGCCTGTGCCTAAGTTAAAATAAATTGTAACTGTGTGCAAACCTCGTGTTACTGTAGCAGCTGCCGCAAAAAATTTAGAGTATGTCTAAAATTATTCAGTTGTTCTTGTCAAGCTGTCCATTAGCCACTTTTTAGCGTAACATTAGCAGGGCTCACTGAAGTACTTATAGACATCCATGCCTACAAGATGTCTTGATCAAGACAGCTATTAGACTTTTGAATTAGCCGTTCAAGACATTTTTTACATCAAATAGCTGCTTGCGGGTTTAGTCGGTAGGGTCAACAGCTTTGGTTGAAATAGTTGAAAAGCAGTCGGGGCATGTGCGAGCAATATGCTAGGTTAGATTCGTCAGCACCATTAAAACAAACAGGCACCACCCACACACAGGGACATAAATAGGCGTGAATTTGTATGTAACAACCCATGCATATGCATGTGGAATGTATATGAACATATGCGTGTATTGGCGTAAATGCTGTCAATCTGTCATGCTGTAATGTAAATGCTGTCAATCATGTAAATGCTGTAAATACTGTCAAGCTAAGGCCTCGAGAAATGGGCGTGTTAGCACGAGAAGTGTGTAATCGCCATCCCAACGCTGATAAACAAGACAAAGACGCGTCACATGGTTCACACAGGCCTTCTACGATTGAATGTATATACTAGTTATCGCAATAATTTTGTTGACACATATTTGTTATTACAACAACGATAATAATAACGCAGTACGAAAAAATGATGTCATGCCCTTTCCAAGCTCATTCTTTGGTGTACCACAAAATCAGCAACTCACACAGAAGAAACAGTGAAATTTATTCAGTTACCTCACAGGCTCCCGAAGGAGTAATGTGTGAGGGGAGGATACAGGCGCGCAGGATACGGAAAGGTCCAATTGAAAAGGATGTATTTTTTTCCTGGAACATACCACCCAAAATATAAGGGTTTCGAAGCGCATCAAACAGGGGCCCGATAATGTAAAACGATTCCAGTATGTTTTTATTTCATTCTCTTGACGTCAAAATTGAGCAATCTCAGACGCAAGCATTCGGCGGTGACCTGTAGCGTTGCCTGAATAGCCCAATCAAACGCTCTCCTAGTTTATAAGAGGTTACTTTTCTTTGGTTTCAAAATGAATAACATTGTCTACATTGAGCGGTTTTTCATTTCTAATTGGTGGCCAGGAGGCGAGGAGCATGCTGAAGTGGAGAGGGTTCCAATGGAGCAGAGCCAGCATACTGAAAATAGATAACGGGATGAAGAGGGTGGTGCTGGCGTCTGCCATTGGTTCGCTTTGCCTTACTTAGCTTGCGGTGGCTGGTCGAAAATTGCGGCGACGTGCAACGGAAGATTAAGAATGCCGCTAAAACGTATCTTCGGAAAAGAATAGTTGGCTCGAAGAAGTGCTCGAAACCGTTACACGGCTACGCAAATTGTTTTATTATACGCAAATAAACGCATGCTCTCCGGCAAGGGCGAATATCCAATGCCTGAGCGATCGGCGGCAGCCATCTTTTGTTACTTTCGCAACGGGGCAGCCTGCGGCTATTCGGAAGAAAATTCAGTTTCGTTCGGCATATTATTGCATCTTTAACGTGTACACGTCACTTTGACGGGATGAGTTTTCGCGGTTCAGCGACATCGCGTGCCAGGCAGGTGAAGTGGGTGCAGCCTTAAACTTTTTAATAATAGCAGAGGGCTAATGGCGAAAAGGCGACCAACCAGAAATAATGTTACAGCTGTACATGGCGTTCTTCGTTGGATTCCTGTGGTACAGCCTGCCTGCAATATCCAGCACCTGTAAGAGTAACCTGCGTACGATTCATAGCATTCAAGAATAAGCCCTCAAGATACGTCGTTGCTTACCACGCAGTACATCAAAGGCTGAAACCATTGCCATTGCGCAGGATTACCCAATCATGGCGCACATTACCGTTGAGACAACGTGTATGCATCTCAGACAATATGCTAGGACCCCTTCCCACCACCTGGCGAGCCTCACTGCTGCAAGGCCCCGCTCGACATTTAACGCTACTGTCAGTGCACATTGTGCGTCGTTTACTTCAGGGTACGCACCTGCAGTCAAGCCTGTGTTTCCTCCGTGTTGTCTGAGCCGTCCACAATTATATATAATAATTCCAGGACTACAGAAGAAGACATATCTACCGACCCCTGCTCTAAAACAGCAGAGCTTACTTCTGTTGCATGAAAAGTACGGCAACCACGTGCACATCTATACCGATGGATCTACTACGTCGTCCAGTGCCGGTGGGGCAGTGGTTATACCAAACAGAGGAATAACACTGCGGTTCAAGACATCGCATGTCACGACCTCAACGGCGGCAGAACTAACGGCTCTGCGTCGTGCACTGGAATTCATTGATTCTGAAAGACCTAGAAAATGGGCTCTGTTCTGTGATTCAAAACCGGCAATACAGTGCGCGGAGTCAGCTATCCAACGCGGATGTCATGAAACTTCACCATCACGTCCAGAAAAAAGGTCACGAGGTTGTTTTTCAATGGGTACCTGGCCATTGTGGAATCAGTGGCAATGACACCGCCGATAACGCTGGTCGCACAGCACACCAAGAAGAGCACAGCGTTCCAATTCCGCTTTCGACGACAAGCGCCGCAAGGCAGCTACGACACCTGGCACACAGTCTCTCAGTGACTGAGTGTAACTCGCCAAACCTACGATTTACACGACTGCATCGATTCAACCCCTCACCTCAACGCCGACCTTCACTCGGACTTCCTCGACGTGAAGCCACTCTTCTCTGTCGCCTTTGGTTAGGAGTTGCCTTCACAAACGCATACTCTACATTAATTGGAGTGACCGACAGTGCATCATGCGAGGTCTGCGGCACCGAAGAAAATATCGACCACTTGCTGTGCCACTGTCTACTATAAGCCCCAGAAAGACAAGAACTTGCATGCGCTCTCGAAAAACTGGATAATCGGCCGTTTTCTGTGCAAGTGCTGCTGGAACACCGCCCCCATCGCTCGTCAGCCCATAAAGCGGTGAAGGCGCTTTTGTGCTTCTTGAGGACGACGGGCTTGTGCGAACAACTGTGACTATCAATGCAATTGCTATAAGACCACACGCGTCAGCGAACTCACCGCTAATTTCCTTCTTTCCTTCCCTCCTCTCTCTCCCTGTCATCTTTGTTTTCCCGTTTCCCATTCCCCCGCTGTATGGTAGCCAACTGGACCTTATTCTTGTTGTCCTCCCTGCATTCTGCTTTTCTCTTTCCCCTTCCCCATTATAACACATGTAGCTGCTTTGTGATTATAGCCCTTGTATTTAGACTATGCTACGGTTAACGGTTGTCATACGGCGACCAGGCAGTGGTTGTTTTACGGCACTCCACATTTACCTAAATTAAGTATTAATTGCTGAGTCAGGATATATTATCACAGGCTCACCATAGAAATTTGTGAGACAGCAGAGATTCCGCGGCCCCAAGTCGATGTGTGTGACAAGCAGCCTTAATCGCAAAGCTGACTTGCCGTTCTCAGTGAACTACCCTCACTAGCGGCCACCAGTACACATCGTGAATAAATTGTTTGACGCAGTTTCTCTTGCGGGCAAACAATCTTTTTTATTGCCATAAAGACTTGCCCTTAAGGCATAATTCTTGGTGCGTATATGTGCCCCACACCATTATCAAGCATAACCGCCTGATAAATGAAAGTATAGAAAGTGCATGCCACTACTACATGGCATGAAACATGGCACGAGATTGGCACTCAATCAAAGCGATGTTTTGATTTTCAGACCACTGAGCTACGTATAATACAAACGCACTACATGTACGGCGCATTGATGAGAAATACTTAATTGGGTTGTAACGGTAGATTGATGTTTTGATCCTGGCTGGGCTTCTCTTCTATATGACTGAAAAAAGAATTCCAATGAGCGGCGCAACCAAAAACGTAACTTCCCTTTCTGAATTTCGCATAAGAGCTGCGCTACTCAAGGCTCCCTTTGTGAAGCCATGAATTTAGCAATATTAAATTACTCATGTTAAATTACTAATGTGTGAGCAGAAAAGCGGCCATAAATGTATCTGCGTCTTTAAAGAAAGCTTCATTTTGGCATTACAAAATTTATTAGAAATATCTGCTCCCATGCTAGTCAACGTCTGCCCTGTCAGCACTTAACCCCGTGTTCAGAAATAGTTAATGCTTGACTGAATGACGCGTGTCGTGAAAAATTTTATTAAGTCATTGACAGCTTAATCGAAAATTCGCTATCAAACTTACTAGATTTGAACTTTTTCTTTCAAATGCAACAAATATTATCAAATTTTGTGCAGCGGTTGCCGAGAAAAATGATTTCTCCTTTCCCACCTATTTAGATGGGTGCCCCGAGCTGAGCTTCCTTAAGAGGAAGCTTAAGCACCATGAAACGTCCCTGTCAACAATGACGCCAAAGAAGCAATGAGATTTCTGGTATGCGATAGCCTGGTCGGTAATAGAAATAGGGCGCGGTGTCGTGTGTTTGCGCGTAGGTGAAATTAACACGCATTTTTCGATGGACACAATAAGGCCATTGTTGCGGAAATGTGAGCAAGTTAGGTTGGCTGCCCGCTGAATTCTTGTGCGGATTTGAAGATGAGTCATCGCAAAAGACCAAGGACAAATATCGTCAGCGTACATTGATAGGCGAACTATCTTGGGTAAAATTGCAGCAAAGCCACCATAGTTAAGTTAAAAAGAATAGGGTTCAATATCCCGCGCTCTAAGACGCCAGCGTATGTGTAATAGTTGGCAGTGAGGCCATCTTCTGTCTGCACAAAGCAGTACCTTCTCGTCAAATATTCGCGGATCCCCTGAAACATTCGGCTACCAATTCAGACAGACTCCAATGACTCGAGGATCGCTTCATGTGTGATATGCGCTTGAGACATTTTTGTTGCTTTGTGAACGTTATGAGGTCAATAACACTCTATAGTTGACCTGTCCCGCCGAAAGCTCGACATGCAGTCAGGGTACACATCGTGGCGTGAAGGATACCATTCTAGGCGTGTAACGATAATCTTTCCCATTAATTTTCCTACGCAACTTGCCAGGGCAATGGGGGGTATGATGCCAGATCAAATGGCGACTTTCCTGTTTTAGGTAGTGCTACAAGCCGACATATCTTTGATTGCAGAAGAACAATACCCTCATGCTGTGAGCGGTTGTGGCAATTCAACCGCTCTTGCCTGGCCTCTTGCCGAAGATAGGCTAGAGCAGCATGGGTGACGCCGTCGGACCCTGGTGAAAATAAATGACTAGAAGGAGCCAAAGAGGCCTCAAGTTCTTCCATAGTAAGTTGAGTTTTATATTTCTGGGACGTGAAACACAGGAACGACATTCACATCTTCGGTGTTGGGGGTGACATAGACACCAACGATTCGCGCACCAAAATCGTTCACCACCTCAAACTTCTGTAGGGTCAAGGCCACCGAAAGAATGTCGTTGTTGCGGATACAAGCGAGGCCACGAACAGTCCACCAGATGATTGACAGTGGTTTACGACGGTCCAGTGATTCACAAAAGGACTTGCAACGTTGTTGCTGCTATTTGTCCAAATAGCGTTGGATTATCTTTTATAGTCTCCGTGCCATTCTCAGGTCACAAACTGCCTTTCTACGCCTGCATCTCCTTTCAGCTCGTCGTCAAAGGGCAGTTGGCCTTTGTAGCTCTACGTCGAATTCAGAACGGTTTGCTCTCAACGTTAGGAGGCATTAAGATGTGGAAGGCGCGCAAATACGTAGCCGCAGTAGCCACGGTTTATTTAAACCAGCCAGCCATGGTGTCGAGGTACCTCAGGAGCAGTGGACACCGCGGCCGCTGAGCTCAAATGCGCTAGCATGTTGTTGGTGTTCTCGCGCTCACTGTACGTGAGCGGTTTTCTTCTCCGGCTTTGGAGGCGATAGTCGTGGCGCTACAAAGCTGCTCCAGTTGCCTCGGCGATGGTATCCTCCAATTATGGCCGCGGTCTTCTCTGCATTAATTTTTCCATGTGCAGCTATATATCTCGACGTAGACACCGATATTACTCTTAGGCGTACATAAAACAAGGCGCAAGGGATGTCTTGCACAATAAACCCCAACAATGTCTGTCGACTAAAACACTCGACATTTTATTTACAGCACGCCATTGAGGGGAAAATTGTTTTATTATGCTGAATTTGTTAATCAAATTTTTTACGCACTTTCATCAGGGAGGGAGATCAATACAAGCAGCTATTGTTGGTAAGTTTGAACATGATTACTTCACTTATGAGCAAAAACAAGATCTTATGTCGCTTTAAGGCAGCTCAGGAAAACCTTACTTTTGTTTTTAATACAACACTTGACGTATAAACCTCAAGCTGAGCTAATGTTTTTTTTTTTGCATTCAAAGAGATCACATGTCATAATGTGTTTTGTATTACGCGAGTCATACTGATGACAACGTCTGTTGTAATGACTTCAAACGCTGAATCGTCTGCGCACTTCAATTCACGATTTTGTGTGCTTAAGTAGTAGTCAGGTTGCAAAACCAAGCAGCCGTAAAAGGGGCAAAGTTGCTTTGGACAATTTATTTTGTTTTTGGAGAAGCTGCTGACAGAGTAGTTGCCAAGAGTTCCAATTTTATCCAAGTAACTCATTTTACAGTTGAAAATACACTTGAATTACTGACACTCTGATGTCTTTATTATCAATAGAAGCTACGAAAGTCGCTTTACTGGCTACAGGTCAACTTTTTCAGTCACTTTCCGGCGATGTGGGGCGAAGTTTCGCTATACGGGTAGTATCTATATTCAGACATACTTTTGCACTCCTAACGCAAGCTGGATGAATTTATGTCAGCCCAACAGAATAAAATGTGTACAAGTTTCTCAGAATTTTGTTCGGGACACTTTCCTCTGCGAGAAGAATATACTCACATAGCCTACCGTTCTTGCCTGTCACCACTTTAGTGTATCTTGGCTTAGCAGGAGGAATCGGACTTAACGAGATCACTGGCAACTTTGCCTTCTTTCCATTTTTTTTTCGGCTGAATCATAAACGACCAGCACGAGAGGAAGGTACAGGATTGTAGGCGGTAGGAATTTACTTCGATACAGGAAATGCACTCCTTACGCTTTCCATAATGGAAATGTATAAGCCGCATAAGCGCACCTATAAAATTTTTAATCTTCTTATGACACAGAAACGGGGACTTATAAACCTTCTTTTAAAGTTCCCGGAGCAAGCGAGGCCCTCCTCTAAGAGGATAACTTGAAGCGCCTCCTAGAACTACAGAGCACCACCAGTGCGAGTTCCTCTTCCTCCTCCGCTCTACATTAACTGCCGACGTGAATATTTATACACGAGCACGGGAAACGCCAAGCGGCCTTGGGCGTATATAGGACGTCAGCGAGGAGTTGTAAATTAAAGCTTTTATTATTCAAATTGTGGGGCCTTCCGCTCAGATCGGAAGCGTGGCCTTCCCTGCGTAGTCGGGGACACCTAACACAGCCTCGGTTCTGAGCAAAGCGGGTTATTTTCTCAGGTGTTTCCATATTTGGATTGCGAGCGCCGAAAACTTCGTTAAAACACGGCTATGTGGGACAACACGACACGCCGCGAAGTATGCCGAGCACAGGTGTTCGAAAGTGTACTTGTTTGATTTAGGTAAGTTGGTATCTGTTTAGATTAGTAAGCTCACTATTTATGATAGCTGATTAAGGGGATTTTAAAGATGAGCAACAGACAGGGTGTAACTGAAGCAACATATGCTGGAGCTATTATTGTGGCTATCATTTTGGGGGACCATCTGGTTTGACAAAGCATGAAAGGGAGTGGGTAGCCGCGACATAAAAAAGTTTTCTTTGTGTTGCATACCATGCCTACTGTATACCTGCGTGTTACAGGTGGCAGCTACGCCTTATACCAATCCGAACGGATGCAGGTCATCATAACAATATCTTTCTTCGCATGCGGACGCTCGCTTTCGAGAAGTTACTGCATCATACGAATACACACTCTTTAGTTAATGTGCCGCTATGTTTGCGTTTCCCCGTGAGGTGGTTGGGGGGGAGCAATTGTCTACTGAGACGGGCGTCTTCAGGGAGGATTCATATATACTGAAATAATCTTCGTTCAGAAGGTTTCTGGGCCAGCTCACGTTTATTTAGATTGTATTTTGCTTCACTTGCATGTACATTAGGCTAAACAAGAAATGCGAAAAAATTTTCACATTTTGGTTAGCATTAGGGAAGCCATCACACTTATGTTTCGCGACAAATCCTGACTTAGTGACGCTGGCTTCTTCTGAACAGCTGCGTTCGCGTTTTCTATACCTTACTGAGGAGGGAAACGTCAGAAATATTTTGTCACAGGATAGTGAAACCCTCAACCAACTTTGTTTTTGCAGACTCATCTTTATATAGCTAAGCAGTTTCAGTCTGTTCGGAGCAAATATCACGCGTCTGCGATTTTCATGAAGCTTACACAGCAGCATCTGGAAATATGTCTGTGGTGCTCTATAGTCTATGAATATTCTCTAATGTAAATCAGATTATAGCGCACGTTCTGTTCAGAAATAGCCCGGCGTAGAATATTGGCAAATAACATGGCTTTGTCGGGGGGGAGGGGGGGTCGTAACCACCGCGCCTAACATTAAATATTTATCGCAAAGCAGTTGATCACTGCAATATCTCTTGCAAATACTTTGGGCAGATCAAATATACCTACAGCATGATTCATTGAATGAAATGACCTTGCCCTAAAGAACGAGAAAGCCAGTTATAGTAAGGGGACTTCTGTTACTCTATGGTGTGGGTGTATAAGTGTTCATGCAACAGAATACCAGGCTTTATATTTTATCGTTTCCAGCATATAAGCTCCAAACAGAGCAGACATGGACCCTTTAAGAACAATGCATCCCGCTTCTTAAACTGATTATTAGTTCTGCGTTTGCAGCCATGAGAACTAGTCTATGCGGGCCCAAAAGTTAAGGCCCGTGTACAGTAATGCAGCTTTTAAAAATAATGAAGGAGAAAATCGAATACAAATGTACTAGCTGTCAGTGTTTTCCTCCGAGTGTAATAACGCTTTTCACTGAGCCACCTCCTAAGGAACTAAACGCATTGTATTAAGCCTAATGAGAGAAATGTTCTGTGAATGCAGATTCGGGTCACAGATGTAGCGACAAGCGAGACTGTGTAGCAATAACCTTGGCAGCTTACGCACGTGTGTGGAGATTGTGCTACGAGCATTTTCAATGAAATACAATTACTTCGCTATGTTTCTTTAGCAAGGTTTGCGCGCAAGCAGAGCAGCTACATTGTTCTCTTTCTAAATCGGAGCTCACGAGAAGCGACAAGCTCGCGTGCTGTACAAACGACCAATTTCAGCGTATCATAATTATCCGTAATGTTGGCTTCACGCGAAACGAGTGGCTCATTGTACGAGTCCGTGCGCGATCAGCCGGACAAAGCAGTCACTTTGCTTTAGTGTTGCTCCCGCTGAATGAGACAGCATTCGAGCGCAGCTGAACCATTCTTCTCTGGGACTCGATGAGCGTAATGAAAGCCTGATGATATGTCAGCATGCATTCTTAATGAAAACCTCGTTATGGCTACTTGCATCTCTCAGTGGGTAGTTTGATTGCAGCATTCATGCGATATGCATGCCGCTAAGGCAACGGTCATTATGAAAGACACAGTTTGTCATTTATTTTTGGGTTCGAGGTTTTTTCTACGTCTATACAATTTAGCAATTGAACGGATCATTGAGCCGACGTCGTCGCTCAATGAGTACATCATGCGAGAACCCTAGCACTGCTTAAACATTGCTTCCGGTAAACTGTGGGGAGACTATTAGGTAGATTCGCGGCAAATAAATATTGCGCGAATTTCGAAGCCTGCACTCAAAGCTTAACGTATGGATCCGGGGGGGGGGAGGAGGGGCTGTTCAGAGGCAAAAACTTTCCTTGTGGACATATCATACCACCCTGTTGAACTTCGTAGCACTTCTCAATAAACAAACAATGCCAGTGGGTTTTAATGAGGAAACAACATTTGAAGTGTAACTGCAAACTATCTCTTTGTCTTCTCAAAGAAGCAACAAGAACTAGCAAGGACTAGAGCGAATAACAAAGTTGAAGTAGTATTTTTTGTTAGTTTGAAACACATGACGGCCACACGCAACGAAGACAGAGAAAGCACAGGGGTAACTAGATATCATTTTGAATTGAAATGTCAGAAAGGATAAAGTAATTCAGATTCAGATTTATTCGTTCCAAAAAAAAGAAGTAATTACATTAGAAATATACAGACGAGGGTCCCAAAGTGAAAGAACTGTAGTGGGACCCTCGGTTAATAATAACAACATTAATGGTGATATCAATAGTCAGCAAATTAGCGTATTATAAACAACATCTACAGATCAAATACATCATTATACATGTCGTTTACAATCAAACACGAAAAAACACGTTATAACAGAAAGTCGGAAAAAAGCATGGATGAAATACAACAAATGACATGTCAGATAAATGTCAGAGGTACACCGCCAGATCGTAATTAAGTTATCGCAGTAAATGATGCTTAAGGTGATTTTTAAAAATTGCAAGAGAAGTACAGGATTTTATGGTTGATGGTAATTCATTGCAAAGAGAAATTGCAGCGAAGGAAGATGTTTTTTTGCCGTAATTGGTATGAACCATGGGTAACAAGAAATTGTTGTTAGCCGCAAATCTGGTCATATTTTTATTCTGCAAAAGGTCAGTTGCAATGAACTGATACATAAGGTTATCATGAAGCAACTTGTGGAGTAAGACGAGTATGTTAAACTGGAACAAATTATTAATAGACAAGATATTATACGCGCGAAGTAACAAAAAGGCATTGGATTGCATGGAGCTAGAAGTGATAATGCGTATTGACTGATTTTGGATATGTTGAATTGATGATAAGTGACAAGCGTACGTGTTGCCCCATGAAACAATGCCGTAATTAATGTGACTATGAATGAACGCATAATACAACGCTAGCAGAGCCTCACGAGAAAAAAAAGGGCGAGCTTTAATTAATGCACGTATACCAAACGCAGTCTTGTGCTTGAGATGTTGGAAGTGAGAGCGAAATGTAAGGTTAGGGTCCAGATGTATGCCAAGAAAAGTGACATCGGTGCTAACGGGAATTGAATGACTTCCAAGCTTTACTTCAGGAATAGAAGTTAAGGCCCTTTGAGCACTTTTGAATAACATAAATTTAGCTTTTAAAGGATTAAGAACTAAGTAATTGTTGCTACACCATTTTATAATGTTACTTAATGCAATATTTAACTTAGAAGTAAGAGTAGTAACAGATTTGTCAGATGAAGCTATGGTTGTGTCATCTGCGTATAAAATGCAATGAACGCAGTTAGTGGAGTTAAGAGAATCCGGAAGATCATTAATATATAAAAGAAAAAGCAAAGGGCCCAGAACTGATCCCTGTGGTACACCTTGGTTAATACATTTTGTTACTGAGAAAGTATTTGCTGCATGTACTGTGTATGGTCGGTCACGTAAATAATTTTTTAAGAATGTTAGCGCAGGACCGGTTATACCATAAAAGTCAAGTTTATTAAACAGGGCTTGATGGTTAACCGTGTCATAAGCTTTACTGAAGTCTAAAAATACAGATCCGACTAAGTTTCCCGAGTCAATACATTTTTTTATGTAGTCAGTTAGAGATAGAACAGCTAGATTCGTGGAACTTCCTGGGCGGAAACCAAATTGATTGTTCTTTAGCAATTTAAACTTTGTTAAGTAGTTATTAAGACGTTTAACAAATAATTTCTCAATGAGTTTACTAAGGCAGGAAAAAATTGCAATTGGTCGGTAATTATTAACTGTATGTTTGTCGCCTTTTTTAAAAACAGGAATAATTTTGGCATTTTTTAAAAATGAAGGGAATGCACCTTCTTTGAACATAAGGTTGATAATATTACAGAGCGTGTCGCAAACTAAATGCGCAACCAGTTTTAAATGCCTGACACAAATATTGTCTAAGCCAGGCCCTGTATTTTTAAGGTTAGCAATCGTGGAGCACACTTCTTTTGGAGTAGCTGGTAACAAGAAGAATGATTGTGTCGTACGGCTCAAAGTATTATGAAACTGCGCATGTACGTTGTTATTAGTGTAAACAGAAGAAAAGTAGTCCGAAAACGCGTTAGCAATTTCATTGGGCTCAGAAAGAGTGAGACCATTGTAATTTATTTTGGTTACAGAGGCATTAACAGACGATTTGTTTAGAAAAGAGTTCAATAACTGCCATTGCTTTTTGGGGTTGTCCTTATTCTGATCAAATTTATTATCATAGTACTTTTTTTTGCCTGTTTAAGTAAAACATTCAGCAATTTACAGTACCTACTATAGCGTCTAGCTAGTCTAGTATTAAAGGGCTGACGTTTAGTTTTCTTGTACATGTTTTCCTTCTTTCTTAAACTTTCCAGAAGACCGTCCGTCATCCATGGGTTGCACGGATATTTATACTTTTTCCCACATTTAACAGTGCGTGTGTTAGTTGAAACGGCCAATAAAAATGAAGTGCAGAATTTGTTTAGTGCTTCTTCGGGATCAGACATAGAATTAATTGGCGACCAATCAGTTTTACTGATGGCTTCAATAAAGGTATCTGCACTAAATACGGAAGTAAAGTAGCAATTATCGTTCTCATGTATTTCATTGTTAAATGTGAGAAAAACAGGAAAATGATCGGTTATGTCAGTATTAATAACCCCGGAGCAAGGCGGTGGTGATATGTTAGATAACACGTGATCAATAAGCGTACTGCTCCCACAAGAGGCTACCCTAGTTGGGCAGTCAATGAGTGATTCAAAACCGAATCCAGCAAAACAATCTGTGTAAGTTGTGTACGAGGTAGCTTCAGTGTCAAGTAAGTTAATATTAATATCACCTACAATCACCACATCCTTATTTTCAAACGCTAACTTGGACAATAATAGGAAAGGAAAATAGGTGAGGAAGCAAACTGCATCAGGTGGGAACCGCAGCTATATCTTTCGTATTACGCATGCGATGCTGTACCATTTGCAACAGTTCTTCCGTCTATCTATTTTTTTTCCGCTATTTTTGCGTCTTTACTAGATATAGCCTTAGGTGAATAGGCCAGTGCCATTCTCAGACATGGCAACCGATATGAAACTTCCTTTCATCTCGTTGAACACTCCCAGGGCTATATCTAGTTGATATACTTATACCGGCCTTTGTGAACGTCTTTAACTGGAATGCCTTTTGTGTTTGTATGTGCCTCCGCGTGTGCGTGTTTATTTTTGTTTTTTGAACGCTTTTCTCTCTGTCCTCTTTCTTACCCCTGCCTCCTATCACCAGTGTAGGGTAGCAAACAGGAGACATATCTGGTTAACCTCCCTGTCTTTCCTCTTCATCTCTTTATATATATATATATACACAAGCGGGCTGGAGAACGGCCGCTGTGCTAGCTCAATGAAGAGGATCGCACACGTATTCCTAAAGGTACAAGTTTATCTCCTTCCTCCGTCGAGTCTTTCTTTTTTTTTCCCCAACCCTTTCAGTTTTCGCCACGTCAGGATTTTTACATTTGAGTTATAGAGATAAATTAACTTACTTATGTTTTTCTTCGCTTCATTGCTTGTTGGTCTCATGTGCTAAAGAAATTGTATATACAATTAAGTATAAAAAGAAAGAAAAACAGAAAAAAAAGAATCGACAAGGAAATACCAAGCACATCCACCAGGGTAGCACTAAAGCAATAAATTATATATATATATATATATATATATATATATATATATATATATATATATATATATATATATATATATATATATATATATATATATATATACATGTACGATCACGAAACATACTGTCCTATATATTGAGAAATGCAAAACCGTAGTGGGCAAGACAAGCAAAAGCTTCGCTTTAAACGTGAAACAAAGCAGAAGCGCAACCTCAGTAGCAGATTCTTCAAGCACACTTGCCACGCCCAACAACACGGTACTTTCCCGCACTAAGCAGCTTGACGCGAACCTTGAGGAAGGAATTTACCGCAGCACAAAAACAGTGCGGCGTTCGCGGGCCTCCCAACCGCCAGAATATGGAAAGTGCGTTGGTCTCCGAATTCCCGCAGCAGTACGGTGCTTGCGAAACCCTCGCTTGAGCGAAATGCACTCTTCGATTGCTGCCTCATCAGCGCTCCTATACTACAGCCATACAGCATTCTAGGTACGCCTGCAAGTGCGGCTTTGTCGAGCATGCGAGTTCCCATCCGCAGGCGCTGCACTCTGCAGCGCATTTTTTTCTAAATTATGTGGATTGTCTTAACGCAAGGTTGCTCTCAAGGGTCCTGCCAATGTCTCATGCGTTTTCCAACAAAGGAAGCAATATACTGCTTTGTTTTCGTATTGTATGCAAAAAAGATAAGTAGAATGTCGTGAACACACAAAGAGGACATGATTCACCGGTCCGGTAGGGAGAGAGTAACAACTGGCGAAAGGACGTCGTAGAAGCACGTGTGGGGACATTTCAATGTGCTTGATTTTGTGCATGCGCGTGCGCGTGAGCGTGTGGGGAACAACGAAAGATATTGTAGTGAGTCTGCATATGCGCGCCTATTCAGCGGTGACTTGGCCACCTAATTCTTGATGACTAAGCTTTTGTGTTACAAAGCCAAGTATTTTCGGCAGTGCAAAGCAACATAAGCCACCATGCAAAATGATACATGCGAAATGCCAACGAGACAGATAACTCTGTAATCTACGCTTAAAATAAAGCAGGCATCTGTCTTATTGTAGATAAGCCAGTTGCCTAAGGAAAAAGAAAGAAACGAACACATCTATTGCCTCATAAGAATGTCGATTTTAGGTCTCGAGGGTGACAGGAAACATTGAGTGGCAGAGATTTCTGAGCCCGTTTTCGGTCATATGGTTTTATCTCTGTTAGCTCATGTTATACTCACGCATGCCAGGGACAATTTTTTGCATCCAGGCATTCCGAGACAAATAATCACAGTTGCAATCAAAAGAGCTCGAGCATCGCTCTAATCGCTTACCCGCTGTAGAGGAAAAGGATGGACACCTAGGCGCTGCAGCTCGCACGTGCGTTTGGCTGGGTCTGCTCGGCTGCTCTGCGCTCAACCCGATATGACTGTGTCTCCGGCTTCTCGCTAACCGTCAATAAAGCCTCTAGTATTTAGTGGAGGTGCCAAAGTCCTTACCGCCTCGCCCTGGAACTCGGGAGCCGCACTCTTCCCGGTGATACCGCCATGCCAGTCAACTCCTGTGAGTGACCACTTCGTCAACTGGCCCAGTTACCTACGGTGCCGCTGGTCAATGCGACCCAGTTTTGTGCAGTGGCACCGCAGACGTCGAACGAACGTTTCTTCGTACGAACGGGTGAGCAACCGCAAAAAATGGGACAATCCAACCAAGCTCGCCAAGGTTATTTTTTGATCTAGCGGATGCCGCTAACCCATGGTTCCCCCACCCCGAGGCAACCTTTGAACATAGATTGAATGTAGGACTGCCTTTGTGGAGGTATTTGGCCCACCTGCCGTGAGGAGGCCTGTCACCAGACAACGCCTTCGAAAATGCGCGCGACAGCAAGCCGAAAGTTCCACTGGCTACATTGAAGACGTCATCAATCTCTGCAACCGTGTAAGCTGAACTAGGACTGAGGAAGATAAGATTAGTCAAATTAACAAAGCTCTGAAGACGGCGCTTTCCACTTGTTCCTGGTCTAGAATACTACCACCTCGCAGCTGCAGTTATCTACTGCCAAAGTTTTGACGAATCACGCAGGCTACAAGCGCTCACCCGGCAAACTGTTCATCAAGTGGTATCAATTTGGAGCTCAGAAGATGCGCCCGAAGACACTGATTATGACCCTATGTTGTCCCACACCAAAGCCGTTATTTGTGAAGAGGTGGCGAGCCAGCTCATCGTGCTCTCTCTTCCCAGGAGCCTGGTCAACCGTTGTCCTCGGCCCTGCAGCACACCCAGGCAAACGAAAGTGCGAGCTGCAGCACCGAGGCGTCCGTCCTCTTCCTCTTCAGCAGACAAGCGGCAGGAGTGACGCCCGAGCTCTTCTTCGTTACACAGAAAACACTTTCTCCCAACTCATTCACTAACTTAGACAAGCATGCTAGTCGCAGTAGGCCACAAGAAAATTCATCTTGTTCCTCTAGAGGTCATGGTATCTTAGGCAATGCTGATAGTTGGGAACAGCGCATTATGTCGCTTCAGTTAAATAGGGCGATATACTGACTACATAAGCTGTGGCAATGTGAGAATGGTGGCAGAAGTAGCTCTTTCAAAAACACAACTCGTGCAGAAAAATTTGACTCCAGGCATGTGGTCGGGAACCTAGTTGATTATGTATAGTGCGAAGGCTAGACAGTGGAAAGGGTTAGGTTTGTCTTAGGCTAGCGCTTGCCTGCACACTCTGTTAATTCCATGGGAACAGCGGTAAGGTAATGGCCAATAGGCAGGAGCGAGGGGGATAAGTAAAAATGCGTAGTTCTTGGCCCCTTGATCTTGATGAATAGCACTAGTGAACTTCGTTGTTGGCGAAAGTTTCTTGCTTTCGTTTCTTTCAGTATCCTCACGCTCTTAATGGTTAGAAAAAAAAATGTTTTATTTCAAGTGCGATTTTATTATTGTGACGCCGCAGAGTTTTGTGTCATTGCCCGTATAAAAGAAATGTATATTAGCTTCCCATTCAAATTCTGTACTGCTTCAATGCTTCGGTCTCTCTCTCTCTCTCTCTTTCTCTCTCTCTCCTCTGTCTCTCTCTCTCTCTCTCTCTCTCTCATTTTTCGATTGCAATTTGTTTGAGGTAAAACAGAACAGCTTACACTTTAAGCACATCCGGCACCTCTTGCGGCCGCAGGAAGAGCATAAAAAGAAAAATAGATGAAACGCTGCGAAGGGTAGAGGTGGGCGCATTATGCCAACGAAGAGGAGTGAGAAAAAACAGCAGCCAGCCACGTTTCATGAAGCTGCGTGGGAAAATAAATTTGCCAAGAAAGCAACGACGACAAAAAGACTTTACTCTGGGAGGGTTCCATGAGGACATGAAGGAAATGGGTCGAATGAACGAGGTTGTAAAAACAGTAGCTATATTGAGGGGATAAAGTCATGCGGGAAGGGAGAGGCAGGGAAAGGAGCCGTGTCTTGTCTTATAATGCTTCTCTGTGCACAAAATACGGGCGGCCGTTCTGAGGTACCGAAATAAGCACAAAATACAAACACGAACGGGTGTTTTGTAGGTCGCTGGGAATAGGCTATCGCACCGCGAGACTATTAGCCATTGTGTGCGTTCACGAGAAGGCGCTAGCAAAATGGTTGTTTAGTAGTGAAATGCACTAGAAAATAGCAGAGTGGTGAGCCGAGACTTAGAGACAACGTTCAAGAAAGGGCCGTAATGTGGCAGTATAGGCTTAATATCAAATTCTTATTTCCAAGCAGACGAAGATGCCATACTGAAACACAAACCAGGTTAAAATAGTAAAACTATTTTCTCATGATGACTCTGCAGCTCGTTTACAATAAATATGGGTTTACCTTGAATGGACGTACCGTATGTAACGTAATACATGCCACGCATTAAAAATAGATAAAATAAATGCTCCTAATAACAAGAGACACTCTGCACGAAATCTTTTACTCGAAGTTACTTCCCGGAATCGTAACAAGAAAATATAATCGCATTCAAGGGACGACTGAAATCACCTTCGCACCTTCCTGCATCAATGAATGAATTGTAAGCGTTCGTAGAACACTAAATCAAAACTACAAACGAGCGAGCAGTGTTTCATACTTGTCTGCATTACTGAGTCCGTGTATCACTGAGTGCGTGTATCACTGTTGTCGCGTGTACGTTCTAAGCGCGCAGTAACCTGTTCGATTTTTAGGTTCTGGCACACTCGATCAAAGGGATCAATTTTTAAAAAAAATTAAGTTATGCGGTTTAACGTGCCAAAACCACTTTCTTATTATGAGGCACGCCGTAGTGGAGGACTCCGGAAATTTCGACCACCTGGGGATCTTTAACGTGCACCTAAATCTAAGTACACGGGTGTTTTCGCATTTCGCCTCCATCCAAATGCGGCCGCCATGGCCGAAATTCGATCCCGCGACCTCGTGCTCAGCAGCCGAACACCACAGCCACTGAGCAACCACGGCGGGTAGGGGATCAATTTTGAACATCTTGATGTCTTGAATATCGCGAAAAGAAGAACTCCCTTTTTTGCGTCCTGTTATATGACATGATTAGCCTAAACAACACCCCATTAAAGTCTACAGGGACGTTACGCTTATCCTATCCGTTACTGCCTGCTTCGAAAAGAACGGTTAAGTGAAGGTACACTGTGGCCAAGCAAGTGTGGCGCAACGCGTCTATTTTGCTCTCAGGCCAGCGACCATCGACTACATAACAAAAATATTACCTTAATTGAAAGTGGAGCCTGTAGTAAAGGAGAAAACCTATTGGATTAGTCTTCCCAGGTGGATCGGCTAATGAGGCCATATATTCCTATATACTCTCCCGTAATGAGTTCCAAGAATATGCATTACCCGCTGCGCACCAGGGCAGCGAACGTACTTGACTCTCGCCTCTCTCGCCACTTGTCACTCTCGCCAAAGCAGGTTACAGATGCTGCTACTGTGCTTGAGTGACAAGCGCTTGGGCAACGTGTATAGTTGAGAGAGATAGAGAAAGAAAGAGAAAAGGTAGGATATGTAATGGGGCCTTAAATCACTTCTTGTCGAAATGAAGATATACATGTGACGTTAAAATACACTAATAAAGGAAAAATCAGACATCCACCCGTTCGTAGCAATTGCTACAAAGGAAGCCCTTACGGGTTCCTCGAAAGAAAAGCCTCAGAGTTGAAGAAAAATTCGTCCTGGTCCGTTTTTTTTTCTTCAACTCTGAGGCTTTTCTTTCGAGGAACCCGTATGGGCTTCCTTTGTAGCAATTGCTACGAACGGGTGGATGTCTGATTTTCCCTTTATTAATTACTTCTCTCCACCTTGCGGGTTTCCGCAGAACTACTACTTAAAATACACTATTTCAGATATACTTTGCCGCAAAAAGAACTTGAATGTTCTTAGCAGATACGAAGTTATTGCAATCAAACTTTGACGCGGTTCTCCCGTTCCCACTTTAATGCCTTGCATTGCTATGGCTTCGCCGTAAGAGCTTCTTGCTAACGTTTAAAAGAACTCTTTTAACTCGCACATTGTTAGATCAGCATTGCGACGGAAGAACAGCTGTGGTGGTTATACTCGAAGTGGCGTGCCTGTGGGAATGAACTTTGCGCTTTACTAGGTATCGCTGATACGTGTCATGACAGGGTGCAAAAGTTAAAAAATCCCGAAGATTCGCGTCCATGCTACGTTGTGATCTCTACATAAACTATAACCAGCCCATTTTACCGAAGGGAAACGTGAAATGAGACTCCCGTGGTACTGTTGACGTTTTTTTTTGTTTTCTTGTTGAATCTCTAAGTAACAAAAGTGGAATAATATGATACTATGTGTTTTACTAGAACATGCACTTTAGAGCCTTCAGGCAATTCAGCTTAAATTTTTGCGCCATTTTGGGAATCTGTATGTCTGACTACGGATAGTTCTACTACCACTAATTTTGCTATCTCCAAACTAAACCGAAACGTGCGACTACACACTTCGTCGGCTCCGAAAACCGGGCTATCTAAGAGATAGACTCAGCCATCCCTTGTCTTTGGCGCAAAGTGCTGAAGCTGGGTTCAGATGGTTCAAGGCAGCGCGTGACCAAAATATAGTACTGTCATGTTTTGCTTATTTACGGGCACAATGTTTCAGTTTTTTTCTCACGTAACTTTTGCATAAACGATAAAACGTAGGCTTCGGATATATTTGACCTCGTTCCGCTCCTCGCGAAGTGAAACTACCATCGGGATTTTTTAATCCACCAGAAGCTTTATTTTTCTGTTTCTTCTTTCGTGTTCACGCGAAGCTCGTGTGGTCTTCTAAGCTTATGTTTTTTCTGGCACTTTGTTCACCCTCTCTCCACCAAGGGTGGAGCAGCATCGCTTGTAGTGACCTAGAAAGTACAGGATGAACACGGCGTCCCTAATGAGCCCCACTTTTGTGCCGTTGTTTCTTTCGTCGCTGTTTCACCACAGCGTGAACTGCATCAGAGATTCCTGCATCTTATGGGGCAAATGTCCACGCCTCAGTAATTCATCATAGTGTGTTCGGGCTACAAATTTGCGTAGGCTTAACAAAGAGGTGCCAGCACTTCGAAGTCTCAGCTTGACGTTCCACGTGTGATGCTCAGGTGAAAGGTAATAATTAGACCCGCTCTACTGCGGTGCTCTAAAAAGAGTAAGTGCTCACCGACTTTGCCAGTTCTTCACCATGTTTTCTTTTCTTTACTAAGTTTTCAGCTATAGCCACCTCTTACCTTCGCGGTACTTGTTACGGGGTCAAGCAACAACGACTTGGAATTGTGGTACTGCCACATACGGATTGGGAAAGAAACCAAGTTTAAAAAGTGCATGGCGTGTAATGTCGGGATACATACAAAACTTCAGGCAGTTTTCAACCTAGCTTGCGGCGCATTTTCACATGCTCAAGTGAGACATGAGGAAAGCAAGGACGTTGAATAAGTTATCTGATTATGTAGCATTCGGTATAAATAAAGCAACCACTTTATTTTTTGCCATAAGAGCCTTCACAAACAACACGAGTGGTCTGTCATGCCATGTGCACACGACACACTTTTGCGGCAGTCAAGAATGTCACCGTTTGAAGGAAGGAAGGAAGGAAGGAAGGAAGGAAAAACTTTATTGCTTTATTTACAGCTTTCAGCGGCTAACAAAGGTTTCATGAAATGAAGTGCGAAGAAGCTACAGTGCGTAGCACATCATAAGAAGCCAGCAAACAAAGACACCAAGGACAACAGAGGGAAAATTACTAGTACTTGCTAATTGAAATTAAGAAATTAATGTAATTAAAAGTGGATGAATAAATAACTTGCCGCACGTGAGGAACATCGCACGAGTAATGCGAAGACGTGAGATCGTCCCCCACCTGCGCCAAGTTGTATCTTCATCCACGTTCAGTTACATTAATTTATGATTTCTTGATTTCAATTAGCAAGTACAAGTAATTTCCCCTGTGTTGTCCTTGGTATTTTTGTTGCCTTCCTATGATATGAATAATAAAAGTCGGACCCCTCGTTTAATCGCCTTTCTTCTTCTTCAGTACCTAACACAGTAGCACGCACAGTAACACCACCATTACGCGCGCTGTTATCACAGTAGACGTCGAGAGCGGTCTACAAGTATTCCCAACATAGCAAGGTTTTGCAAGTAGCCTACCTGTCCGATGATACCGTACATGCATACGCGCACGTACTGTACCCTACACTACGTAGACTGGGTACCCACGCGCCGGGCGGGGCGTACGCCGGAGCTCGTACAGAGGTGAGCTGCGTAAGACAGAATGCACGTCTGTGCACAATAAGATACATGTGTTGATGAAGCGCAGTACCAAGATGTAGTCCCTGTACGACGGAAAACGGTCGCAACGGTGTGGCTATGCAAGAAATACAAAGAGGACATGACATTGCGCTTAATAATGTGAAGGCTTGTGTAAATGCAGTATGACACGGCTCAGCGACAGAGGTTTAACTAAATTGTAATTTGCAACTGATTGCAGCTCACTTCTAGCACACAGCTTCTCGTGCTGTCGAGTGAATGCCCAAAGAGAGAACAAAGAAAGGGGAAAGGCCGGGAGGTTAACGAGATGGGTAGATCCGGTTTGCTACCCTAGGCGGGGGAGAGAGGGGCGGGGGAGGTAAAGTGATAGCAAAGTAGACATAAAGAAAATGCCTAAGATCGCCGAGCTCGCAATATGGTATAAAAATACGTCTCTTCATAAAGCACGGAGCTACGGGCCCTCATTTGCAATATAAGAGAAAACAAGAGGAACGACACAGAGAAAAGATTGATATCATGGCGAAAGTGGTTCTCATGCACACCGGACTTCAAGTAAAGCTCTGAGGCATCAACGTTGCTTTTGCGGCATCAACACACTGTTGAAAACACCAGAGAGAGAGAGAGAGAGAGAGAATAAGAGCCACTGAAGATATCTTGGCACTTCAAAAAGGCGGAATCGCTTTAGCCTTGTCTGCTTGTGTGAGCTTCAAACTGTTCCATGACACCACTGCTTCAAAGCTTCTTTCATAGCTGACAGCGTTCTTCAAGGGTTTACTGATGCGGAAACTGCTGTTTCAATTCTTCACATGCGGTACGCCATCTATTTTTCATAACTGTCAGTAGTTCTCCCGCCTCGCTCGACCTCTCGCTCGATAAACGCAAACCAATAAAAAAAACTCCGGAAGATTTGCAGTAGGACGGCTTGTCGATTTCTCCGCTCACGTGAATTATTAGCAGCGAATGCTTTTTGCCTTTCAAGTGGCTGACTTTGATTATGTCTTTAAATGTTGACGTGCATCGAAATATTTATTCACCGGTAATAGCAAATTTTTAAAAAAGCTGCAAGAAAGGACATGTCAGTTTACATACCGCTTTTACCAAGCTTGAGATTTCGCCTTATTAGGTAAAATTAACGCCAGTCGGCAAACAAATAAGGAAGTTCAGTAGACGAACTCTGGGGTTGGCGCCGGTGAAACAAAGCCAATTTAGTGGCTTAAGAAGAATTCGCTAATGGATGCCGTTGTATTAAGCTATATGTTCCTGTATAGCGTTAGATTTTCCTTTTTTATAAAGGACATTTCTGCTTCAAAACGAAAGCTCACTTCGGTGATTAGACGCCGCAATGTAAATTTAGCCACTTTTGTCTACATCCTGTGCAATTTTCACTTTTAACGAAATAGAATTTTAAGACGAAATAGAATACATTAGGTGGTCATAAATTTTCAGTTGAACTTAGGCGCGGGGAGCTGACGTCATTTTATGTTGAGACGTGTTACATGTTCTGGCGGGTCGCGCGGTAGGAAAGCTTTAGTATTAGCGGGTGTGTGTACTTACTACTGCCAATTTAAACCTCACTTTATTAAGTAAACACTTACTTCAAAGATAGCATGACACTGAGCGAAATGTCACCGTGGGCGGGTGCAGGGTCAGAATAATGTCGGTGAAGTTTGTGTCAGCCGAAGCCTGTTCTTCTTGTGACACAAGAAGGTAGCAGCGATCGGTACTTAGCTATTCTTACAAAAAAAAATCAAAACAAAAAACATGCGCTGTCTTTCCTCGTGGATGAGTGATATTAAGGCCACCTATATATATATATATATATATATATATATATATATATATATATATATATATATAGTTCATACAACTGCTTCATTATTACTCGCATTATTGCGCACCCACCGCCACCATGAATGTTGGAAGCAGCAGCCATCGTGAAATGAAAATAAAATACAAAAGATATAACTAAGAACGGCTTCGGGAACAATGAGACGCAGCAGTGTAAAGAAACGTAGTGGCGGCATGATCTTTATAGTTCAGCCCTGGCACCGGCGTGCCTGAGTGACATACGGCCGGGATCTTTGCTCCGGCAAGAGGGTCACTCGTACGGTGGCAGTCCGCCTCGTCCCAGCTATACGCCGGCTAACGGGTCAGTAATCTCGGCAGGATATTGGAAACGCTCTTCTGCGGCGTAATCCACCAATAACCGGATGGCATAGCCCGATTCGACCTGGGGCTTGTGCGGCCGCAATAGCAGAGACGCCGCTGCATCACTGCACAGGTTTGCGGGCGAGAGGACGGGCTCCCACTTGTTCCCGTGGCGTGTCCCTGTTATCGCGAGCTTGCGCGTCTATCCGCGCATAGAGTGGGCGTGCCATGATTTTTACAACTACTGGTTCACACAGTGCATAGGCAACGCCTTATAAACGTGGCTTATTATTATCTTCCTCTTCTGCAATATTTGTTCGTCAAGGGCAAAGGAATAGAGCACACGTTTTTATCCTCTAGGAAGGTGTTAATCATTAATTTCGCAAATGCTCAAACATGATTTTATTTCAATATGCGTTATAAAAAATGCTTTTTTTTTCTGTCGTATTCTTTATTGAAAGGCTAAATATTGCGAGCGGTTGCGGTTATTCTCTGGATCTAGAGAAAAGCCCAGCAAGTGGGCTTGGCGCTCGTATCGTACTTACTCTTTTCGTAAACTAAATTTGGCGGTTGGTTACTATTTCATACACGTACTCGTAACTTCTCTTTCTAGTCCGTGTAGAGGTAGATTTATCTCTCTTGACGTATACCTACAAAAAAAAAAAAGGTCAGCGAAGTCCAGTTGCCGGATTCGCGCGACAATATGGAAAGAGACGCCGCTATAACTTTTAGAAGGAGTTCAGTTTAAGTAAACGCATTAACATGAGCATACAGCTCTTGCCTCATGCCTTTCGCTCTTGCCTAATGACTCAGTTGCACCAGCATTCAGATGGCACACCGAGAACGTTGTTATAGCTTTTTTTTTTATGAGGACGGAGTGAAAATCTTAAAACAGCAGCTCTAAAAACTGGCTTACCGGCCGCACATGGAGGTCACAAGACGTGTAGAAAACGATGTTTGAACCATCAAGTGCACTCAAGCAGAAAAAGGAGCATTGGGACGCTCTTGGGGCAGAGAAAGAAAACCATCCACACCCATATTCTCCTACATGAGCAAATCCGCGTGTGTCGTTGCAGTTCGTCTTTGCCGTGCTTTTCGACGGAAGTTCCCATCATCGAGAAAGTTAGTAACCCGACAATTCGGAAGTCGGTGGGCTCTGAAAATCGGGCCTCTTTGCCACCCTCTTTTTTTATTATTCGATCGTACATTGCCTTCACCGTATTTGGTGGTCAGCAGTAGACAGCAGCCGTAGCACTGCAATCATGATTATATCTGACGATCGCGCTGCTGAAACAGGATCAGCGATATTATCTACGCGAGTTCGCCATGTTCCCCAAACACTGCATTTATTCACCTTTTTCATCTCTCTTCACACAGTCGCATATCCATTTTTCTTTAACGTCATCATTTGTCAGCTATCTTTCAAGCGTTCTCAACAGTTACAGCTACAGAAACCAGAACCCTTCTGTGTGGCATTATTGTGGCACATGGCTTCCACTGTAAAGAATGTGCCGAGAAAGCCTTCGACCAAAGCTGAAGGAGCTTGATTACTTGTTCTTGCGATGCTCAACCTTCAATAGCCGTTCCACTGTGATGCTCTTGTTGCCTGGGAGTAAGACGGCTGTTAAGCAAGCTCTAGCTGCTTCATCGCAATCTTCGCACACTGGAAGAGTTGATTGTTTGGCTAGTTCGTTTTCCATAATTATCCACCTTACTTTGCTTTGTCCACCTTTCTTGTCTCTGTTATTTATCGTGCTGAGTTACTAGTTCGCACACTGACTTCTTAATTCCAAGAGGTCGAGTTTTGGTGTAGGTATGTGGCACACAACATTGCATTGAAATTCTAGCCGACTGCAGGAGCCAGTTCCCCCTGTAGTGATCCTCCCGTACGTGTGCATGCACGATTGTTATAAACTGTAGTTTTGCATTGCAAAAATGAACTTTTTATTCATTTTCTTTCGTTTCAGATTCGATCTAATGAAAGCATGACCAAGGTGTAGCTTTCATTTCTTTCGCGTTTTGTTTAATTTCAGTGTTTATTTGCAGCCTTTGGTTTCGGCATGAAGGCAGGAATAGTAGTGAACATGTAACAAACGAAACTTGTTGATTTGTTTTGATATCGCTTACTGCTTTCATATTTCATGTTATTAAATTTTATTGGGATGCATTTATTTCCAGTGAGTCCATAGAACTCGTAAGACAGTGGCATTAATTATAGTGCTATCTTATCATACCACAATAACGCTGCGGTTTGAATACCAAGTCCAAGTACATTTTATAATATCATCCAGAATATGACTGAAGCACTTGATCAAAGACGTATATTTGGGTCTGATTTATTCGTTCAGAAAAAGATCCCGGCTTCAGCTAAGCCTTGCAAGCCGGTCAATTCCTCGTATTTGGTAAGTGCCATGTTTTGAGGGGCCAGCATGCACGGTTCAGAGGCGTGGAATTGGCGCCGCCTTGTTGGCTTTGCCTGAGTAAATTAATATTGTCTGAATGTGTATTCTTGCTAACTAACAATCGGTCGACGGGAGAAACCACCCAAACTAATGGTTATTGTCCAAAACACTATCTAAAGAAGGTTTAGGGGCGCTACGTGAGAAAACCACCAGGGCTATCGAAACACAGCTAGCGGTTTGTGTTCTTCTGTGCGTTGGCGTTCGGGAAAACAAATGATCGTTCTGGCCGATGACGTACGAAAAGTTAGTCATCTTTGTAAAGCATGTCCCAATGTTCACATGCAAGCTGAAGAAAAATACGAGAGGGGACGTAGAAAAGAACATGAAAAAGTGCTACAAGTGCTGCTTTTTCATGCAGAAAAGCATGATGAAGAACAATACGTAGTTGCTGTGACCAATTAAATGCCGAGATGCGAGCACAGGAAAAAAATTACAGAAATGTAAGATTGCAACTGAATGACGGGTAAAAATATTATGGAAGAGAGCACGCAAGTAAAAAAAAAAATAGGTGAGGTCGTTTTTGCAGAGTGCAAAACGTTACACTTCTCTCAGTGGAAAACGCACACAACCAGCTCGTCACAAACATTAGTGGCGAACACTACCACTTCCCACCACTGTGGCTCAATAGTATAGTTATATGCACGGAAAGAGGGACGCACTTTTCTGGAAATCAGTGCGTCATTTAGTTGAAGTCGTCCCAATAACTTACTGGGAAAATGGGCAAGAGGAGGAGCGGAAGTGAGGAAGCTGTAAGGGCACGATTGCCTAGAGCTGAGCTTAAACGACGCAGTGTATATTTATCGCTTTATGCAAATGAAGCCTTGTTGCGTGACGCGCGGTTGATGAACAAGATCCAGTGTGACAGCCAGCGGAAATGAGCTTTAAAGCGATTTCACGCGGGCTGGGCGGAAGAAGCCTGCGCAAATAGTTGGGACTCGGCTCCATTATTTCGAGCGCACCATTTGTTATCGTTAGGGTAGTACTGCTTTTTCTGGCCCGGAGCAAGACTTACTTTCGCAGCTACCATCCCCTGGCACGCATTGGAGCAAACAGGTCACATTTCCGCGATAAGTTGCAATCAGAAGACAGCACTTCAATACTAAAGCAACAAGGTTGTAAAATGACCAGATCAATAAACAGAAAGTGAATTCATGTCTGTTTGATTTATACGCCTTGCACCGTGGCTTTTTGAATGCCAGTCCCTTTGACACAGAACAAAAGCACACCTACCGTGCGCGAAGTATGCGGCCACTATACCATCCATAATTTACCTATTAGGAGTGTAATTGGAACACAAATGATCATACCTACATTTAACCTTTTTTACGGCGTATGACTCAGAGTAAGAAACTTGGGCAATCCAATTATGAACCGTATTCTGTGTGCTGCAAGCAGCGGCATCCCACGCAGTGGCTACGGCATTGCGTTGATGAGCTAGAGGTTGCGTGTTCAATCGAAGTCGCGGTGGCTGCATTCCGAAGGGGGCTGAATGCAAAAACACTCGCCTAACGTGCATTGGGTGCAAGGAGAAGAACCCCAGGTAATCAAAGTTATTCCTATGCCTCCTCCCCCGCGCCTCCCCTTCAGCGTGCCTAATAATCAGATCGTAGTTTTGGTCCGTAAAACCCTAAATTTTCCAGATTTTTCTTTCTTTTAGAAAGACGGGAAACCACTGGTCAAGCTTACACATAGGTGGAAATGAAAAAAAAGATCACGTAATCGTAGCTCTGATTTGCCATCCGACGAGGCAAAATTCTGTTACTGTCTTTACACTGCGCTGATATGGTACTGAAGTCAAGGAACTATCACATCAGTTCTAGCATATAGTTTTCCAGCTGCTTTAATCGAAGCTAATATTAATCACTATGGCTACAACCTAATAACATGAAAATTTCACAATAACCTAATTAAACATTACAGTTGGCGGGATGAAACGCACTCAGCAATCGAGATAAGCAAATTGTCAGGGACACCACTGAAGAAATCATATGTGGCTTATTAAGGAACAACATGATCATTAAAATGACGCGTAAATTAAAAAAAATGACTAGTAAAGGACTTGCAAAATGTCGATGTATATTGTCTGGTCTTTTTTTACCCTAATACATTTTCATCTTATCATTAAAAAACGTATTGCCTGCAGTTAAATAAGAATGATTTTCTTCATTGTGATGCAAGATAGGCTATTAGTAATGTAAAGTTATGCGAAGTTTCCGCCGTTGAACTTGAAAACACGTTTAAAAAAAGTGAGCCCTGCATGTAAGTGGGAATACGGTCATAAAAGAATGAGAAGGGTGAAAAAATGAGCACAGCTGTACAGCTGACTGGGATCTGTTTTACATACGATGCCCTCGCAAACACGTATTTTTCCACTCATACTTTCAAAGACATACACATCTTGAGAACGCGGACAAAAGAACACTTTTATTAGGCTTCAACATGTGATCCACGGACTAATCGATGACCTCTTTGTTTATTTATTGCAACTTGTTTTTTTATTGCAAGGGGATGAAACGTTGGGCAGCTGCCAAGTTCGAACAAGGTGTTGCCAGCTTCTCAATGTTGTCAGATGCTCCGCAATTAAGGCACCCACTTTGAAGTTAGGAAATAAGGACAAAGAAAGTCAGGTGACTGCTACGTCTTCTTGGTTTTAGCGCCATGGCATGCCCTAATATACATTGCTGTTGTAGTGGGTCTCGCCTAAAAAAACACAACCGTTCATCATTGTAGTCCTTACTCAATGCTACATAATTTAACGCTACTGCGGACGGGCACGCAATTGAAACAGCGAGATGACTGTCAGCGCCGATAAGTGGCCAGTTAACAAACGCCGCGCGATTTCAATCGACATGAGTCTCGATCATTCTCGGCACCTACTGGTTCTTTGCCCAACCGATAGTGCCATAAGACTACCATTCTTGAGTACGGATTTGGATCATTGTTGCAGCGGCGCTTTGTGTTTCTTTTGTTTTTTAAAAATAAAACATGTTTCAAAAAGCGAACACATTCGACGATGTTGTTTCGTTACGTCACACACTGTGTCGAGAAAGAACAATGACATAAATAAGGAGGGCTCTTTGAGACGAGAAGACAAAGAAAAGATCAAATGTGCGTTTACTCATTAAATTATGAATGGTAATAAAAAGTGCTTGTGGATATGGTTGCCGGAACAGTCACCTTTAATAATATGCTCACGAGCATGTTGGCGGCACTGCGGTAACTCTTCGCTGCCCAACACAACATAGTAGGATAATTTTGCCACCCTTTGCACGCGCACTCAATGAACGGTCTATCTCAACAGTACGGGCAGAGTCTGAATCCTTTAGTTCGTGAAGTTGTGTGTCTTTTCCCACCAGTCCCACCCGTTTTTCTTCGTAGCTGTCAATATATTACTGGCTCATGTTCAAGTCACTTCGCACCAGTACCAAAAGCTCCTTCGATTCACTGGATTACGCAGAACGCGCTACTGAAGTGGCGATTCACAGCAGGTCTCCCTCAATTAGCGCACGTTTCGGAGGGAGGAATCGGAGCGCTTTGGAAGCGGACCGGGTCAATTAGTCAGGGAGTCACGTTCTCCTGGGAGCAGAAGGCGCTGATGATGTGCTAAGTGTCACGGGCCGTTTCCGCAGCCTGGTTTCAGTGTCAACTGCAAGCTCTCTTAGCAAACACAGTCCTCTGCCATTTGTGTTTTTTTTTTCAGACGTAACGACGTAGCATCTGCATAGCGATCATTAGCGAGGCACAAACTCTAGTTACATATATGCATAAGTCCTTTGTTCCCTTTTTTTGTTTAATTCTTGCCAATTTTTCGTTTACTTTAATTTCGTTTATCTTTCCATCATTCATTCATTCATCGTAAATGTGGTGTACAGTAGTGTCAATGTTGAAATAAACGCTTTGCGACATTGAGTACTCTTGGTGTAAGGAAGCGAGAGAGAGAGAGATGGAAGCTTTAATAATACGTTGGAGATGTTGGCTTGGCTGTTCGCCTGACATGCGACTCCAGGTGCTGGGTGACCATTATGATATATATAGTGATAAACACTCGGCAGCACTTGAAAGCGCTGCTGGCTTTCTTGCGGGCCACAAACCTTAACGAAACTTTGCAGCTACTCTCGTGTGCGTGGAGCACGCACGCACTACGCACCTTTACTGCTGTGACGAGTTGCGACATATTATACCTACAAAAGTCATCGTTTGTTAGCAGGTGCCTTATATATATATATATATATATATATATATATATATATATATATATATATATATATATATATATACCAGTTCCTCTTGCTCAAGAGAGAAAGTGAAGTGAAGAACCGAGGGTTTTCGCAAATGCTTGGTTGAGGTAGTGATGTACGTATACTTAACATCTATATAAGTAAACGAAGAAGCAAATATTCAACCGTGTCCTTGCGTGTCGCAGGCCCTCGAAAAAACTGGAGCAACGAATTTGTCCTTTCTGCCTGTTTGACTATATATAACGCGCTTCTGTAAGTCTGCAACGATATCATTACTGCAACACCTCGAGTCGAGAGGTATCCGCGCCCGTTTATAGATTTGGTGCGCACCTTCACATCAACTAACGCTTTTTCCCTCTCCTTTCACTGGCGATTCGTCCGTGCATACTCTTTCCACAGTGCAAATCAGCAAGCAAGACTGGCTTCTGGTTGTGTTTTCCTTTCTATATCTCTTCGAGTAATCATGTTAAAGATTGTGCCGGATTTCCTCTGGATGTCGGGACACGAGTCTCTCGCGGGGAACCAGGCGGCGCACGCCGCGGCTCGAGATCATACACGCCGAGCCATCTCTGACACGCAGAAAACACGGACCAACGACTTTGACGAGGATGATGATCGGATATCCAAGAAGTACTCGGATATCTTGGCGCACTACAGGTAGCAGAGGCGTCGCTACCCGCCCGCGCATATGACGATGAGTAGGGAAATAACGGTTACCTGGAGAAGACTCCAGGCTGGAACCTATCCACATGGAACACTGCTGTAGGCCATGTATCTGGGCACCTAAGGGCGAGGCTGCAAGTTCTGCCCGCCGGACACGCCCTAACACCTTGCGCCATACGGTGCTGGAGTGCAGGAATAACCAAGAAGTACCACCGTCATAATCAGCACCAGACGATAATATGCGGGAAGAAGCGGATTCAGAGGAAGAATCGGAAGACCAGCGGGAGGCTCTGCTGGTGATGCAAGACCCGGACAACCAGCTACGGTTGGTGAACAGGGCTCGGGCGGCGGCAGCGAGCCATGGCTACCTTGACTGAGGCCACCCACCTTTGGGCTCAAGAAGCGTGGTCTAGCAATAAAGTTTATTTTTCTCTCTCTCTCTTTCTCTCTCTCAGGGCAAACTATAGTCTTCATGTCAAAAGTTTATTTTGCGTCAACAGATATTTTTTTCTTCCGATGTGAAGTTGTCGCATCGCAACAAATTAAATTTTCTCGTAGCAACAGCAGCTCTCTGTCGTAACACGTATGACTTGCTGTTGCAAAAAAATCTGAATTGCTGCTACCTTCAGCAATTATAAAGAAGCAAGCATTATGGACATGCAACTGACATCTTTAAGGAACGTGCGAAATTATCATCAGAGTCTGAATTTACAAACTTCTTTTTCATAAGTGCTCTTCGCCACGGGCCATAAACTTCCGCTAATATGTCCGACATCGTCATTGGCCAGCATGTGATTGTGCAGATGATCAGCCGCCATGACAGGCTAACACAAGCAATGACATGACAGGCTAACACTTACATCTTAGCACTTCACTGGAAACACACGTCTATCGTCCATCAAAGGAGACTATTTCTTTTTCCACGAGGCTAACTAAGCGTTGCCTAACATGCCTAGCACATTCTTCCATAGGAGCTGCACTCCTAAGCGAGAATGTGGAGCACTCCTAAATGAGAATAGGTTGCATGTTTTTAACAAACTAGGCCGCTGGCCTACGTAACTTGCCTGCGGGTAAATAGCAGCCGATATAAAGCATGAATAAGCTTGCGTAATTTATATTTGTTTTCTAAATAAAAAGCTGTGCTAAAACTATCATCACTGTTAGGCTAATATATTGTTTTCTGACCCACACAAATATACGAATAGTCATAATGGGGCGGCAAGCGCGTGGTGTGTTTTCAGCCGGGGCCAAAAATATTACAACACGCGAATAAAATGAATTCATTGGCTGACACAGGTTGGCGGCAGCATAAGTATAGTCCCTCCGTCAAAATTTATTACACAAAAAGCCTAAGAGCGGTGCCAACAACACGTGTATAATCAATGCGTACTTACGAAAGCATACAGTTCACACAATAATTACGAGAGGCAACTTTGGTGCAAGTGTCTACGGGAACTGCAAGCGGGGTGTATCAGCCAGCATAGAGAGAGAGAGAGAGAGAGAGAGAGAGAGAGAGAGAGAGAGAGAGAGAGAGAGAGAGAGAGGGGGGGCTCTTTATTAGAAAAACAGGGAATTTTGCCGGCGCGTATATAACCGCGGGCATGCTACTCTGTATAGGGATGGGGAATGGGAATAAAAGATTCCAGAAGAGAGTGGGAGGAAAAGAGGATAAAAATAAATATGAAATGTCCAAGTGGACCTGATACTGATATCTACAGGTGACATGGCGGGTAAATTTAGGCTTTTGTATATGAAGTGTGCAATTTCTAAAGCTTTCCTATTATACCAATTTCTGACAGGTATTTGAACAATACCTGCATAGCATGCAAGTATAGCAATGATATGTCGTACACGGATTTGCCTATACATCGTCCTTCTGGCTTCAAAAGTGTTCGTCATTTCGAACAATGTACTGTGTAATAAACAAATAAATAAACATTTTTAAAGCTGTTTGACAACAGGATCTCAACAATGGACACATAAGCCATTTAAATTATATGTGCCTGAATTATAATTTGCTTACAATCACAGGTGTACATGCACTTTGCTTCTGCTCAAAATACACAGGGCCAGCATCCCTGAGTCAATGGTTGTGCCATAGCAATTTCAAAAGAGGAAGATTTACATGTTTGCTCGTGTATCACGCATTTCAGGAGTCGCTATGAAGCCCGACGACTGCAACACACACCGAGGTGAAGCGGGAGGAGAAGCTCGCCAGTAAGCGATTCGACTGGGACAAGGGCGACAAGCAGTTTACGAGAGGTGTAAGAGTGAGGCAGAAGGTAAAGTGCCGATTCGGGTTTTCGCGAAAAGGCAGGGAACGGGTCAGTCCCACGTCTTTCGTTCTCATAGGCATTTATAGAGGCACTGGCAGCGAGGGTGCATTGTCAGTGGCCCGGGACACACAAAGAATTTGGAGGACGCTTAAGTCGCCTTTAAGAGTGGAACGCGATAGCATTTAGAGATCCCCGACTGCTTTTCACGCTTCCCTGCAACTGCAGTTTATGTACCTGTAATGGGAGATGGGCTTTTTGGGAGATACACGGCACCTTGTGTGGGCCGATATCTTCTTACTGTTTCGCATTTTGACTATTTTAATCTCAGAATATTGACAACACATACATAAAAGGTATGTGCTGTGTTTTTTTTTTTGATATGACATTTGTTTCTGGGCTGCGTTCTCAAAATTCTGAAGAATAACTTTTTAAAGCATGAAAGAAAAGGTATGATCAAATTTGGTGATAAAGGAGTGGATGGATATTCGTGCTTCGAAATGATCTTTGATGCGATCAGGTTGAGCTGAACTGGTTGAACACTGAACTGAACTGAACACCGGTTGAGCTGAACTGTTTAACCTCCCTGCCTTTCCTTTTCCACTTTTTTCTTTCCTATCTTTATACCAAGGTGCGCAATTTCTTCTGTCAGCCACATTCTTGATAGTAGAATTTACAAGCCCTCTGTTAACATTAAAATGAAACTTCTGGGGTATATTTGATTGGGCACTACACGGGTGAAAGTATTCGCTCGTTAGATCGGGGTGCTAGTGTGAATAACTTGCAATGGCCTTTACTTACGAAAGTGTTGACGACGGCGAGGTGTTGACAGCCGCGATGGTTTATTGGCTCGCCATGACTAGCCGGACATGGCGCCAAAAGTCCAAGAATTTCTAACTATGCCACTAAGCCGAAGCTCAGTAAAAAGGAGCTTACTTCGATATCGACAGCTATGAGTAGAGGTTGGTACCGTGTCCCACCTAGAGAACAGAGTAGATCTAGCCCTATTGTCGCAGATAAAAAAACAGAGAGACAGATATAATTGTTATTCACAGGAATGGTAGAAATGCCGGTCAGCATGGTTTCTTCACTCTGCTGCTCCAAATAATTACGACTCGGCATAATAATGCGATCAGCGTGTGAGTGCGGGAACTCTTACTATTTAATGCAGCTCCACATATGAAATTTGGCTCTCAAAAATGCACTCACTAGATAAACACGGTACAACGTACGTTACTCTGCAGGTTGTGAGTCATAATTGCTAGGATCGCATTTGTCAGGAAAGAAAAGTTGTTCTGAATTGCGACGGCGTGTCTCGGCCTGATGTTTGCTTTAAGCACCAAAACGACCCAGAAAAATATTTGCCCCGGTGGCCTACTAAGATCGCGCAGAACATTGTCTAATTGCAAAATTTTTGAAGCTCTTCGGAACATGTCAAAACTTCGCTGACAAAGACTGCGGAATCTAACGGTCAATGTTCGCACGGTTTACACACATTCTGGGTGTAAAGTTAGTAAGACACTTCGCCAGGTGTTGAAAATAAAACATAAAGTTGGTAACAGTTGCAATGAACTAACTAAGGGTGTAAATCCTGTTGAGCTGCCCCTTGTGCTCTCTCTATCTACCAATTTTACCCAACAAAGTCTCATTCTGTCCTCCGCTACATCAGCTTCACATGCCCCATACCAAGTCTTCTCGTCTTCTCTCCGCGCTTCCTGACCGAGGGGAAGTCGCTAAACCTAAGACTTATACGACTGTATTGATTAAACTCCTCAATGCAACTCCGACCTGCACTGGGACTTCCTCGACGTGAAGCTACGCTTCTCTGTCGCCTTTCCTTAGTAGTTGCCTTCAGAAAGGCATACTCTACATTAATTGGAGTGACCGACAGTGCCGCATGCGAGGTCTGCGTCACTGAAGAAAATATCGACCACCTGCTGTGCCACTGTCGACGATATGCTCCAGAAAGACAAGAACTTGCTAACGCTTTCCAAAATCTGGACGATCGGCCGCTTTCTGTGCAGGTGCTGCTGGAACACCGCCCTCATCGCTCGTCGGCCAATAAAGCGGTGAAGCCGCTTTTGTGCTGCTTGAGGATTACGGGCTGGTGGGAACGTCTGTGACTATTATTGCAATTTCTATTAACCACACGCGTCAGTGAGCTAACCGCTAGTCTGCTTCTTTCCTTCCCTCCTCTCTCTCCCTATCATCTTTGCTTTCCCCTTTCCCATTCCCCCGGTGTAGGGTAGGCAACCGAATGTTATTTTGGTTAACCTCCCTGCCTTCTGCTTTTCTCTTTGCTCTTCCCACCTCTAACGTCTTCGTCCGTGCCGTCACCATTGCGTGGCGAACTGCAACTTCAATCGCCAACTAACTTTGAATGTAGTAGTTACCTCCGTAAATAACGAAGGAACCATGCAGTTTTCTTTACCATCTGGCTTATTACCGGGAGAATCGTGTAATGCGTTGTTTACCACACAAGCGACCAAAATTCTCCGCAATGTGAACGTCAAATAGGGTCTGTCATGACGTACGAATTCGGGCATGCATTCGACCAGATTCACCGCAACTACGGCTTCTGTCCGTCCTATAGACTAAATATTCATGCCCACTCTTTATCCTATCATATCGCGCGCATTCTCGAAGTCAGGAGTGCCAGAGAACACTAAGTATAAGTATGTCGCGAACGATAGGCAATATTTCCTTAAGAGGCTTCCACAAAACGAGCGATTCGCTGTCGCCACTTTCCTTACAGGGAGGTAAAATTCGCTTTAGATACGAATACAACTTTACACTAGGCTTGTCCGGACGTCGATGTAAGCAAAGTACTCTTTACAATAAGCGCGAAAGATCGCTTTGTACGTACGTAGCTTCCTGCCTGTGTGGGGTGAGCACTATAGGATAAGTAATCTTTTTTTCTTCCGAGTAATTTACCGGCTCTGAGATAAAGCTGCGTCCAACGTTTAATTTGGGTTGACCTAACCTTTGCAATATTTCGCATGTTTCCGTGTGCGCCATTCTTCGGTTTTACGCTTCGCTGGCGTTTTCAATATATGCCAGTATGCGTTTCCGCTCCCAGTTGTGTTCCGCATCGCCCTGTCTATCCTCTGGGTTATGAACACTTTTTCGAAGGGACTATAGACAACACCGCTTCGCATACGCCACTTCAATGTCGCTAGTTGCGTTCGGAAAATACATGGTAAAGCCAATACAGTTCGCGCCTTCCCTGGAAGTACCCGAACTTTAAACTTCTATGACTCGAGGCAGTGACATGGTGCATCAAACGAGATGTGTTGGTTGCTACAAAGGCCATAAAGAAAGATGAAGAGTGATGGAAAACACGAAAAGAGGATAGTTACATAAGTATTTTTATAAGCCGCTGAAACTGCCGCTGGATGTTGCCTTTCATCCTCCAGAAACATAAGTGATGACGATGGCGAAGTATTAAAGTAATAAACTCGCGCACTCATGCACATACGTATGGTGTCGCACTACTCGCGCAACTCTAAGGCGTAATCTGTAACCCCAGTGCTGCACCTTATATTCTTATGTTCCTCAGCCTTCCATCATGCATAAAAAATGTAGCTAGACGTGAAAGGAAACGAAAGAAAGGAATACATATGGGGCGTGGCTGATTATGTTCTGCTTGATGGAACGCCTCATTCCTTTCTCTCGGATCGATTTACCCACACTGTATAGGAAGTGGAGGTGGATCGGAGGCCTCGAAATTTCGCAGACAGCCAAAAGTACACCCCCTGCTCACGAACGTGTGTGACATCTTAATGATACCATATGAACAAGCTGCTTGTGTATTAAAGGGAGGGTCTACTTGTCACCTGCACTAAAAGAGAAGGCACAACAAATTATGAAGGCTAAAAGAATGAAAAACTTATAGGCTGCGTTTAACTCTAGGCTTACCACTTTTGCATGAGATGCGTAAACTACAAGCTGTCATCTACTTGAAAGAGCGTAGGTTAGGGCGTGTTGGTATTCCATAACTAAGGTTTTTTAGCGCACAAAAAGGGACGAAAGACAGTGGCAAGACGCGGACACAGCGCTGTGTCCGTGTCTTGCCACTGTCTCTCGTCCCTTTTCGTGCGCTCAAAAACCTCAGTTGTGTCATCTACTGTCATATGAGAAACTACCGTGCCGAAACTTTTTCGCCTCGCCCTCTCCTTAAGAGAACTATAGTTCTGATCATTGTTCTATGGGTGTTTGAATATCTGTTGATATTTATTGTCTTATGCACTTTCTTAGACAGGCTCAGCTTCTTAAAGGTATCGAACAACACCTTCAGACGTTCATTCAATTGCGATGATGATCCTGACGTCTATGAAATACTCTATACACTCGAGTGGACAATACATAAATGCGCTTCGTCGAAAGTGCAGGTTCTGCTCAATATTTAATGCTCTTTCCTTATGAATTGCATCAACATTTTATCAATATCTTGAGGTTCCTTCATCAGTGACAAAACATTCGTGCATAATTCAGCAAATGCGAGTCGTCCAAGTACGCGACAGCATTCTTATAACTGAGGTGTGCATATTTTCATACAAGCACAATGGCGCAAGATAACACGCACATGTTGGAATTAATGGGGAGCGAAGCATTCGCGAGGCGGTTACGTAAATGCTATAAAACTATGAATCTTCTGCGCAACATTTTGCAGCATAGATGTTACTGAGCACAGCACACCATGACAGCCGCATCGATAAATACTGAACTGTCTGCGGGATCGGGCCACGTATTGTTTTAGACGGATACCTACAAGGTGGGTGAAGTCCGCTTTTGATGCTTTGTCGACACTTTTGATCCAAGAAGCACAGCGGGAAAAGGGAATTAGAAATGCGATGCCAGTTTGGCAAATCTATTTTCTTACTTTTGTTTCACCTGGGCTTTATTGCCAACATGCGTGTCCGCACGGCTCTTTGTCGTGGTCTTCTACCTGCTTATAATGGGCGTTAAACCGTTACAAATAGTGGGCTAATAAGCACGAGAATCGGCGGACATTCACGTGGGGTTAGGAGGTTTTTGTTAACTACTTCAGGTTTTCAAGCGACATGGACAAAATCAGCTTTGTTAACGTATTGATCAATCCATCGTCTTGTACATTCATTCATTCATTCATTCATTCATTCATTCATTCATTCATTCATTCTGTCAACCTTTTGATGAGGGTCCTTTCAGGGAGGCTAAAAAGAAAATAAACACGCACACGAGGTAAACAAGTACTTAAAAAGGCAGCGTAGCCCTCTAAATACGCATATAAGGATTCTTCTAAATGACAAACAGCGCTTGAAATAGCAAGAAAGCTTGGCGACGCGTTCCACCGTTCCCAAATATGAATAGTGATAAACACCACCGCGAGGAAAGTCTGACTGTGAAGCTTAATTGCGATCAACACGAGCCCTTCGTTTCCCCGGCAGTGTTACATGCACAGTTTTGTCAATTTAAGCTCATCCATTCTGCACCTGAAAAAAAAAAAAGAAGTCGGAGCCAATTTTTTTGCCTTTGTGCTTCTAGTGTTTCCAATTCGTAGGACTGCAGCATTTGTGTGAATCTAAGCGACTGTAGTTGGAGCATATGAAGCGCACAGCGCAGCATTTAATATTTTTCTAGATTTGTTTTTCATGCTTTGTCACGAGAGCACCAAACGACCAAGGCATATTCAAGTAATGGGCTAATGAAATTCTTGTAAGTAATCAGACCTTGTAAGTAATCATTCTTGTAAGTAATCAGTGGCTCTTGTGTGGAACCCCGTTTTCTACTGTTCTCTTTTTGCAAGTATTTTTGCGTGTTTGCGGGAGGCGCCGCTTCCGAGACCTTCGGCGATGGAAGCGGAGTCAGCTAGACGTCCGGAGGAGACCGACGTCACAGCGTCGAGCGCTCCGAGGAAGCGCAATCACCTGATGAGCGACACAGGCAGCGAGGGCACCCTGCTGTACTACTCTGCTTCCGAAGAAGATCTGTCGGATGACGGCGACTACTTGACAGTTGTGAGGCAAAAAGGAAAGAGGAGAATCGTCACTGCCTCCTCGTCTTCAACAAGGACGACGGCGGCAGCAAAGGCCCATGACACGGCTCATACCATCCTCTTCTTACCCGTGACGCCGACCGACAACCTGAATCGGCTAAACAGGCAAGCCGTATCTGTAACACTAGAGGCTGTTGTTCCAAATGAGATCACGGATATGAGAGTTAACACCCGTAAGAACATTCTCGCGGTTGATGTCAAGAACAGGGCAGCATTGGATATCTTGAGTACAGTGAAAATGCTGGGCAAGATAAATGTTCGCACCATAATACCACAGGACAGCAACACTATATCAGGTGTGATTTATGATGTCGATGAGTCAATCGACGACAACGATCTGCCTATTTTGGTCAAACCCGCCACAGCAGATGTTCCTATTATTGAAATCCGTCGCCTAGGAGATTCACGCTGTGTGAGGATAACTTTCAAGGGAGGTAGCCTGCCGTCCCACGTGAAAGTTGGATTTTTTCGTCATCCAGTGCGACCGTTCATTCCAAGACCACTTCAGTGTCGTAATTGTTTGAAGATCGGGCATGTCAGCGGCATATGCAAAAATTCGACCGTGTGCGCGAGATGTTCTGAGCAGCACAGTGCAGATGCTTGCCGTGCGACTCACTTCAAATGTGCCAATTGCTCCGGTCCCCATGAGGCATCGTCGAAAGACTGCCCGAGACACAAGACAGAGCGGAAAGTCCTCAAACAAATGGTGAGAGACAACTCAACTCACAGAGCGGCCGCCGCCAAAGTACGACGGCGTAGTGTCCGCCGTCACCGTAGACGATCCTCGTCTACAAGAAATGCTGATACCGTCGCGAGACAGCCGATACTTCCTGAGGCTGGTGCTCCCAAGGCGCTCACCCACAGTAACAACACGGTGTCTGATGACGCAGTGCATACCTCTACTGCAAACGACTGGCCTGCACTTCCAACATTAAATCCTCCAGCCCAACAAAGGTCGACGGTGGACTACCGACGAACCAATGAGGGCACAGACCATGGGCGAGGTCAAGAGAAGCAAGTAATCGCCATAATAAGATCTCTAATGAATGTCATTCGCGTGTTGTTAAACGACATGCAGACGCCATCTGCTCGAGGTGCACTACAAGTGCTGGACGGCCTGGATCCGGTTCTTGCGAGCCTCGAGTAGCAAGCACAATGGCTCTACCGCGTCAGCCGTTCTTCAGACAAGTCAAGGAAGCATCTATTATGCAATGGAATGCCCGTGGCCTGAAATCCCGCAGTGATTTTCGCCATTACGTTTTCACCAATCGATTCCCCATTGTTGTCGTCTGTGAACCGAAGCTACAGACACCCGTCCGGATCTCAGGCTATGAACCTCATTTGTCATCGACTTGTACTGACATTAGCAAAGTGACCATCTACATACGGTGTGAATTGACTTATGTTGTTCATCCAGTGCGGCCACATGACATTAATCAGTATGTGTGTTTGACCGTGAAACAACAAAACCTTGCGTTTACTTTAGTGGGCGCTTACCTTTCTCCATCAAGTCGTTTTGATAGGCAGAGACTGAGTGACATTATAGATGCGACACCAGGTCCATGGATTGTTGTTGGGGACTTCAACGCGCATCATTCTCTTTGGGGAAGCAACAAGATAAATTCGAAAGGAAGAAACCTCGTGTCCTTTGCTTGCGACCATGAACTTTGTTGTCTAAATGATGGCAGTCCCACGTTTCTGCGCGGCCGGACATACAGTAGTTGTTTAGACTTAGCATTTGTTTCGCGATGCCTCACTCGCCGCGTCCATTGGTTCGCAGATATAGAAACCCACGGAAGCGACCACATTCCTACCTACCTGAAGATAAAAGGCCTCAACAAATCCGTTCCATCAAATTTTAAACAAGCAATAGATTGGCCCTTGTTTAAATCCCTTATGGAAGACGCATGCCACGAAAGCATTTCGTCCACACTAGAATTTGAGATCGCCAAGGCTATGCAGGATTCTTTGCGCTCATTTCGGCCATTAGAGAACTACACGGATTTTGATTCGGAAATACAGAGCCTCCGTGCAATCCGCCGGCGAGCGGAGCGACGGTACCGACGGACTAAATCACTCTACGACCTTAGAGAGGCCAGACGCATTCAAAAGAAAATTCAGCGTCGCCTTGCTGTACTGCACAATCAACGCTGGAAGTCGTTTTGTGAGTCTCTCGACCCACGTAAACCTCTGTCGGTTGTCTGGAGAACAATCCGTGGTCTTCGAACAGCTCCTCAACAGCGTCGTCCATTTAAGTCTCTAGTCCTACATCAAGGACGTCGAGAAGTCGAGGTAGCCGAAGATTACTGCGCAAGGATTTCGGGAACGGCGCTCACGTATTCACCTTGCGCACCTATTCCCATTGTGCCCCTTTGCTCCCGGGATCCTCGTATGGACACTGCTTTCTCCATCGAAGAACTGGAGGCCGCACTTGCTGGTTGCAGGCGATCTTCGTCACCACGACACGATGGCATCACATACTCTGCGCTTGTAAACCTTGGTCCAGAGGCCAGAGATGCCCTTCTTGGCCTATACAACGCATCATGGCGTGACGGCTTGTCCCTACAACGTGGAAATCCAGCCGGCTTGTTCCACTCCTCAAGGCTGGCAAATCCCCGTTGGAATTATCATCTTACCGTCCAATAGCACTGGCCAACTGTGTCGGCAAGGTAATGGAAAGAATGATACTTGCACGGCTAGAATGGTACTTAGAATTCTACAACGTCTATCCAGAGGTAATGGCTGGTTTTCGACGTGGCCGCTCGTCAATAGATAGCGTTATCGACCTTGTAACATACGTACAACACCAGAAATATCTGAAACGAATCCCTGCGGCCCTATTCCTTGATGTTAAAGGTGCGTACGACAATGTAGATCATCAGGCAATTCTGGACGCCTTAGAAGCTGTAGGGATTGGTGGGCGCACCTTTCGCTGGATATGCAACTATTTGCATGGAGGATCTTTCTTTATTTTGACTGAAGACGGACCAACGCCATCTAGCTATACCAGTCGTGGTGTACCGCAAGGCGGAGTACTCAGCCCTACCCTTTTCAACCTGGTGCTCGTTGGTCTCGCTGATTCGTTACCGCAAACCGTACAGCTCTCCGTATATGCAGACGACATTTGCATATGGGCTTCAGGCGTGACACGTGTACAAGTCCGCGCACGACTTCAGAAAGCCTCAACGGCTGTGTCAAGATACCTAAGAAGACAAGGCCTGGAGCTTTCTGCTGAGAAATGTGCAGTCGTTGCTTTTACTCGTAAATCGATGTCCCCGTATGCTTTGCGGATTAATGACCAAATCATACGATATAGACGAACGCACCGATTTCTTGGCGTCATCATTGATAGAGACTTGTCTTGGAGCCCTCACATCTCGTACATGACGGAGCGTTTGGCCGCCATTGTGGACCTTCTTGCGTTTCTCGGCGGGAAGTCCTGGGGCGCAACAGTACCGTCAATGTTGCAACTATATCGAGCACTGTTTTTGGGCTTCCTGCGGTACAGCTTACCTGTAATAGGTAATACTTGTACTACGAATATTCGCAAACTCCAGAGCGTGCAAGCCCAAGCACTCAGGACTTGTCTCGGTCTTCCCAAAACAACGTCATCGATTGCGACAGTGGCCATAGCCAGAGACGCGCCTTTGACAGTCTACATTGATACAGATGTCCTGAGAGCGCACATCCGACACCTGACTCGGATTCCCTCACACCATCTTGCTTGCTTGCCAGCAAAAAGGCCACTTTCAACTTTTGCTAAAACTATTGTAAGACATCAGTCGTACTTGCCATCAGAATTTACGCCCGCTTCACGATTGTCAGATCCATTGTGGTGTCTGCACCGGCCGCAAGTGCAACTGACAATTCCAGGAGTCAGAAAGAAAGCTGGAGCGCCATTGCAATCTTTGAAGCAAGCAACTTTGGAGCACATTCACAACGTGCACAGATTCCGGAAACATGTATACACAGATGGCTCAGTAAAACTCAACAGCGCTGCTGCTGCAGTCATCATCCCGGCACAATCTGAGGAAATCAAGTTAAGAACTTCATGTGTGACCACATGAACGGGTGCAGAACTCGCGGCGCTCCGTGCTGCACTTGATTTCATTAAGCAGAAACCACCGCAACAATGGAGAGTCTTCAGTGACTCCAAGGCAGCCCTTCAGTGCATACGAAGCCCAATGCGCCACGGACCCAATGAACAACTGGCCTCAGAAATTCGGCACATATATCATCAAAGCTATGATAAGGGACACAACATAATCTTTCAGTGGCTTCCAGGACATTGTAACATCAGCGGGAATGACCAAGCCGACGAAGCCGCCCGATCGGCACATGAAAGTGGTCAACGAGTCTTCATTCCGCTTTCGCGAACAGACGCTGCGGCTGGGCTGCGATTGATGTCCCGTGAGTGTACTTTGCCCCTGTGGGACTCAAATGTTTTCACCATGTGTCGGTTGCGTTCGTTGTCTCCGGACATACGGATGCACCTCCCGCCTGGATTACCACGACGTGAACAGACCATGCTTTACCGTCTGTGGCTAGGCGTTGCATTTACAAAAGCCTATGCTTTCCTCATAGGAATGGCCGACAGCCCCACGTGCGACACATGTAACATCGACGAGACGCTCGCACACATTATCTGTGTCTGCCCGCGATACAGTGCTGAGAGACAAGTGATGTGCAGGGTACTGGACAAGCTGGACAATCGTCCACTTTCAGAACTAAAAGCTTTAGGCCAATGCTCCGAAAGAACATCCGCGTTGAAGGCCTTATTCGCGCTATTAACGTTCTTACGGTCTACGGGGCTTCACGACAGACTCTAAGAATGCCGCCCCCTACCGTTCTGTAGTGTACGCGCTTTGTTCGTTCTTGTCTCCCTTTCTTTCTATCTCCCCCTTCCACTCTCTTTCTCTTTTTATCCCTCTTAACCCTTCCCCCTGCGCAGGGTAGCCAACCGGAACTACCTCTGGTTAACCTCCCTGCCTTTCTCTGCATTATTTTCTCTCTCTCTCTCTCTAATTTCTGCCTCCAGATTACTAGTGTCTGATTAGCTTTCGAGCACATATTTTCTTTATGCGTATGTCATGCGAGAGCTCGCATTATTTTAATGCCTAAATATGTAAATTGGTTACCATAGAATAAAAAATTAGTCATTATAATAGTGAAAAGACATAACGTTTTTTTATTGATATGTGTAGGTGCTCATTTACTGCTGCTGATTTATATGCACAAAAAATTTGCGCTTAAATTGTCTAGAGAGCGGCTAATTGTGGGTTAGTCCTGCATGTTGGTTCAAGCTTCAAGTCAGCCATTTGTTCGACTACACTAAGCAAATCAGTGATATACGAGTATATAAGGAATAACAGCTGGCCCAACACAGAACCTTGAGGAGCGCGTGAAAGTACTCGAAGTGGACTCAATAAATTGCCATCCAAACACAGTCTGCTTTCGATCATTGAAATATTTTCTTGTGCATACCACTAGGCTCTCATTGATACCAACCTCTCGAAGTTTAAAGGTGATCTTATGATGAAGAACTTTATCAAAGGTTCTTCTTTTTTGAAAACCAACACAAATGACGTCAATCGGTTGCTGGGCGGCTATAGCTGCGGCGAAGTCATGAACTGTTTCGATTAGTTGTGCATTTGTACAGAGCCCAACTCGGAAACTCTGCTGTCAGGAGTGAAGTGCGCTGTTCTAGAATATGTAACATATGTTTTGCGATGATATGCTCTATGAGTTTACAACATATGCATACGAGTGAAATAGGACGGTAATTATTTGCAAGCGTGCGATTCACCGCCTTTGAATAATAGTATTACAACGGCACTAGGGCCCCTACTGTGGCAAAGAATGCGTATGGAGTGACTTTCGAAGATTATCTTCAGAGACTGGGATATCCATTCGGCATAGCGCTTCGAAAAATTAGGACAAATCTCACCGGGTCCACTAAATTTTGTTTCATTCAAGAGTGATGCAAACACTACTTGTCGCGTGATTACCAGTTCTTCCATTAGATAGCGGATCATGCACTTTAGGTATTCGCCTAGTCCGGTGTTTGCATCTCTAGAATGCTCGGATTGAAAACTAAAAATAATTAAATTGTTCGGCAACGTCTGCTGTCTTTGTCAATGTATAAGTCCGGGTTACTATTTCCACAATTTTATCATTTATGTTTCAGAGCGCCTACGAGCCCACGATGCGGTGGTTAAGCTCGGCCTATACCAGTACCCACGTGGGAGTGCCCCGAAGCTCTGCCCTAGGGCAAAGCTTCTCAGGACATTGTCAATAAAGTTCTTTATCTGTCTGTCTGTTGCAGAAATACCTCCAGAACATTTGCGGAGAACTTTTTAAGGAACCGATCAGTTTTTGGTTGCATAAATGTTTCTTAGGTTGCGTCAGAGTAAACGTTAAGCGACTGCGAAGTCCGGATACTTCACTGAAGGCTTTTCTTTTTTTTTTCTGCGCAAGCGCTCTTTTTTTTTCACTCACACCCACGAGGCGGTGGCTGACAAGTAGTTGATCCTCGGTGCCATTGCCAAGTTGAGGAACTTGGAAATACCCTCGCTGGTTTCCGTGGTTGGCTGTCGTCACCGCAGTGAAAAACGACGGCAAAAGACAGTAGTGGCAGTTTAGACATGTTATCCATTAGCCAGATCTCGTTCCCTCTGATATAAAATGCCGTTGCATCTTTGCATCCACCAAAATGTGCTTGCATATCCAGATGATTAACTATTAGGTCCAACAACTATTCACCCTAAGTGATAATTTCTCGAAACTCACTAATAGAAACCACATCATTATAATTTTGCCCTCCCACTTCCCCTGATGTCCCCATATTGCCTCCGCCTTTATGCTCTAATGCTTCAGTCTTCGTGAAATCAATGCCGACGTTTTGTTTTCACTCTTTTAGTGGGACCCTTCGGGAAGAATCTGAATTACCAACTTCGCTGTGAAAAAAGGAGCACGCAGAGTAGGCGAACGTTGAACCTATATTTCGATCACAGTCGGCATGCGTAACTTGCCGCCTATATTCACGGTTCCATATCGGTCTCCTCATCAGATACGTCAAAGCGAGCCGCCGCACCATTTCAACGTCGGCGTCGGGCTGGCACGCGCAGATAATTCTGCGAAAGCTCCCAAATGAAGCGGGCCTCAGAGACCGCGTAAATCCCTAGTAAACTTCGCACAATGCCCCGTTGTGAAAAAAACCTGCTTGGAAGACAGAAGCACGAGCCATGTACATCCTTCGTGCCGCGCCTAGATGCTGTTTCCCTTCGTGCGCTCGCAGTGTGTACCGAGGTGGCGCACCGATTATCCGCAGCAGCTACGACTAATGCGCCTTGAATGCTGAGGAGGAGGTGGGCGGCGGATGAAGACACTGTTTACTATTCTGCCACGCGCTGTTTACTGCGACAGGAAAATCACTGCGAGTTCCACTTCTGTAATGATGTCAATATCGTCGTTCTTAACTTTCATTCCTTCTGGCGCTTTCCTTCTTAGTGTGTGTTGCCAAATTCAGTATAAAAGGGCCTTCTATGTGCTTTCAATGTCTTGCCACCATTTGTTCAAGCATCTTAATCGGGAGGCATGGAGGTTGAGGGATGGCACTCGGGAGTATGAGACATGCGTCGTCTTCCTAAAGAGGATTAAAATCGACGTTATTAGGCGCTCTTTACTTGGGACTTTGCATGCACGCAGCTGAAACATGTCGCTGCGCCCATGAAAGGAGCAACGTAAGCCTGCAAACAATAATGACACCTGTGGCAAGTGTCCAGGAAAGATTAAAGCTGTGCTACAACGTCGGCGCATTTCTTACCTGCGCGGACAATATTGTGCTGTATGTGAGCGCATGTATTAAGTTCGATGATTAACTTCAAAGCAACACTAAAATGTGTTGTTTCTGAGTAAAATGGCATCTACGTTTGTGGCAGCGCTTGCTCGTTGCGCATTTTTAGTGGAACTTTCCAGCTTTGAGCCTGGCGCTAACAAGGACAAGAGCACAAGGCGCTGAGAAGTGGGATATTCAAAGAGCAAGGCCGTGTTTCGTGATTGCATAAAAATTATTACTCACAGTTTTAACTTTACCAGCACACGCTGCCGTCGCAGTGTGCCAATTCAGGCGGCGTCTCGCTTCGAGCCATTTCACACAGGATGGCATCGATCAAATAAGGAGTCTCACATTCTAGTATGCCGGATACGCCGATTCGTATGACAAATTTTTCTCGAACGGTCTTTTCTTTCCACCAAGAAACACTGTTAAAATTTTAGGTCATCAAGGAGTGTTAGTCATATTCAGTGCACATGCTCCAGGTTAGACAACACCTTAGTTGTTTATAGTGTACAGGATAATAAATACATAAATAATAAGTAATAAATAAATAAGACAAATAAAAAAAGAAACACAAACAAACAAACAAATAAATAAATAAATAAATAAATAAATAGAGGATTATAAATAGAAGGAACAGACAAACAAAACTAGGACAGGCGCGGAGAAGGCGACACAAGCGCCAGCGCTTGGCCTGTCAGCTGTAAAAATTGTTCCTTTCTTCGTGTATTACGTCCTCGAACAAGTACGTAAAGACAGCAATGAAAAACGTTCGAGCATAGCTAGGAACTGACGCTGCAATCAAGAAAACGCGAAGAAGCGTAAAAAACGGTTGTTCTATATACGAGAGCAACGGTGCATTGTTACATGCGAACTTGGGTGAAGCAACCCTCCCTTCAACGAATGCGCCCTAAAGGTTCCTCATATATTTTTGACAGAATTAGACTTAAATCCGATGCCATTCGCTCATCCGGAAGCAAACACAATATCTTTTAGCAATTTTGTTTCGTTCTTAACATACGTAAGGGTAACGTGCGGGGTGTAATTTTGTGAAAAGCATCACTAAATGTGGCGCTTTTGAACAGACTACAGTCACACAGAAGGCGTTGCGCCAGTTGTGAAAGCTCTGCGCAGGACAAATAATAACGAAAAAGAAAGAAAAACCTGGAATGTAATTGTCGCAAGCAAAGCAAAAAGAAAGTACATGAAAAGCAACAAAAACGCACCGCGCTGTAACTCACTGAGCCAAAAATGCAAACTTTTATTCGAAGATTAAGAAAGACGGCATGAAAGCGCCATTGAAACCATCGAACATTTCAGCCATTCGGCTTTCTTTTCGCAGTGTCACATTTATACTGAAAACTCAAGAAACATTGAACCTTGCTTCCTCAGAGGACCGTAGGCTAAAAGGACGAGGGGAAATAATAAATTGCGGCACTCTTTTCAGCGAAGGGCGAACAAGAGATGCTGTTTTTATTTCACTGAGAACGTTCGCTGTTCACTGCCATGCGCTGTACTTGTAACTTGGCTACAAACACGAGTAGCACTACCTGCGCAAGCTGCGTCACATGCTCTCCTCGAATATTGACGAGGTTCAATTCACTGGTATTGCGGCAAGATTTTTTTCCCGTGACAGTGTACTGTGCCCGTTGCTGAAATCGATGGTGAAGCGAAACATTTTCGCTACGCAACAATAGTTCCCGGAAAAGGGGCACGCTGTTCTCAGCGTTCGTGATTTTACCAGAATGTACTTTAAGCTGTGTCTTCTACTTCTTGGTGTAGTTTGTGGGATTTGATTTGACTAAGATGTTAAGATAAACTTTGTTTGGGTCGCAGTTTTCCGAGCGCTTTCAGCGATGCGATGGGACAGGGTTGAAAGTTGTCTACAGAAATTTCATTCAATTGACAGTCGTTTCCTTTTGCAACTTCACATTGCTCTATTGATTTCTTATTTCCGGTATTTAGCTTTTTATATATACTCGAATGAGAAGACCTCAGACACTATTTCTTCTATTTTACCATTCTTTAGTAGCATGACCTCCAGTGACAGGAATTACTGTGCGTGACATGTACTGTGTGTTCTGCCTTATTCCATGAGTACAAAGACGGCGCCGAATAAAACAACACACGAAGAAGGGGGACACGAGACAGCACGTAGGCGCACTAACCTCGTGTCCCCCTTCTTCGTGTGTTGTTTTATTCGGCGCCGTCTTTGTAATCATGCTTAACCAACTAGCCCGCCAACACATGCTCAGTTATTCTATGAGATTTGTCGTCTTGCTCTTTCGTTCATGTTTCCTCTCCTTCTTCCTACCTTGGATTTCTCTTTCTGTCTCAAGGCATTGTGTCCCTTCCGGTGGCGTTTACCAGCCTGATCTTCGCTTTCGCTTGCCTGTCAAATGCACATAGGTTGTCAAATAAAATAACAACAACATTGTCATCATCTATAAAGCTTGAGGTCCAATTAATAGGCTATACCCATTAGCTTGTTCTTTAATAGCGCAGCAACCAGTGCCGCATCATTTCGATAGCTACAGTGCAGCGATCGTATTGTACAGCTAGCGCTGCGTTGTTAAGCAAAGCACGAAAAATACTCCTATGTTGAATACAAATACCTGGAATGCCAAAGTGTAGAAAACGAAACAACCAACCATTTAATTAATGCAAAATTACTTTCAACTCTTAAAGTATGCATCAGCAACCATGTCAAATTGGGAAGTAAAAGCAGAATTCTCAAGAAAAAAATATCTCATGAGGAAATCACAAGAACATTGTCATCACTTAGGTTCTGAATTTTTATGCCTAATCGTACATTACAGCATAAACCGTAGATTGCAGTAAGTAAATGTGTGTGATACATAATAATGTGTGCGATACATACTTTTCAGAGTTTGCTGCCGCAAGATAATCGGTACTTGACGTGAGTCCCGTACACAAAATGCAAAAGAAAGCACCTTATACTGTATTTCTGATTTCTTATTTTTGCATAGTGTTTCCGGCACAGATTTCATTAACCTACTTTAATGTAGAGGTTATCGAGCGGTGGATGGTAGTGTTCAGGATGGCGATAAACAAACAGGAAAAACGGGTCATTTTCTTCCCCCGTTCAGTGTCTTTTCAAATAAATGTACTGTTTTGAGGCTATACACAATAGCCGCAGACGGAACTCATGCATAGGGGTAGGACGCAAGTGTTTTTTTGTGTTTATTATGGCTGCTATATAACCAAAACGGTCTTCAAATTTTCGACTAGTTTTTAAATGCAAATAGCATTCCTGGCCTGCTGCAGCCTTTTTTCAGACAGCTTTATCACGCTGTCTTAGTCATACAGGTTTCATAATACGATTGTTGCGCAATGTGTCACCATACACTCGAAATCATCACATTGCCATTATTTGGTTGTCACGCCGTCGTCGTCAATGTGTCGTCATACAGTATTGGTATTCGTTGTCATAGCATCATCGTGATGCTGTCGCGGTCGTTACATCGTCCACGTTGTAGCTTCCACAGCCGATTCTCGTCATGCCTTCGTTGTGAGCCGTCGTCGTCACACAGACGTCGTCATAACGTTTTCATCAAACCATCCTCGTCTGTTTGTCGTTTCGATATTATCATTACTTCAGTACTGTCATCCCATTGTCGTCATTCCGCCATTGTTATGCTACGTTTGTCCATCCATCAAGGTCATTACTTGTTAGTAATTCTATCGTAATCATGCTTGAGTCGTGCAATCCTGATTATGCCGCCGTTGTCATGCCATAGTCGTCATTGCATCGTAGTCACACAGACGCTATCATGCATTTGTCGTCATGTCGTTGTCGTCGTGCCACTGTCCTTACTGCATCTTCCTCGGTCCTGGTCATAAAGCCATCATCACGCCATCGTCACCATACAATCCTCATCATCTCATTGTCTTCATGTCGTTTTCGTCATGCTGTTGCCGTTACACCATCGCATAATTTAATAATCAACATCACATGGTCATCAAGCCCTCATCGTTATACCTCCTTTTTCAATAAAATAATATTATTTATTCGTCATCCATCGTCACTGCGTTGGCGTCATATAGTCATCGTCATACCGCCATGCTCACTGGAGACCTGAACTTGTACAATGAACCGCGTAGCTTTGTTTTGGACTGATTCGAGTAGATTCGAAAGATTAGAGGGATGAGGGTGTCAAATTATGGACGCATATTCTAAAGAGGAGCTGATAAGAGAACTGTGTGCATTAAGTCGGTTATCTTTGTTCCTAAGGTGTGAGCCCCGTTTGAAATAACCAAGCTTTTAGATGCTTTCGGGATAATGAGTTCAATGTGGAATTATGCTTGTACTTATTGTTCTTGAATGAAGCCACTAATACTTTTTAATATCATAGAGCGCATATAGGTAACTCACGTTAGTGTACTTGAAACACGTATCTGATTTGGGTATGTGTTACTTAAATATTATGCAGATATGCATAGATTCGTCAGCAAGTTCACCTGTAAAACCGTCTACTAAACTCCTCTCTTGCGGAACTCGTTTGTTTACGGAACTGTGTGTGTGTTTTAGTGCCTTTTTACTCTCTTATATGCTTGTACTTACTCTTCAGCGAAGCTCCACAAATCTTTGTAATATTTGACTGTTCCAATGTGCACGCGTTATTGCGTTTGCGTGCTCTGCGATGAGGAGTAGGCGGCGCCATCAAAGGTGCCAATGTCTCCTTCAATTATACAGGTATGTCAATAATTAGAAAGAAGTGACAATATTGAAAAGCCAATCACGGAAATTGCGGGGCAACTTCAAGTGGCAAAGTTAACAGTAATGCTTTTTGTGCACAGTGTCGCCACGCACCAATCGTAAGTATTGGTCTTGCTTACTCCGAATGGGCACCTGAGAGCTTAATATGGCTGGCTGTGAACTTCTGCGTTGACATCAGTCTCAATGCGCTGTTTTATTTTCCAATATAAACTTTCTATACGCTGCTATACGAGGAGAACGACACTGAGAGGAAGGCAAGCAAATATCCACACAATCACAAAGACTCGCTAAAGGCTGCTACTGCGGAAGCATTGCTGAACATCAACACGCCCTATCTGACCCGAACATGCAGGTGTTATCGGAGCCGTCTTCAGTAAATAAATAAAGCCGAAGTTGGTTTTTGTCAACAGTCTTAGAACACAGCGGCGAAAAGAACAATGAAATATTTGAGCGAAATATTTCGATTCTTGTCAATAATGTTTATATTCACGAAGCCACCCTTATGCCTTCGAAACCCACGGGCTCCAGGCACTTAATGCCTATGGCTCTTATAGACCGTTTCATCGGGCGAGGAGGATAGGGCGCACGGAGAGCCTTTCCTCCTGTCTGGCTTGGGCGATCCGGCGCGGAGCTGCTTGAAAGTATTGCTGTCGCGTGCTGCGGAACGATTTCGAAATGTTTTAGATCTTACTTTGGGAAATTTACGCCATGTTCGTTGATATAAGGTCGTCAGGGAAGCCTTTCGGTGCACCGGCTACTACTGTAGGCGGAAATATGTCTTGGGGGCGCAAAAATGTGACGCGCATAATCAGCCACGGTGTACGCGCATTATCAGTCGCGGTGCGTGTATGAGTTGTTTACTATTTTGCTTACATTGATTTTAATTCAACGAAGAAAACCGGCGTCTCTGTATTACCAGCATTAAATGGTAAATGAGCTCACTGTCTGATCGATTAGCGTAGGGAGTAAAACACAAAACATACGAGCGCATGCTCGTGCACGGCCAACCTAAGGCAACCCCGAAACATCTGAGCGGCAGGCGCTATCAAATATTTGTGATACACTGGCATCGTTCTCACGCATTTCAAGTCTAGTGTGCTTGAAATTACCATATGTCTACGCTAGCCTTGCTGCATGAGGCCCATGGCGCTGCTCAACACAGCGATCACTGCGGTTGGTGAGCCAGCACGATACATACATAAGCTGTGTGCTTCGGCATTGCCTTTTTGGCCTGTATACAGGCATAGTGAATGAGAGGGTTCGCATAAAAAGAATGGGATGGCTACTTTTGAGCGCAAAATTTCCGTAATACGTGTCAGTACGTCGTAGAGAACTGAACGAACACAACCGAAAAAAAAAATTCGGTTAGCATCTTCTTTCTCTAAAAAGCAAGTTAAACGGGCTAACGCCGCACAACGTTTATAAATATATAACCGCTGATGCCGCATGCTTGGACAATGCGCTACATAGAACAAATATATCTGTAATCCAGCTCGTACCACTGCTTAGGACGCTCGCGCAGTTCGTCAATGGTCGCTTTGCTAGACAAGCTTAATTCAGACTCTAAGGTATGCTGCTCTTACTAGCCAAACTATTTTATTCATGGGTGGAAACCTCATCCATCCAACCAAGTAGGCATGCAATGTAACCTGCATCGAACAGTTTGAACGCTCGTCAAAGTATAACAGCACAGCTCCTATTGTAGCAAAACGGTGCCCACGATGTTACGATCGTCGCGTACTTTTAATGACTCCTAAACCGCAGCTTAGAAATAGAGGATAATACTGCAATAAGGTCACATTAGTGATTGGAACATTCAGAAATACACAATTCATCTCCAAGGCTGATTGTAGGCTCAAATATGCGCGCACACATCGTGATGCGTGTTCCGTCCACCTCAACGCCAGCAGAAATTCCGGCCATGACGCCTTAAACCACTTCAGCACGTCTCACAGAACCGTTTACCACGTAGAAGACGCACATCATACTGAACAGACCGCACGACCGCGAAAACAAACGCCAGAACCTACCGCCAAGCGTATACCTGCCATGCAAAAGACCGCTTTCATCCAAGCCAGTATGGCGCTGCTCATAGGCGGCGCCACTGCGTTCACAATATGGCGGCGCCTACGAAAAAACGGTCTATAAGCATGCAGAAATGGTCAGTCGCCCCTGATGCTTCCCCACTGTGGCGTTTAGTTTCAGTCACAACGAAATATTTGTCGTTAACTACTTCAGCGGTCAACGAATTTGCTTAACTCAGCTCTCTCTCTTTAGCAAACAGCGCGACTGCACGCGCTAATACGCGAAGTGAAGTGCGAGATGTGCGCAAATACGAGTGGGCAACGCATTTTCCTCACGTCATGGCTGCCACGGCATCTGTTGCGTCATTTGTCCGAGTACGTGAGTTTGCCCTCAGAAGCTAGCCGTCAGCGGTACGTCAAGAAGCTCTTCACGAGCGAATACAAGCACCCTGAACCTTTCCTCAATGACTTCTGGAAAAAACGTTCGGAACAGTCCGAAGTTGTGGCCGAACGTGCGTTGCGGCGACATATGTAGCCATGTAGCGATATGCACTTAACACTGTGCATGAAAAGCGGCCCGCGCTACATGCGCAGAATTTCGCTCCTCTCTAAGAAAACAATCCCACGCAGCCACGGAACAAATGCTACTGCCGTTTCCATCGTTTCCGTTCCAAACTGCGCTAGAAATTGTCGCATTTCTTCTTGTCAACGTAGACAAGTGCAATAACGCCCACCAGAAAACCGCACTTACGACTGATGAAGGAAACTTCCCAAATTCTGTCAGCGTGTGACGGCTGCACTTTCTGCGACACATTGCCAAAACCAACGTTTGTAGCCGCTTCTCGTCTCTTGTGAAACGGAAGAAACCAATCCCACTGCCGTTGTTTCGTGCAGCTTAAGCTTCCAACCGCGCAACAACTAGCCAGCATAGCAACCCCGCTCCGCGGACGCGCACAAAACTAAATAGAAAGAAAGAAAACATGCGCGATACACGAAGCTGTCAGCTTGTGGAAACGCGCGCACATGCGGGTACACTCTTAAACAAATGTGCACCCTTTCGGTCGCATCTTGCAACACAACAATAATCGTCATCTGTCTCGCTTGCGTTCCTTTCTTGGAAACGCTGCACCCACTACTTTCCTGTCGAGAATGGTCTGTCATGCTGATAACGTGCATGCCGTTTGTGAATTGGAATTATCCGGCTCGCAGCGTTAAGAAAGGAACTGCGGACGAGACAGATAACGATTGTTGTTGTGTGGCAAGATATGACCGAAAGGGTGTAGTTTTGCTCAAGAGTGTACCGAGTGCTTTTTACCAACCAAACACTACCGCATCTACCGGAAGGTCACGTGAACGACTCGTCCTTACGTAGCTTGGAACGGTGCATTCTTCTGTGAGTACGCTGATAAACCTTTGGTCAATCTGGCTGCGTGAACGCCTAAAAAGCTTCCTATGCATGCGAGTGGGCATGCATGCTTGAGTTTAAGCTTGTGCAGTGTACTAGCAGAGAGCGCAGTTCTCACGCGCCCGTTCCTGCGGCGAGAGTCCGCATCGGCGTTGGCGTAACCGAGCGAACGAGCACAGAGAAAGATGAAAGCGAACGCGTAGTACATTGTAGAATAAATGATGCGAGGAAGAAAGCGGAGAGGAGGGGGTAGCGGACCCATGAAGCGGAAAGCGTAGTAGGGTGTGGCGAAACCATCAGAAAAAAAGCGTAGTGCGTCAACGATGGCTACGAGATGGCGTCAGAGCAGCTCGTGTTGCCTGCTAAGTATGTCGGCGGCGGCTGCTGTGAATCACGCCCGCATTAACGAGGCAGTGGCGCAACACTTCTACTTGCAACGTGCCGCACGAGACATCTTGTCCGCGCCACCCAATATCAGCGTGAAATGAAAAACACGTATAGAGCTGAGCTCAAATTTTGCATTTAGTAGTATCGTAATCGTCTGTGAATTTTGTTTATTCCGGTTTTTCCTGAGCTACGGTGCAGGGTCGCAAAGTGGACCCTGCCATATGGATAATATCCTTGAGCTTCTTCTCTTCCTCCATAAGATTTTCACCTTTTTTGGTCTACTTCCTCGTTCTTTAAATTGTTTCCGGTCAATTTGTTGAGCCACCTGCCGTGGTTATTTGGGGACTTCAGCGTACTACTGCTGAGCACGAGGTCTGGGGTTCCATTCCCATTCACGGAGGCGGCCATATTTCAATAAGAGTGAAATGTAAGAAAAAAAAAAGAAGGGTGATCCAACGTGTATTGGGTGCATGTTAAGAAAATCGAGGAGGTCAAAATTATTGCGGAGTTCCCCTCTGTGGCGTACCCCGTGATTATATCGTAGGTTTTGCATGTAATACCTTAGATTTTAATTTTAATTTAACAGTGTTTAGTATATTTTGTGCTTACCTATTCCAAATCAGCAAGTCAATGATGCGTGGACTATGAGACGTTCTTCTCGTTTCTATGTCCACTGCTCGGAGCTCGGCTTCCGAGTCAGAATTTTCCTGAAATTGTTCGCTGTCCTTGTGGGCACACTGTCGAAATCCTCCCATGCATTTGATCTTGCCCTACGTTCCTTGCTAAAGCCTTTCCACATCTTCGACGGTATTCTGGGTAGAAGCAGTGTCACATAGTAGCGAGGGCAGAGACGAAATCAATAATAATAATAATAATAATATTTGGGGTTTTACGTGCCAAAACCACTTTCTGATTATGAGGCACGCCGTAGTGGAGGACTCCGGAAATTTTGACCACCTGGGGTTCTTTAACGTGCACCTAAATCTAAGCACACGGGCGTTTTCGCATTTCGCCCCCATCGAAATGCGGCCGCCATGGCCGGGATTCGATCCCGCGACCTCGGGCTCAGCAGCCCAACACCATAGCCACTGAGCAACCACGGCGGGTAGACGAAATCAAGATAGAAAAAACTATAAAGCACAAAGCCTTGCTTGTATGAATAGTTTTGCTGAGGTTTTCCTCCCCTAACTGCTCACCAGAACGTGATGCAAATAAACGAAGCTGCGCCTGTTGTCTCGGTGATCGCTGAGACATACTTTGCGTCATGCAGTGTCAACGTTTATCTGCTGTGTTATTCCCCTGTATTCCACCCCCAACACCACACTGTTCCTACACCTCTTGGCGTGGTTTGTTTTTCCGTAGCATGACCAGCCGCAAAGCAGTATATTTGTGACTATTTCTACCGAATGCGGCGTGATCTCTTGCCTGCACCGTGGGCAGAAAGCTCTGTGCCTTTTTTCGAGCGGCAGAAGCTCCTATAGGCTCGTTAGCATCACTTCGCATTCTATAGTTGGAAGTTGCAAACGGCTATGCGAAAGAACTCGTTTCGGCGCAAGTCGGTTCGCATTGGCGAAATAGCTCACTGGCAGACTGCACCACATCTCGGCCTCAACAACAGAACTCCCTCTAACGCTCTACTACGTACCTTCTGGTCCCAGGAGTTAGTATCACAGGTGTTCAAGTTTGCTCCTGTTCTGTTAGTTTAGTCGTTGTCGTAGCAATACATGCAAAGAGAGGAATCCTACGGACAACGAGCGCAATGTGGCCGAGTGCATACACCATCGCTTCCTGCGCTGTAGGCCGATCGTGTGCAGTGCGTGCCTCGTGTAACGGCGTTAGGAATGGAAGTTGGGTTGTGTAAGCATTGCGAGCCAACCGCTTATCGAATGTGCGCTCGGAAGGTTAGGGAACAGAGCAGCAACGAAGGAAACCTGCCGTCACTGCGACAGCGTCGTCACCAGCAGCAGCACTAGAGAAAACAGCAGCTGCAATATCTACCACAGAAAAACAGCAGTGAAGAAACAAAAGAGGAATCAAATAATATACTAAATAATTACAAGATGACTTGGTCATTGGCACGGGTCAAGCTTTTCCCATTCACTCTAAGAGCGAAAACAGCGAGAGCTGTTGGTTGTTCGAATCTCTGTACTAGAGGTACATGAAACGTATTTCCTGAATATCTTAGCAAAATGGACTTGCATTCATCGGTAAAACGGCGCAACCTTTCCACAGATTTGATATGTTCAAGCATGCATACGACAACCAGTGAGCAGAACTGACAAAAAAAAAGAAAGAAAAGAAACCTTGCGGTGGCAAGTTTGCTATACAGAAGAAAGAGAGAGAATAAAACTAGAACGCCACCTACGCCTAGTTGTGACTGTAATTATAACGCACATGTGATAAGAAGCACGCTAGCTTTCGGCGAAATGCAATCACCCACTTTTCTTTTTGGTGTTTCTTGTGGAACTCGCTCGCCAGTTGGCGTGAAGCGTTTATATATAATTAGCCAGTTAGTATCATCACTGTTTAATTTAGTCGTGGAAAGTGTTGCCCGTCGTATGTTCAGCAGTCAAACTGAAGGTTATAATAATAAATGTAATATTCTGTGTACTGCACATTTAGTTGTTTCTGATATTCCCGTGATGCCCACTGTTAAAGGGGCCTTGAAAACTTTCTCTAAATAGGCATAGTAAGACCTGACTAATAAATTACGTCGCATGGTGAACATTGTGCCCAAATATTTTTTTTTCATATCCTTGTCGTAAAACCTGAGTTAGACGTAATTATCGTACCGATGAGTAGCTTTCTCTCTCCTTTCGTATTCACAAGCGCGCTAGGAGCCGCACAACGGCCAAAGGCACTTGAGTTTCTCGGTGAAAAAAGGGCTCTTCGCGGCACCCTTTTGTGGCCGTGGTAGACCGCGCCACGTAGAATGCCGCTGTCATGTCCTAAGTCCCGTGCAGCAGACGCAGCTATGCTTAATGATCGTGCGTGTAGACCCAGCTACGCAAAGATCTAATCATTCTTCTGTGCTGTCGTGATCACTGAATTTTATAAGTTTCATATATTTAACTAAAGACTATAAGTTCTATAGTATTAATGAAAATGCTCTCATGATCATGAAGGCGGCCAATAGCTGTTGGCTGGTCCAGCTGCTCGAGATGACACTGCATGACGACATTGCAGAGGTGAGAGCAAACGATTTTTGACTGTTTTCGACAAGATGTTGTAAATTCCCTGCAGCAAGTAGTGCGATAATATTCGGCTCACGTGTACATAGGAACCTCTTATATAGATCGGCAACAATTTCTTACTATGTTCAAAGGGTGCTTCAGGGCCCATTTAACTTGAAATTTTTGTTGAGGATGATTTGGTCAGCTGTCCGAGTAAAATAACGGCGATAAAAATCCAGCCCTACAAATTTTCAAGCTCGTTTTACGGCTTGCGTTGAAGGAACCACATTACTAACCCGTTAGGGCACATTATTGTCATCATATATTTTAGAATGTTAATATGAACTGCAAGCCTTGCAGCTGGCAACGTTCCCAAGGTAAATAAATAAATAGATCGATTGGTGAATGAATGAATGAATGAATGAATGAATGAATGAATGAGATATAGCAGCAGGAACGGCTATATGCAATTTTAAGGGGTCTTGAACCATGCCTCGGGCTTGGTGAAAAAAAATACAAAAGGAGGATTGCATACCGCTTCATCCAAATGTCCACAACCAAATATTGCAGTCCACCACGGTGCGTTGAGGTCACAAGCAGAGCGCGAACGTACCTTTTTCTCAAACACCCATTTTTTTCAAACAGAGGCCTTGCTTCTCGCCCGTTGCTATGTTGCCAATAGACGCATGTTCCCAAGATTCCCATAGACATCTGTTATTGGCCGATAGCTGATATAAATCAAGAAAGATGTTTGGATCAATGCACTTATTCCTACTGTTGCTATGTATAATAATAGACACAGCAAACTAAGCAGGCTAAGTAAGCGAAAATGGGCGCTTCGAATTTTCGATCAGAATTATGCCGTCCGAGGAGACGCCTACTATCATTTGCTCACACTCCGCCGTTCCCACCTACGTTGTAATGCAACTTTGGCCACACTGCTTATCGATGTCATATCTGCTAGATCTTGCTAATCTCGATTAGTTTTGAACACTATACTTGTTTTGACCCATGCAAAACGTTAGACCAGATCACACGTACGCTATGCCTATCGAATCCTTGTCGCGAGAAATGGCGGTTAGCATCTACAATGAACGCGCTCCCCACAAGCGCGCGCTCACTCCAGCCTACCGTTGTCCCTGACCAGCTTTTGGATAGGCACCTTGGCAGACATCACTTCTTATTAAGGTACTGATAACGCCTCACAATACGCAATTTGGATTTGTCTGCTATCCCTGCAGGACAAAGTCGGTCTGCACCACGTAGCACGTTTTCGTTGTGTTTTTTTAAACATTATTTTGGTAATATATTGCTGGGGGGCACAATATTCGTCCCAAGGCGTTTTCGAGGCTTCAAATAAAGGGGTTTATGGCCCATTTAAATGATAACACTGCTTACATTTCTTTGCTATCGCCAAAGACGCTTTCAGCGTGGGATAGCACTGCTGCAGATGTATAGGACAAAAGGCATTGACGACTCTATGGCATTGATGGCTCAAGCTTGATTAGCTCCAAATATGCTAAGTTGTTCCGCTGAATACATGTTCGACAAATATCAGTTGTAGGACAACAGGCAGTGACATGGGTGACTGTATTGTGCAAGTGGTCATAGCGCTTATTTATTTCTACAGTGCACGACAGTGCTGACGTGTTCAAGTCAAATCCATCGCTTTATATTTCTCTAGGGGTGCTTTATACCTTGTTGTATAATGGTGAAGCTAAATTCTCTCGGACACACTTCATTAAAGGCGTCTTAACTTAGTGTTATTTCGCAGCGCCGACTATGCCCTTACTGTTTAGGCCTCGGCTGCTTTTCTTTTCGTCTGCTTAGTGTGTTTGTCATCTTCTTGTTGCAAAACGTGAACAATGAAAAGAAAATAATAGCATTTATGCATCACATCTGTAGTTCTGCACTTTGTAATAGTAAAAATTCAATGCGCGGTTTTTGCAATATAAATGCTAATATGCCTAAGCAAAAAGAAAATTTCTTTATTATAGAATTTATTTGTAATAGAATATAATAAATAAATTTATTATAATAGAATATAATAATAGCCTTCTCGACGCAGGTAGACACTTAAGCTCCTTGATTTCGAGCATTCTGTCTTAATTTCTATTTTCATTTCATAATCATTCACATATTTTCTTTTACTACCATAGACGCACACAATAAAGGCTCATTGTGTGTCAAGACGATATTACATTAGAGGAGCGGTTATGTGAAAACCAAGGAAGTTCCGTCAAGAGTGCATTTATAGTACTGGCGGGGCTTCCTCTCAGCTTTTGATATTGACTTAACGTTTCATTATCGTAATACATCTTCCAAGCAAAGCACGGTTGCAGAGCTCGCTAGCGTCACTGATGGTTTTCCATGATTGCGTACTGTCATCTGTCTTTTGCCTTCCCTTGGTTTTCGTCGTATATCTGGCATATATAGGCTATAAACGTAAGTAGAGATGAGGACACAAAGGAGAAGTGAACAAGCTTGTTCATATGCGTCTTATGTAAAAACAGAGCACAGGAAAAGGGGCATTAATGTGTTTGCCTCACACAGAGTTCATAGAGAGTGTCAGGAATGTCGAGTATGGCCTTCGTAACTTCGGCATAAGTGCGATTGAAGCTTCTATTCGACAAATGTGTCTTAGACTCGCAGAAAATATAATTTTATGGCTGTCAATGCGCTGGGTAAACTTCTCCAGGCTATACATGGAATCTGGTAAGACATAATATAGGAAGAGGCATAAACGAACCTATAATAATGTGCAGGATGTGAAACACCACTGAAATTCCAACGCTTCATTATATCGTATATTGTACAATTTGTTTTTATCAGGATTCACCTGCCTTGTCAGTATAGTCAGAGAGCCTGAAATGTAATCTTAAAGAGGGTTTTGCGAAAGTGCCGAATATCTACTTAAGCGCATGTGTATATCTGTACAGCTCCTTTTTCTTTTTAGTTTCTACGTTTTCTGCTATTCTCGCCTCCTTTCTTCGTACACACTTTGTTTGCGTAGCCTCTGGCCAATCTCTTTTCATTTCATGTCATGCATCTTGTAAGCGAAATTTCGCAATTCGTAAACATCTGAATGCGTCCAACTCCGTCGTCTACTTATTCTATTGTCTCCGTTCGGCGAATGTATCTCCTACCAGAAACCTTGGATGGCGTGAAACCAGAACTTGTGTTCGGGTTCAAACCGCAGGTATTGGTCAAAGTACAGTTCGAATTGGGAGCATTGATCCACAGTCCGTGTTCTTTCGTCGTCGCTGCTTTTGAGTTCCATGATTCTTTCTTGTTCTTTACCTTCTTACTACGCCATTGGTCTTTCCTTTATCGATTACTTTACGTCTTAACGACGCTGTCAACACCAATGCACGTTTTATATAGATGGAACTGGCCTCGTTTGTGGCGCGAAAGTGTCGTACAAAATAAAAGTTCGTGAAAAAGATGAATTCGTGACGAACAGCGAAGCGGTGAATAAGGCAGTCGACGGAAGGGACGTATAGAGCTCTTTGCGTTTACAGCTCGGTGGGTTAATGAAGCGTGAAAGGCGCTGACAGTGGTCATATCAAATTGTCAGTGGCGTACTGCATTACGCGCTCTTAAGTAAGAAAACAGAGTGACCACTGCTGGGGTGTACGTGGCAGAGCAGAGGCGCGATAAACCCGCGTTTGTTGGTTTCGGTACGAGAGGTGACGCAGGCATTTTATTATTACAAACTCTTTCAAGGAGTGCGAACAATAAAAATTAGTGAATGATCCTGTGCTTTTGCGCTACTGATAACCATAAACAGAAACAGTGCGCTTATTGACGAAAAAATATATTACCTTAGGTATTGTTCGTAAGAAAAAATGCGAGCCGATGGTGGTACGAGACTCCATATGGTGAGACATAAATGTTAGTAAAGGGCTTACGCAACAGAAGCTTTGTGAATTCGGTAGCAGGTAAAGAAACAAAAGAAAGCATAAACGAAATTAAATGTCTTTTTTATTTCTTTTGTTGACGTGCTGGAAGAATAACGTAAATGGAATTGAAAGTTGACGAAAAGATAATTTTCCTCTATATGCGAGAACCGAACTCAAATCCCTTTTAAGAGCGCGGTGCTAACCTCTTGTTTTGTTTTAGGTGCTGAGTAAACATCAAACATTACAATACCTCAAAAGATAGCCCGATGTATGATGTGGTATACAGAAACAAAGTCACTCGTTGCTGTCCAAGAAAATTACAGACGTGAATTTCTACGCAAACCCCCGGGCTTTTTTTGAGCGATGGGTAGTCTTGTGGTTTCCGTACATATTCACGCCGAAAATTTTGTTTTACACCAATGAGTGGCTTCGCTTCCGCATATCACATCGCAAATTAGCCTGTGTCTTGAGGTGTCATTTCTGGTATTTATTCAGCACCTGAAACAAACCAAAAGGTCAGAAAAGCATTTAAAAAAGCACTTTAGAATTGCTTCACACGATGCGACAAAATACAAGTTTCTATGTATCACAGACTTTTTAAAATTTCATTTTGAAATCAGGGAGGTCTCATGTGGTCAAGCTGTCTGTACATTATCAAATTGCTTTAAATTAACGAAGACTGTGCATTTCCTTACAGTGTCTTACCATGTTTCGTAATGGCACTTTACACTTTATTAATATCAAAAACAAACATAAAATATACAAAGTAAATATAAGCCTTGAAATAACTGCCACACTTACACAGAAACCATTCTGACAATATTCTAAGCGCGATGCACACAAGAAATAAAAATAGGGAATAGCAACCATACGCTTGAGCGTATGGGTACTTCGCTTTCACGAAGTGAAACTTCACTAATATTTTAGGCCGCAGCTTAAGCAGCTGTTCCTGCAGTGAGCGTCGGCTTCCTTCAGCGTAACCGCGCGAACGCGCTCTTGTCACTGCTCGCGCGTTTGTTGCCGTCCTTTTCCGCAGCTGCCTCCGATTTCTCTCATCATGCCAGCTTTCCCATACTGCCCCTCCCTCTGAAGGCGCTGACGGCAAAGGCATGCTGCCAGTTGGTGCGGCGATCTATCGCAAATTTTAAACGCGTATAAAGCTGCGCTCAAATTTTGCGTTATGGAGTATCGTAATCGTCGGACACTTTTTAGAGTGCCACTCATAGACGCCCATTCCTTCGTTGAGCGTCGGTGTCACACCTCGGTGGCGTAACCGAGCAAACGAGCATAACTAGAGATGAAGGTGAACGGAGAACGCAGCAGGAAAGAAGAGCGCGCGAGAAGGAAAGTGGAGGAGGACGCTACCGTGAAAGCATGAGGCGGAAAGCGGAGAAGCAGCGGAGGAGCGATGGCCTGCGCATGGGCCGAGTCGCCAGCTGCCTGTACCGATGGGGTAGGGGGGAGGGTAGCCTGACGTAGCGAAGGGCTAGGCTTGTACGCGGCACCGTCAGTCTACGGTACCAGCGTGTGCGACGGGGATGACTGCTCCTACACGGGACGATGGCGAGCTTCTACGAGTAATGCTCGATGTGACGCTCCCTTGGGTGTTGTCGCCGTTGACAATGATGGCACCATTCTCCCGCGACGAAGGGCCGCCCTCGTCGTTGGTAGAACGAAAGCGTGAAAAAAAAAGCGTAGTGCCGCGGAAGACAGGCTGTGTGGTGGCAATGGCTATACGTACTATATATACCCATCGTATATAGCTATTAAACAACCTAGATAATCATAATACAAAACATTGCCGCACGAAATGAAAGCACGTATAGAGCTGCGCTCAAATTTGGCATTAGGCAGTCTCGTAATCGTCGGCGAATTTTTACTTCCCAATCTAGTGAGATTTGTTATGCATTAATTCTTTAAATCCATTATAGCAGGCGAAAGCTTGCACGGACAAAGAACGCGCTTGTAACACCGGCTTCCGAGAGCGAAAGCGAGGCTGACCTGGCGTCTCGGCAACGCCCTCTCCCCTCACGCAACAGCTGGCGCGATAGCTGGGCAGCGGTTGTCCAGTTTTGCCCTCTCTGCTCCACCGAGGCGCGCACGTGATGTGCTGCTGCACCCAATGGGAATTGAGGTACCGCTTTTTGCTCGTCCAGACAACAGACGTCAGCTTTTTCGCTCAATTGGCCATTTGGTGCTTTCGCATAAAAAAAATCTTTAGGCAAAGCTAGTTATGAGGCTCTTGAACCAGGGAGGAAGCTTTCGCTGTCCCAGAAACAGGAGTGCAGGCGAGTCCTGAGCCGAGCACGCCGCGATACCGCAATGTGGCAGCGAGCGGCTGCAGAAGGACAAGCCATTGATCGCGGGAAAATTGCTGTTACCTACGGGGCAACGAGTGGTGGTAGGAAGGAATGTCGCTGCAAAACGGTCTACACGGAGCCATAACATACTGTCCCCCTCCCCCATTATCACCCACCCACCCATACACCTCCGTTCTGCATAGCGTTCTTTTAACTCGGCACCATGCACAAACTCAGAATGACACGAAATGCCTCTGGCGGTGTTTTTCGATTGGCTTCTCCAGAAAACACTGTTATGAGAGGCGCCTCCTTCCTGGGTCGATTCCCGCCAAAAATGCTTGGAATCTCGATGGATATCTTCGACGCTATAGCCGCTGGTCACCGATGTCGTTTCACTGCCTGGTCAGACCGTCGTGCTACCGACCAGGCCACGAAGACGACAACAAACGATACTCAATGAATGAGGAGGAAGTTGGGAGGGGAATGCGTCTTTCGAAGAGGCAGACATGGGAAACAAAAAGGTTGTCTCGATGGCATTCTCTAGGGTGGCTTCTTATCATTCCTTTCTGTATTGGTGGTGTTTGCCTATTGCTTGCAGTGTTTGATCCATCATGCAAGCCATTGTGTCCTTGAGCACTTCTTTAGCTTCATGTTTTCTTTCAGTGAACCATTGGCGTTGAAAAGAATAGTGCCAAAAGGTCTACGGCACATCGAAGAGAGGCCGTCTCTCGTAACAATAATAACGCCCTGATAGTGAAGAGGTCGCTTATGGCAGCGGGAGATGCTACTGCGCAAAAGAAGGATACGTGGGCTTCCCTACGCACTTCTGCTCGGCTGCGCAAGGACGATGCGAGACGAGAAGCAAAATGCCAAAGAAACATGTCGTGGCCCATGAATTGCGTTCCACCCGCTGCGCGCAACATCATCCATTTTACTGTACTGTTTTTCTCCGGTCATTCTTTATTTTTGGCCTGCGAGATAACCGCTGCTTCTCACTGAGAACCCCCCCCCCCCCACCTCCTTTTTTTTCTATCTACGTGTTACTATGATTCCGCAGACACCGACCAGATGACGTCTAGCGAAAACGGGCTGTTCTGAGTGAAAGCGACAAGTTTGTGCTAGAGGCTTACTTCAAGACAATTTCAAATAATATTTCCTCGCTGTTTTCCCATAGGGAGCTCTCCATGTTTCTTGACGGGGCATCTTGAGTAGGGAACTCATTGCAGTTTTTCTCTGCACACTGTTTTCTTATTTGAGAATTTCTAATATTCATGTCACAACGAGCAGCAGCAGTTAGATATATCTTGCGTTTTCGGAATTTAGAGGAAATGAGCGTGCTCAGTGAGTGATGATGCATTCTAGTACATTAGTATCTAAGCGCGACAGAATGTACTTGAGCGTAAAAGTAAATAAATTTGGCTAAGCAATTAACGAAGCGGCGAATTGTTTCATAGAAACCTACGAACACCGCGACAAAAGAATATTGATTTGCCAATTCTGTGGCGTATAAGGAATGTTTGGCGAAAGCTTGGTACTCTATTTTGTTTACAAGATGCGGTAACAGTAACGTTGTCGTTTTTTTCTTTATATGCCTAGATTAACGTCAGTGATGAGCGCAGGTGCTCTTTGCCATCATCACTGCTGCATGCGAATCACAGGTGCCCAGTTTAACAGACGACGTCGTCACTATGTTGGCGTTGAGCCCGTCGGCCCCGGAGGCAGTATAGGGCTTAATGCGCGCTATGGAAACTGCACTAGCTCTCCAAACTCTTCAAAAAAAATGCGGAAGGCATAGACGACACAGGGACTCGCCAGAAAAAAAAATTCCTTTTCTGGCTAAACTGCCTGCGAACCCCGTGTGAACTAGAAAAAAATAATGAATTGTCCCGCCACAATAGTTGCTAATTAGCGCATAGTGCGAGTAGTTCATGGTAGCTCGCCGTACGAACCGCCAAAGCGGTTCAATTATGCTTGCGTCGCGGGATCGAATCCCGGCCACGGCGGCCGCATTTCGATGGGGGCGAAATGCGAAAACACCCGTGTGCTTAGATTTAGGTGCACGTTAAAGAACCCCAGGTGGTCAAAATTTCCGGAGTCCTCCACTACGGCGTGCCTCATAATCAGAAAGTGGTTTTGGCACGTAAAACCCCACATATTATTATTCAATTATGCTTGCTTAAACACTACATGGAACGTTTTGTGTACAATATGCCGAACCATGGGGAGGCGTGTTGAACAAATAAATGCCTCGTGTTAACTTTCCTCTCACCTATAAAATTAATTCCACCCTCGTCAACACGATCGTGCTTGCTTACGATGATTTTTGTGAGCTCGTCATGCACGGATGCCGGTAAGTCTTGGTTCGTGTGTGCTGTTCCATTGGTTCGCGTGCCCAATATGCACTGGCAGTTTGTACTAATGTTTGGCGATTGCTGATGTCTGCAGTTAATTTTTTTTTTGTATGGTTGCAACATATTTCGCCTGTGATGAGAGACTGAAAGGCAACCGCGATGTCCCTTTCCTCACTTGTGAGATTTCATTCCTTCTTGTCGCAGCGAACATGAAGTTATTGCACTGTCAGGGAGCAGCAAAATAAAAATGTTTCTGTAACACCACCTATTGTGTTCTCTAGTTGGAATAATTGTGCAGAAAGGAGAACTGTTTAATATACAGAAACGAGATATGCAGAGGCGAGGTTTGTGGCAGTTTTGTGGACTTTCATTCGTGGTGTTTCTACCGCGTGTCGAAACCTATACGATCGTTGTAAAATGACGAAAGAGCCAAGTGTAGGTTCTTTCTAGTCTTACTAAGTATTTGGCTGCCAATTACCAAATTGTGAAAAAACAAAGTTTTCACGCCTTTAGAATTTATTGGCTTCACGAGCTAAGAGCGATAATACGGTTCTTTCATAAGCGCTTATTATTCTAAGGTGAATCCTGTACTGCGCCTTTCAGTTTCCAGAATGTGACATTTTTTGTTATATAAGCGCATCTACTGAGCAGAATCATCTATTGCCGCCTATTATAGTTCAATGTTGTCAGAAAAATTGCTGGAATAAGCTTGAAACCTCCTTTCTTTCCTATACTTCTTACAGGAAATAAAGAAAAACAGAAAAATAAATAACTTGGTAACTCACGAGCCAACAGAATTCATCCATTGGTGACGTTGCAAAGTAGAATTGTGCGATGCTTGCAGCAATCAGGCAAACTGTTCAGGACGATGGCGCCAAGGAATTTAGCCCTTTATTTTGAATGCGCCCAAATATCCGTCACGCTTGCTCTGAACTAAACGAAGCAAGCCTAATACTATCCAGACACTGCTGAACAGAGCCGGCATTCCCAACAGAGTGCCTCGACGAAGTTCATGATGGAATATTTGCCACCAGAGGGTGTTGTCTGCAGCGCTCTGCTGTAGGCTCGCAGCTTCAGCCGGGAGAGCTGGTCAGCCAAGTACCTGCAATGTGGCCTGATGAATGGGACGAGCACGAGCCAAGTGCGTGCTCCACCGTGAAAGCGACTGCAGGTAATGCCTAACGCTTGAGCTCATTAGCGGAGAGAATCTCACAATAGATGACCCCATTAACTGTTTCATCGTTGAAGGAGCAGCGCGCACAGAACTTACGACGACATTCGATGTATGCGATTTCACGCCAACTGCTGGAGCGAGGCCTGATTTCGAAATAGTGTAGTCACTTGACTGGAAGTTCCCTAGGAATGTCGTTTTCTTGTATTTGGCTATTTATATAATATGATGTTTGCGATGGTATAGCATTACTGGGGGGGCGGAGTCGCGACATACGCCAAACGACGAAGCATTACCACGGCCTACGTGCGGCAGTAACTATATTGTTCCGTGCCTTTTCAGCTCAGTGAAGTGGCTTAACGACAGCTTTACATTAGGTACTCGTAAATTTCAACGGACTACTAGCTGAACCGAGCGTAAATTGCTTTTCACGTGTCTCGTCATCCGTTCATTAACGCCAAAGTTAGGCACGCCACATCAGTTTTCGTTTTGTAGTGTATCACTGCCATTCTCGTCACTGTATCTTCGGTTGACTCTTACGGATGTGTTTTAAGCCTGTCAAAAGAGAAATTCCAACTGTTTTCTTAACGAATTCATTATTATATCCTTATGTAACTAAGCGATTTATTGAAGTAGCTGAAACAATGAATAACTGCTGTTTTAAAGCAGTGATCTTTAAAGCGAAAATTGCGTTAGACAAAGTGTTAAAATGCACATACTTCAAGATGCGTCACTTTGCCTCGTTATGTTATGTTTCACATGTAATTTCGTTTGTTGAAGCATAGGTGTCATCTAACCTGGCAATAAGCTTGCTTCTAAAGCAGTTTTTGCTTAAGCTATCCACTGCGGAAAATTGCATCATCATCAAAACACTGAAGTATAAAGGAAAAACAACTGCTTCTCAGACCATATGAGCCCTTCACTTCAGGGCTTGGCCCACTTCTGAAAAATTCATTAAAATGTGGAGTTTACGTGCTATACCCACGAACTAATAATGACACACGCGGTAGTGGGGGACTCCGGAATACTTTCGACCCCCTGGGGTTCTTTATCGCGCACCTAAATCCAATGTTGAATTCCAATGGCGGAGTCGGAGCAAGTTTTTCTGCTCATTTCGGAGCAAGTTTGTTTCAATGGCAGAGTGAAGGCGGGAGTAAGGTGTTTCAATGAGAGAGTTGGAGGGGATTCAGAGCGGGAGACACTCCGTGCAGCAGAAAAAGATGCTCCGCCAAAATCGGCGGAGTGGACCGGAACTCTGCGTGACGTATTTCCTTTACCACGTTAGTCTGCTGGGAGGTGCCACCGGCCACGACTCGCGAGGACGCAAAAACTGCTGCACACTCGGCGAGATATTCATTCCGCACTTTTAAAAAACACAGGTGAATGGCGCTGAAGAGACAAGTGACCGGTGCGGCGGTGCTGGGAGCAAACAGCGGAAGGAAATGACAACACGAAAGACATCCTGGGTAACTCGGTGATAGAACTTCCGCTACCGCCTTGCTCCGGCGACGCAGGTTGTGTTCCACTCGCGGATCTGGAGGCGTTGCTCTGCGCCAGAGTCGCGTGCTCGCTCGCGGAGTCCGTCGGCTGCTCCGACTCCGCCATTGGAATTCAACGTAAGCACACGGGTGTCCTCGCATTTAGCCCCTATCGAATACCTGCCCGCCGTGGCCGGGATTCGACCACGGGAGCTTGTGATGGCTCACTTATGCGGCGTTCCGTTATTGCGAAGCAAGCACCACGTCAGAAACAAAGTTTTCCGAGGCTCAAACACAAATTCCTCCTCGCCCTCACCGTTTCTGCATGGCTGCCGTCACCGAAAAAAACTCCATATTTTACAATCTTCTCAGTTGGCCTCAGTTTCCTTCATGGCATCACGTTTAACTTACTTGACTCCAAACTTTTTGTCGTCCTCTCTTTCTTTGCTATTTTGTTTTGCCTCGTAATTTAATTAACAGTGGCACTTTCCATGCAAGGGTAAAGCACGGCGATTGCAGTTCCATTCTTTTCTCTTGCCCTTCGCCATAACCGCGCTACAATCGCTTCAAAGGGCGCGCGTTTGTGCCAGGCTACTGTGCATACGGAGAACAGCCCATAATAATGAGGCTCGAGTATTCTAGAAGACGAACAGAAAAATGACGTCGAGAATATAGCTTCTATGGCTACAATAATATAGATTCCAAAACCTTCGGAAGCTAATTACAGCCCAAAATATATGGTTGTTGACGAAAGGTGATGAGGCTGGTGCTTCAATGATGGTATCGAAGAAGTAAAGGAACTGCATATTTAATATGACAAAGTTCCTGTTGATAAAGTAAAAAAAAAGTGGAGGACGCTTAAGCTTCGCCTTTAAGAGGGAAACTCGATAGCATTCAAAGACCATTCACTGCTTTTCACGCTTCGCTGCAGCTGCAGCTAATGTGACCGTAATGTTTACCGGGAAACGCTAGCAGCGAACGCTATGCACGAAGGTGAGCTTTTTGGTAGAAACGGGGCCTCTTGCGTGGGCCGATCTCCTGTTATTGTTTCAAATTTTTGGTATTTCAGTCCGAGAAGATCTAACACAAAATCAGTGCCATTCCACTCTTGGAAGGATGGCCAGCGGAGCAGTGACTGTGGGTGAACCGGGCCTCAGCCGCAGGTCGGCCCGGTATTGCCCTACCCTCGGGGTTGGCCCAAGTATGGGGAGTGCTTAACGCCTGCTTCACCTCCACCGCCTTCGGCCCGGCATTCTCCTATCTTCGGGATCGACCCACGTGTGGGGAGTGCTTAACGCCTACTTCGTCTCCACCGTGGGTCGGCCCGGCATTCCCCTATCTTGAGAATCGACCCACGTATGGGGAGGGCTTAACGGCTACTTCACCTACGCCCTCGTATGGAAAGTGCTTAATGCCTGCTTCACCTCCACCGCGGGTAGGCCCGGCATTGCACTGTCTCCGGAATCGGCCCACGTATGAAAAATTGTTGGTCTATATCCTCGGAGACGAGATCCATCAGAATTTCATCATAAACAGCTTCATTGTAAAAAGTATGCGCTGTCGGTGTTCTTTCCATGACATGCTTGCGCGCTGTTTTTCTGAAATTCTCGAGAAATAACTTTGTAAATAATGAAAGACAACTTATGAGCAAGCCTAGTTATAGTAGAGTGATCGGGCATGCGTAGTTTGGTATGATATTTCGCTAAAAGGCGGCAGACGATGGACGCGATACGCCAACGGCAGATTTCCTGCGACGCGGAACCCTTAATGCTATAACGTTAAAGAATTCATGAGCAATTTCACTCTCTGAAGGTGGATAACCAGCGAAGCTACTTAGCTCATGACACAGAGGTAACGCAGGATATTGAACAAAGATACGAACGTATTTATTGTCCTAATCTGTGGTAATCGTGGCGATATAGGTACGCAAGCACATTCGCGGATCACCTCTGTTATTAAATGTGTACGTCACGTAAGACAATGAATGGCGTATACCCCATTAGGCAATGGCTAATTCCCCCGTAAACGCGGCGTGCCCATTACGACGAAAGTGAAATTCTACGCTGAAATGATGAGCGGCAACGGAGCCATCTGTGGAAGACGACGACGCATGAGCCATTTCTGATTATGATAGTTGTGTGCACAATGGAGCCAGCTGTGCAAGAAGACGTTGACGAAGAACATGCCAAGCAGTGGAATACCATACCATACCATACCAGTGGCACTAGCGCGTTTGCGTGGTTGGCACCGATAAATTTTGAACAGTACTTGAAAAGCCGCACAAAACATCTTTTTAAAAAAAAACATCCGTTCTTACCCTTCTGCCTGGGACCTATTTGGGTCCCACGTGTGGCAAGAGTAGTTCAAGGGCGAGTTATAGGTCGCCGAGCCCCCAGAAGTATGTGCCAATGAGCTTGGGCCCTTTCTGCAATATCACCAGGATCAGCGCACATGATGATTTGCTTTCGTCAACATCTCGGGCACATTTTTTTTCCGGATCCTAGCCATAGAGAGCTTCGCTGTAAAAAAATAAATTATGGGGTCTCACGCACCACAACCACGACCTGATTATGAGGCGTGCCGTAGTGATGGGCTCCGCAATAATTTAGATCACCGTGGGTTCTTTAACGTGCACCTAAATCTAAGTACGCGGCTGTTTTCGCATTTCGCCTCCATCGAAATGCGGCCGTCGTGGTCGGGAAAAGGCCTTGTTTAGACATTTTCAAGTCGCTTAAACTGCACTTCCTTCTCTGCACTGCCTTCACTTTGCGAAAATGCCCGCGCATACGTGCATATTGTACACGCGAAGTCTGCGAGGCACTAGTGGTCCTTACTACTTTTTCGCCTACAGAAAACATTACCCATTCTTGCATTTCTTGAGTTTACTTTAAACCGAATGCCTTGGTTGAGGTCGCGGCTCCATTTCAAAAATCGCATGCATGCGATGCCTAATACGCTGGGAGTTTGGGGGCTGCTAGTGTTTGTCGCCAAACAATTCTTTCGTTGCTGTCGACGAGCCACCGCAAGATAAGTAAGAGAAAGTGGACCAATCGCCGACGCCAGCACCACCCTGTTCATACGTTTATCGATATTCAATGCAGCAGCTCAGCCCCATCGAATCCCTCTCCACTCGAGCATGGTCCTCAGATCTTGTGAACCAATTAGATAAGACAAGCCGCTCGGTGCAGTCAGTGTTATTCATCCTCAAGCAAAAGAAAGTGACCTCCTAAGAACGAGGGGAGCATTTGATTGGTTTGTTCAGACAAATCTGCGGCTGACCGCCCGATGTTGCGTCGCAGTTACGCAACTTTGAAGCCAGGAGATTGGAATAAAAACATATTGGAATAGTTTTACATTATACGGCCCCAGTACTTGTATATGAGGGCGCAGCAAACCGCGTTACTGAGTTTCGTTACGACCAACCTGTTTCTTGCGCCATCTCATGATGCAGTGTTTCCGCCTCTCAAGAACTGAAAGCTACGCGAGTTTCATCTATTCATAAAGTGGGACACTGCAGAATGCACACCGACGCAAGAAAATAAAAAAACAGTGTGACAGACGCGCCGCGCTCAGCTCGTATCCTTACTGAACAATGAAAACAATATACAGATCATGATGACGATACATAGGGGTATCCACTTGGAATCGAGATGGCGACAAATATTTACCAAGACAATGCGAGCGACTTACCTGTTAACATATCCTATTGTGGTCTTCCGCCTGTTTCTGCTTTATCTCGTGACATCAACTATGTTTTCATCAATCCCGTTTATATCTGTTCCCTGCTTTCTTCCCGGCCATATTCAATTCATGTTCTTGCTCCGTATTTGAAAAGTTACCTTTCGCACCACTTTAGAGCCCCAGCCTTGTTGAAAGATGGACATTCCCTACTAATTCGAGTTGAAAATAAAGAAAAAAGAAGAGGAGGAGCATATTCTGCACTGCAGTCAGATGCAGCCTTGCGGAATTGTCCGCAAATACTCCCCCCCAGAGCCACTTTTCGGCAGAGTTAAGAAACTTAAATATCTATTGTTATGACTTCATAATTCGATGACTGAAAAAATATATGTACATTCCATTACTAAATGTTGAGTCGTCTGTAGAGCTTTTCTGGAACCGACACACTTCGAATCATGTCCCCAATATTAGCGTCGGTGTGTCCTTGACTCGAGGCAGCAAGCTCGAGCCTCAAAAAAGTGAAAGCACCATTCGTGCAGTCGTAGAAATTTTCTTTCCTCATTCCTTGTGTATGTCACGTGCAAAACTCAATGAGACGTTTTTAATGGTAGCATTGTATAACGAGTCTGTCCAAAATTCCCTGGTAAGCTAGAAAACCTCTCTACCAATATAGGGTCCGAATGCGCAGTTTAAATCCATTGCGCGCACGGTTAATAGCTGCCATCCGGAATAGAGTGACAAACGATCCATCGTCCGCCATGACAATAGGCGCACCGGCGGAAAGCATTCTATGAGCCCTTCAGCTTTCGCCGTCGCCCATACGCCATATGTGAAAAAGAGGCGTTAAACCCAGGCTGGAAATTCCTAAGCCTATACCGAAAGGGGCATAACAAACAGTGTGGCATTTCCCGGTAAACACCCGACTAAGTGTAATTGGAAGGTGACTTAAGAGGTCTCAAAACGAGAGGATGAGCCACTCGTGCATTAATTACACAAATACACATACACGCGTGGCCATCTCTCTCCACTACCTATGGAGGCATTACCGCGTTGGTTATGCCGCGCTGTGCATCGCGCAAACAATTTAAGCGGAACCTCCCTGAACGGGAACTGTCGAAGGTATGCGTAGCAGTACATGGTGGCCGGCGTGGTGCAAAATGTTTACGTTCGGCAATGTAAATATGTGCCACCCTCTGATAGTAATCCTCAAGTATGTATAAATAATCAATCGATCAATCAATTTTATTTACCAGAAACAAGAAGAACTGTAGGGACACCTGGTCAAAAAGCTGTCGCAGCAGCTTGACGGAGACCCAGGGTCCCTTACATGGCAGTAGCACTCGCATGATATATACACTGAAGGCTTTATACACAAACATTACACATCGCACGTGTGCGTAAAAATGACATTTTATACTTGAATGCAACATACTAAAGTATCACTATCAAGAAAGAAAATAGTCATGCAAACCATTTTTATTTAGCGTAGCTGTGTGCTTATATTTGTTTAGTACTTTCGGTATGTTATGTGTTAAGGACTATAGGCAGTAATTGTTTCGAAACCATGGTACCTTCCACACCTCTGGGTTTCGTGTAGTATGTTTCGTGTGAGTGCAGAGTTCTGGCTGAGCAAGGGATGTAAAATAATTCTTGACCTATTCGGTTGAGAAGTAAACCGTTTCTAGTAATCTATGTTCGTATAATTTATCTACGCGGTTTAGTCTGTATTTGAAAAATATATTATCATTTGGTGAAAGCCGATTAACGTTCTCTATGTACCGAACGATTTTCTTTTGAAGTATTACCAGCTTTCGCAAGTTAGATTTCGATGTTGTAGCCCAGACAAGATAAGAGTAGTTTATATACGTTAGGAAGAGACCATAGTATATTTAAGGTTTTGCTCTCGTAGGTAGAAACGTGCGGCAACGTGCCAATGCACCGGTAACCGCAAAGAGTCTGCCGCAGAGATGTTTGATATGGGCATCCCCCAACGTAAATTAGAAGAAAAATATACTCAAAGAATTTTAAATTCTGTTTAAATAACGCCTAATGTACCACCACAACACCCCCCCTCCCCCCCCACACACATTATTACTATCACTATTAATGTTTAAATCATATATACACTTGGTAGGAAAGAGAAAGCGAGGAGCAGGCTGGCGACTGCCACCAGAAGTGGCACAACGTCTGCGTACTCTTCAGGAAGGTGGAGGAATAAAACATAGAAATGGAATATCGTAAAATGGGAAAGAAAGAGGAAAGAGTGAGCAAGATGACAAATACCGAATAATTAAACAGAAAAACACAGTACAGGTCGCACTCAGTAGGGCCGGTCCCCACTGCAGGTCATGCCACTAAAGACAGTCGAAACACAAGATATTGTGTTTGAGGTCCTGTCATCCGAAACCAGAAATATGCTGCAACCCTGAATCTGAGTTACGGTCCTTTAGAAAAGTAAGCAGAGCGCTATGCGTCTGATCGTGTTGAGACGCACAACTACTTGGGTACAAACATACGTCTAGTGTCGTACGCCTCAGGCCGAGGTGATAGTCTCTCATTAGCGACGTGCTCTGTGATGTGAAAGCCTGACACTCCAGTGCCAGGTGTTGAAGCATCTCGCAGCAACCGCAAAACGTACATAATGACCTGGCCACACGTCCTTGCCGGCATAAACGTTCGCACACGTTCATACAGCCAACACTTAGCTTGAGTAAAGTTGGGCTCTAGCACAATGAGACAAGCCTCGACTGCGACCACAGGGCGAGAACCTTCAATTCGCGACGGGTTGGTCTGGATGCCGCTTCAGTAGGTGTCGACGAATCGGAGGACGAGCGTCGCCAAGCTTGTACATAATGTCAGGGCAGACACAGTCATTATAAGCGCAAGTTGGAGCAAGCCAGTCAGCTTCTTCATTCCGGCGATCTCTACGTGAGACGGTGTCCATCAGGCAATGAAAAATACACCATGCGAAGCAATATTGTTGGCAGAGTCAGTAACGCTGCACACAACTAGTCAATCAATCTGACTCAGTTGTAATCTGCTAACGGCAGCACGAGAGCCCACTAAGATGGCAATGGTCGATGCGGTTAACTACTCTTGCACGTATATCAGTGCAACATTAATCGCTGCGAGCTCCGCAGTTGTTGACGAGGCTGGAGGGGGTATATGATATATATATTGTACTTGAGTTAAATGATAGGAAAACGCTGCAGAGGTACCTTCACTATGGCTGTGTAGAGAGGCAATTACGAATACGTGACGATAATCTAGAAATCTTTCGAACGTGTGCGACTGAGCGAAATGGAATATTGCCAAAACAGGCATATCACACTTTTGGTGTATGTCAGGTACTGCGAGATAAATGGGGAATACGTGTTTTGTAACGCGGTTCGGAGACGGAGGCGTAATTGAAGCCGCATGTTCAGAAATGACAACATTGTTCATAAGTAATGCCGCCGTTTTTCCGATGCTAGGAAACGGGCGGCGAATCAGACGATCAAGGAGCGATTAACTATTCGATGCACGGTGCAGGCGCTCAATGCGATATAGAGCTCTCCGGTCTGCTTGCTGCATCAGGAGTAACTAAGGCGTTTTAATGAGTAATGTGACAGATTGCGCCTCATGAGGTAAACCAAGCATTACTTGACGATCAACGTGATGATCTGGTTACAGTTCGGCTATCAAACTAGGTGGCACATTCAGGACTGGTAAGGCATACATCATGTCTGAGATTACAAATGACTGGTACGCCTGCAGCGCGATTATTTAGTTGCTACCGGCATCTCTAGAACTCAAGGCGGCCACATACTTAACGAGGAAGTGCGATTTGCGTCTTACAAATTTAACGGTAGGATGGCAAGAGATGCGATCGTGCACAATTAAGCTAAAAATAAACGGTGTTGTCGTACCTAGCTTACGAGTAAGTTAACACGTGTTAAAGAGGCAGTTTTCTGGGCTAAGTGGGAATTCGTGGATGTGCCTTCACAAACCAAATTCCGCTAGGACAACGACTATAGTATGATTGAGGGAGCACGTATTGTTAAGCGTTAGCTGGCAAAACAATGCAGATGGTGTTGTCAGGTGGTGCAATCAGGTGATGTATGCACAGGATTTCTGCCGAATACAGCTTTATTACTGCTTCGTTTCAGTTCCGCGATTGAGAGATGTGCGCGAAAACGTAAAATTACAAATTATTATATCCTAGTTACTGAACTAGCATCAATCTGCCAATTACAGATCATGTCCCTTCTGCAAGATATACAAAAAAAAAGGAGAAGAAATTCCCATTCATCCAGGCCTTAGTCTTCAAGCTGTAGTCGGATGCTACCGCCGACGAGGCCGAATTTTGGTGGAGTGCAATCCTTGTTTAACGTATTATGTGTACTGAGCATCCCTCAGAAAGTGTGACGATCAAATGTTGCAGCGCGAATTTCTGGCGTGGGCGAGATCACGAGCTCCTAAGGCGGAAACGACGACTCACACTGAGCGGCGTACCGCGCCGCAAGCTTTGCTGTGATTTCCTGCGAACCTCCAACCTGTGTGTCAGTGAGCGAAACCACGCAATATGCAACCCACCACTGGGAGGAAAGCCCCTGGGGCATGGGGAGAAGCGCTCTTCCATCTGCGCCTCTTCTCTTAAGTGCACCATAGCTCATATCTCACACCCTGGGTCGTAACCTCGGTCGCTGACGCAGCGGACCCTGAGTCTAATCTTCAGGTTGGGAAGTGGTATATGGGATGTACACTTTAGTGTCGTCCGGCTGAACGCAGTTGCCGTAGGTCAGGCCGACATGACAAACAAATAAAGACAGGGTGCCAGTGTCTGTGGACTCTCTGCTTGTCGCCATATATCTCCTCCCGTGGAATTTAGCGCGAATTTCTTCAAATATATAAGGTGACATTCTCTATATCTCTTTCACTTCATGGTCGGGTGCATCTGCTTTGACTTCTTTTCAAGTAACTTCGTGGCTCGTGATTCAATAAGCAGTCGTTTTTCCCACTGCCACATGAAAGCCGTTTGCCAAAGCACTCAACAAGTGTTGGAAGGCAATGTTTACACCGGGTTGTTAGCTTTGTTTATGTCGCAATTTTGTTTTTTTGTTGCTTACTCCAGAATCGAATGGGAGCCGACTAAATCCGAGTAGATGGGACCTCGTGTTGGAGCAGTGGTGGAAATTTCAATGTCTTCGTGTACTTATAATTCGAACGGAAGTAACAGTTTTGCATAATTCTTACTGGTTGCAAAGCCACCCTACTTCATGTGACTAGTTCGCTTCATTAAAGCATGTGAATACAGCATGTGACTAGATTCTTTCAGAACGAGATAACGTTGAACTATTAGGTAAGAATTCACGTTGGAAAAGGTTAGACATGTAGAAAGGCAAACAAGAATAGGGAAACGTCTGTTTCCCATTTCCCGCTTCTTGGGTCCTTGTCTTCACGCCCAACTTTTTCTAGCATGAATAGATTATTTTGTGTAGTGAGCGCAAGACGAAGCTTCTACGCATCATTGACGCGAACACATGTGCAATGTTATCGTTGGTGTCTTGCCGGCTGCTTGTCGCCATCATTACATCTTTTTGTAACATTGTTACAAAAATTAAAACGAATATTTATTTATTTTTTTTTTTATATAACATACCCTCAGGGCCAATGGGCTTAAGAGTGGAGGGGATTACATGTGATGATGCCGATACGGTCTCCGACTATGGGACCTCCTTATGCACACTATATGTGCAGTACTTTTATGTATTTTTACCAACGAACAAATTATGAAATTAATAAATTATGAAACAATATATATATATATATATATATATATATATATATATATATATATATATATAACGAAAATTATCAAACATGTAAAATTCTAATTATAGACTCTTAGCTAAAGCGTTCTTGAACGGGTGATGATTTGTCACAGAGGTGACACACAGTGGAAGGCGATTACAATCTTCTGATCCTTAGGTAACCACCAGTATCAGACAATTACAGGTAAGTGCAATACACTACTTGTCGCAGATAAAGTCGCCTGGTTGCACTGAAATTCTTTCGACAACTGCGAAACTGGCAGTGCGTTATCAGTCATCACTGGGCATATCGGGCACAGCAGTACAGAAAAGAATAATAAAAATGAGGCTCACGCGTCGCTCAAACGTATGGGCTATAAATCTTCTGCAGGATTCATTCGACATGAGCGTAGGCAGCACCGTGTGGGAACTGCGAAGACTGCACGGATCGATTGGAAGGGACATTACCATGTTGTGGTCGGTCAGTATTCTATAGATATTATCAAAATGAGCTAGCAAAATGAGCTAGCTATTTAAGCATTGTCCAATTCTCAAGATACTGACTTGTAATGATTTCATTTGTTCTAGTATTCTTCCAAATGAGTCAAGCCGCCTGTCGAAGCAACGCAGAAAACTTTATCAAACTGCATCAGTATGACATATGTACAAACTCCGCTGTCACGATGCAGTGGTGGTTGGCGTTAAAAACGCAAGAAAAAGCTTCGCACACCTGGGAATAAAAATTAAAGAAAACGGAAAAAAGGCTTTTGTATTACAAACTTCTGCAAATGTCATTGGACATTTGGCGCTAGAGCAAACTTTCAAATTATACCGAGAGACATCTTCCACTGTCGCAGAACTGTTTGCCATCCTGTGTGCTTTCGGTTTAATATTATCAGAAAAGAATGCGCCATAATGGGTTTTAGCGATTCGCAAGCCGCTCTCACATTACTACAAAACAATCAGAAAAATTCTTTGAACACTTTGCTACTGTATGAGACGCTCAAAGAACACACACAAACACGTGCAATGAATCACGTAATTGAAATTCAGTGGATACACACGCACTGCAATATTCCTGGTAACACTGCAGCGGACGCAGTTGTGAATCGGGCGCACAATAACGCAGAGACAATCAATCTTCCCCTTTTGCATAGTGAAATCCCTCTGCTACTGGGGCAGATATCCTGTCGTCTCAACAAAACTACCTGCTTTGATCCGCAATCTAAGAAATCGGAGCTATACATTAGAGACCGATGTATAAGCCTATAAATCCCGTCAAATCTGAGAGAAAAGAGAACATTCGAAACATTAGTGAACCCCCTGCGGCTTGGTACTGAAAGATAACGCGACAGTTTTTATACGTGATTAAACACGCCTCCCATACGCAGTGTTCTTGTGGCCATGCAGATGAAGATAGGCACCATATGCTTCTCGAGTGCACTAAATATGATCCACAACGAATGGTATTGCAAAAAAAAAAAATTCGTTACTTTTACATAAAAGACCATTCACTCTGAAAAAAGAACTTCGTCCATGGCAAACAGCGGGCTTTCAGAAAAGATCACTTCTTGCTTTGAAAATTTTTCGAGGGCACCAACATGTTGCGGAAATGTTAAATTTCAGTTTATGCTAATAAGCTAAATGAGCGATATAAATGTTCGTCTGGGTTCAAAATTAATTTACGTGGTGATCGTCATTTTTGCACTATCTGCAATTACTTTTGTTCTGTGCTTGCAGTGTAATTACTTGTGTTTTGTGCTTTGTCTATTCAAAATATTTAACTTTATGTAAGCATACGTGTACTGAACTAACGCACAAAACTTTGTGATTCGTGTACTGTCGGCCTGTATAGTTTTTATTCATCTGGTGTTCTACTGGGTGCCATATTTTGTGACATTATTCTCCCTTTTCCCGAATATTTGTTTCCTTTGCTAAGTGACAAGGAGTAGACGGTGCCGCTATGAAGGCGCCGACCTTTCCTATTATTCATTTCAATGAAAGTAAAAAGTAGATGCCTTACATAATCATATCAATAATTTAGACGAGAAAACAAATCACGAATCACCGCTTAGACATATGGTGCGTCATACGTTTCTCTACGCTAATTAGGATTTAGCAGTGGTGAACGCCAACATGGGACATGAGAAGAAAGCGTGTGCGGGCCCTGTAACGCCTCTAGCGGCATTTCTCTAGGGTGTATGGCGTGACACAATGACGTGTCGTCACGTTAATGTCACCATAGCTGCCGCTGGGGGCCAACAATCTATCCTTGGTGAACACCCACATCAATAGAACATGCTCGAAATCAGAAGAACACATTGAGCACCTCTTATTACGTTGCAGTGTTCATTCTTCAGATACAAAAATTTTAAGAGATACATGGCGCGCTATCTACAAAAAAGCGGCTTTCCCAGAAAAAAACAACATGGTGTCACGTGCAGTTAGCACCATAAAATAATTTTTCAGATCACGAAAGAAGGGCAGATAATTACTAGAATGACACCACAACTTCTTCGTAAATAATGTTTTGCGAAACCATTATAGTTTAAGGTTTCAGTGAAGTATTCCCTGATCTTGTTGTTGCAAACTGCTGGATAACCTTGAACATATTGTAATGTAGACGGCGCTTTCTTGAAACACAGGTGAACTGCAAGCAACTGTTCCGTGTTATCACCTTCCGATATTTATTTCCACGTTACTTTAGTTGTTCTATATCGTTAGTTTGTGTGTTTCTTTGAGGAAGTCTATCTTTTCTCTCGATTATTAGCCTGAAAGAGAAAGAGTAGCGGGCATCACACACAATGTCAACTTCCCTGGCACACACATTAAAGAACAATTACAACAAAAGAAAAGCTGGCGAGCTGCGGGGGAAGGGGGGGGGGGAGGACTTTCGGTGAGCTGCCGCTGACACTGTCTGGTGGCATCATCGGTGGCGGCGAGACGACGCGCTGACGTAAAATGACGTATAATGTATGGATACTGTACATTCATAAATTATACTAGAAGTTCGACAGTCGGAATCAAAAGTTTGTGACCTAGGAAAGCTAAGCAGTGTCTGAATATTGCCGCAAACAGTGCACGCAATCTGTAAGTAGGACCTGTAGACTGGGATAGCGCACAGGAACAACATAGTGCTGCATTACTTTACTGCCTCCAGACAAATGCTGAGCTGGAATACAGCTTTATCGTGAAACGCTCCCCGTAAAATTTTCAGGCTGACTGTGCCGTCCTGCCTCAGAGAGTTAGATCATATGTAAACACTTGAGGAACCATCAAATAAAGGAAATTTTACGAGTAAGCACGCCATCCAGGCAATCACGTAATTCGAGGCTGTCAGGAATTGTCGTTGGCGTTAACTTGGTTTTCCGTCGAGGAGCATTGTCGGGTAATAAATGCGCCATTCGACAAGCACACTCGGAATGTCTTGTAGCACTGCAGCGTGAAAAGAAACCTTGTAGCATATCCCCAGTTTTCCGCCGAGTCAACATTTTAAGCGATTTGAGAACCGCATTATCACAGAGTTGGTAATTATAGGCCACAATTTCATAGACTGCTTATATGAAGAATTATTTCTCTCAAGTGCTGTGCAACGTAAGTACATGACTGGTTCGAGGCCACCAACAGCACCGGGCCACTTTTGTGTAGCTTTAGTAATTGCGTCTTGATTTTGTGCCTTTAAGCACGCAGAATCCCGACTGTGCCATTCACGGCGCTGTTTGCACAGTTTGCGAAGGCTTTGTCTAGCAAGAATATACTTTCGGTGGAGTTGTTGAGAGGCATTGCTACTCCTATGGGGGACAAAAAGCGGCAGAAATATAGTATAAATAAGAGGGAGCACTGTCTCTGTTCTGTTCATTAGTGGGGTTCTTTGCTCTGAGAATAACACTACATTCATATAGACAGTGCTCTAACATAAGGAGGACAAGACCAAAGTTGAATGCGATACTGAAAGGTGGTGCAATAGCTTTAAGTAAAAGTAGGGCTCAGTCTTCATTCCCTTTTCCTCCTTCGTCTGTCGCACGTAGCTCTAAACAAGCGGTTCACGTTCGGCGAACGGGCTCTAGGTTTGCCCAGACGCCGCTAGCGTGGAAACTGGCACGCGACAAGGAAGCTTGAGCGTGCTGTGCCTTTACTCGGTTTAGGCTAATTCTATTAGTCCAGAGACTTGGAACTCATGGAGACGCTCCTACTTAATGTCTGTAGAAGTCGACGGAGGGCGTCACTGCAGAAACTCTGAAAAAGCAGGCTTCGCCGAACTGCATGGGAGCACCTCTCTCTTTATGTGTTTGCCTATTTTCGCCCTCTCGCGCAATGTCGAGGACATCACGTTCCCAGGAAAAGTAGGTTCGCGTACAAAAATAATTTCGGTCAAGAACTTGCGCATGGCATACACGTCTACCGTTTTCTCGCAACAAGTTTTGTTCATATAGGAAACGCGCTGACGCGAACCCCTGGTGACGACGTTAGTGTAGAACTGGCATACTGCGCCCATTTAGTGCACTTTCGGTGTCACAAAAACTGCAGTTGAACCTGGCACAAGCTCTTAGAATTTACATGGTGCGCTGCAAGCATTCGTGGCATTCTCGAGCTCAGAATTCCACAGCTAGAAATGAGATATTGTTGAAAGTGTTCGCATTCTAAGTCACGAATGAAGATTCGCGACGTCACACTTTTGTGCGGTTGCATTGCTGAGAGCCAATTCTGGGAGCTTGTTCACCCATTACACGCTTGAGCGTAGCACAATAGCAGTGGCGCTAGCGTCCCGTCACGTGTTCTTTTTTCGTATTTCACGGTATTTTCTTTTCCCTCGGGGAAAAAAAAAGTATTATTTTAGCACGCAAATAATGCTCGACTTCGAGGTTATTTGAAGCGCTCCACATCTTGCTAATTGACATGTTAGAGATCCAATAAATAACCAAAGGCTGTCCAAATAAAATTAAATTAATAATAATGTTAATGATAAAAAATTGTGGCGAGTATACACGACTGCCGTTAATATGCAGTTGGTACGCTTTATCTAGAGCACCTAGTTTTCTTTTTAAGTCTTGATCCAAGTTAGCCGGGACACCCGGTATATGATGTAAAGTTTGTCCTGAGCTTCAAACAAGAGACGGTTTTAACCTTTAGAACACGCGTGATTATTTCAAGGACGTCAACGACTGTAGTGTCCTGCTCAAGCCGAGAGAGCGAGAGAGAGGAATGTAGGAAAGCAGGGTTGTTAACCAGTCAAGAGTCTGGTTGGCTACCCTACGCTGAGGGAAGGGAGAAGGGGAAGAGAGAGAAGGGAGAGAGAAGGCGTAGAGTCGTGTACGGACACTACTTAAGTTAAAGCCGCTCGCGCAAGCTGGACGTTCTGAGAAAGCACAAAAGTGCCTACACTGCCTTCTCTGCTCAAGAATGAACAAAGTTTTGGACTTACGAGTCACCTTTTACCTTGTATTATTTGGACGTCTGTTGTTTGCGCCTGGACTTACTCGGTGTGAACTGATCGCCGGTGGTTTCTGACATCCTTGAGACAACACCAGCAGCATCAAAGTCCACGTCGTCAGAAGCACTATTGCACTTTGCCTTTGCACGTTTGGTTGAAACTTCCACGAACTAAGGTAGTGGGAAGTGTTGGAAACTGGGGTAGTCAGGCGTTGCTGGGCTGCCCCCTCGTCGCAGCAGCTGGCACGGCCGCGTTTACCGCCAGAATATGCGGCAAAAGTGGGCGTTTCACATTCGATAAGTACGAGGTGCCTGCCACATTCTTCTGTTCTCGCGATAGTTCCCAGCGCGAGAAGTTATTTTCGGTTTTCAAACATCTGACATCTATCGTGAACAAATTCAGTCTGTTTAGAATACAGGAAAACATGCGCACAACTTTCGATGGAAGAGAACATCACCGTTCGGGGCTGTCTCGCTGAAATGCTGGTATGTTAGGCTCCCCGGTTCTGCCGCATCGTCGTTTTCACGTTGGTTGGATGGCCACCGAAAACAGAACGGTCACTTAAAAGTGGTCACTCCCGTTTTCCATAAAAGACGTTGTAGTGTTCCGGGCGCACGTTGATGTACTTGCAAGGAAAACGCTTGTTGCAGCCGCCAGAACACTGCAACAACTGTTGTTTGACGTAAACGCGAGTCGAGCAAGACTTTGGCGGCAACTCTTTTCGAGGAAAGTGTTCGATACAGGAATTCCGCGACTGTCCACCCATGGCTACAGCGGAGCGCGTTATCATTGAGTCTGCCCGCTCGCAGTGCACGGCACGTGATCACTGGGAAAGATGTAACTGGTGTGAGACGGGATAGATCCCTGTTCGGACATGGCCACTGGCGCCCATGTATACATTGCTTGCTATTGAATAGCCAATTACAGGTTTAGTTAAAGGTTGTCTATATTTGTATACAGGGTGTCCCACATAACTATAGCCAAGAATTACAAAAAATGAAAGGTGCGTCGGAAGTGAATTGAACCGAATGCATGATATGCGCAATATCCTATAGTAACTCAGAGAATTTTTATGCCCTCATAACTCACTAACTATTGAAGTTTATTTACCAAGCTTTTTAATTATTGGCTGAGGACCCCAAGTGTGATACGCAGACTTGTAGAGAACTTTCAGGAACCACCGATCGAGTTGTTTTTTTTTTACGATACGTCTCACGTAGTCCTTTTTTCTGGGTTGCAAAACAAGCCAGCGAAATATGAAAAAAAAAAAATGACGGAGCGCTTTCGCAGGGGTATCGTGCTGCTCTCAAGCGTGCGTTCGGTGAACAAGGTCGGCTCCCGTCGGATGACGGCGAAAATGCATGCTGGCTGAGCGCTGCCGATGAGATAAAGAACACCCTGTCGCTTCCTCGTCGCCAATCACGATGCAGCCGACCTTGTTCACTAAAAGCATGTTTGATAGCAGTACTATACCACTGCGCAAACGCTGCGTCACGTGGTTTTCTTTCATATTTCGTAGGCCATCTTTGCAACCTGGAAAAAGGGACTTCGTGAGACGTGTCGTAAAGGATACAACTCGATCGGTGGTTTCTGAAGGTGCTCTACAAATCTACGTATATACATGGGATCCTCAGGAAATAATTAAAAGGTTCGGTAATTAAACTTAATTAGTGAGTTATGGGGAAAACAAAAAAAAAAATTGCCCGAGTTACTATAGGCCATTGCAAATAGCATGCGTTTGGTTCAATTCGCTTCCGACGCATCTTTCATATTTAAATTCTTGGCTCAAGTTATGTGGGACACCCTGTATATTTAGAAACGTGCAACGCGCAAGCTGGCAATAGGCTATATACGACGTTTGACGTAGCTGCGCAGGTATTTATGCGCAAATTCGGAATATACAAAATAGGTTTGCTTATGTAAGTTCGTGGGACGACTAGGGTTAGCGTGTGTTCTTCGCGCGAAGTTATACTAGGCGTGGCTCCAACATGTGTTTAATATGTATTTATTATGGTGTGAAGCGATGTTGTAATGAGAACAGGATCGGAGAGGCGTCAGCTATGTCTGCGATGCCTGGGTTCAGAATTTTCCGCACCAGTATATGCCATGTGAGAAGATTAAGTTGTCGGATGTCGCAACGTACAGCCTTTGTAAAAATACCTGCTGGCTTAGAGGGCGGAATCACGTGAATTCTATCTGGCACAGTTCGGTGACCAGAAGCCATCACCACTAATTCGAACAAAAAATGCAGCGGCAATTACGATATTGCCGAATAGGAAATTTGAGCTCAGCTCGATACGTGCTTTGATTTTTCGATGTATATATGTATAAAAAGAAACAAGTGATAGGCAAAACAAAAGCGTGAATACAAACTTTGCATGCTTACGCGTACACACAGTGTGTACGGGCAAGGTTTTAAAGTTTGTTTTCAGGCTTTGGTGTTCTTTCTCTGACTTCTTCCTTTGTCTACAGATAAAAATGCGTTCATTGAACTGTGTTGTGGGCTCGTAATGGCACTCTTGAAGACGGTCTGAACCGGGCCGGAACGTGAATAATGTCCTGTTATTTTTACTACGTACTTCTTTTGCTCAAATTACATATATATATATATATATATATATATATATATATATATATATATATATATATATTAATAATAATATTTGGGGTTTTTACGTGCCAAAACCACTTTCTGATTAAGAGGCACGCCGTAGTGGAGGACTCCGGAAATTTTGACCACCTGGGGTTCTTTAACGTGCACCTAAATCTAAGCACACGGGTGCTTTCGCATTTCGCCCCCATCGAAATGCGGCCGCCGTGGCCGGGATTCGATCCCGCGACCTTGTGCTCAGCAGCCCAACACCATAGCCACTGAGCAACCACGGCGGCTATATATATATATATATATATATATATATATATACGTTGGCGCGGACAATCAGTCTCGTGGGGCACATTGCAAACGGTGTGGCGCCACGGCCTCACTAATCGGCAGATTGCTAGAGGCAGCGCGTAGAGTGAAGCGTGGGTGCAATTCACAGCAGCCGCCGCTGAAGTACCTCCGTTGAAGCTGCGCTTTGTTTCCATATATTGCATCGATGGACGGGCTTGCCGCATGCCGGTGGTGAACATACGACAGCGTGCTACTCTGGCGCCGTCCCGTAGCCGTCATCGCTACAGAGCTCGCCTTGCGTGGTGCTACGCTTTTATTCTCATACTTTCGCGATACTCTCCTACCCCACTTTCCGGCTCAAGGTTCCACTGCAACATCCTGCTCCGCTATCCTGCTCGCGATCTCTTCACTATCAGCGTCCTTCATCCCCAGCTGCGATCCGCGGTCGCTCTTTCATCCTTCGCTGTGTTCGTTCGCTCGGTTACGCCGAGGGACGGCGCTGCATGACGCGAAACGTAGGAACGGATATCTCAGAGCTGCGCTCTAAAGGAAGTAGAGATAAATGAGGAGGAACCCGCTAAGAGAACCAAAGAGAGTAAAATTTTTTCTTATAAAGCTTTTGTTTGTGTCATCGTTTTAAATATAGCCGCTGATCACGAAGGTGATGGCAGTGAGGTGCATTACATTACATGCAACCGCCACGCCTAGCTGTACCTCACGCGTGGCTGGTGGGATGGTGGTAGCGATAAAATTATCAGGCATAAATTAAAAGGGCTTCAAAAACACCTATTTATTTCGCAAGGAAGTGGCCGTCAGCCTAACATGCAATGACTGTACCTGCGAGGAGACAATTGCGCATCTTACTACTGAATTCCCTCGTTTCAGTTCGCCTAGGAGAGAACTTTCAACTGCATTAGACAGACTGGACCTACGCCCCATGACGAAAACCGAGTCATCGAACAATGGTCGAGAACATCTTCATCGCAGAAGGCATTGGACGCGTTGTTGTGCTTTTTG